>NC_137897.1:120319226-120812800 GCF_963455335.1 Martes martes | reverse complement strand
CCACAGAGAAATTGTTCAACGATTCCAAGAAATGGAAAGGAGATTACTGAGTGCAGTGCTGAGAAATTAGCAGGAACCAGGAAAAGACAGCACTTCCTCCCGGTACACTCCAACTGGAAATTTTGAAAAAAATACTATTTACTCTTTTTTTAAGATTTTATTTATTTATTTGACAGAGAGATATCACAAGTAGGCAGAGAGGCAGGCAGACAGAGAGGGGGAAGCAGGCTCCCCGCCGAGCAGAGAGCCCGACGTGAGGGGCTCCATCCCAGGACCCTGGGATCGTGACCTGAGCCCCTGAGCCGAAGGCAGAGGCCTAACCCGCTGAGCCACCCAGGCACCCCTATACTATTTACTTTTTCTCTAAGGAGGCTCCACATCCAACATGGGGCTCAAACTCAGAACCTCAATATGAAAAGCTGCATGATCCCACCTACTAAGCCAACCAGGCACCCCTTCGGCAGGAAGTTTTAAAACAGCCTTCTAAATAAAGTTTGGCCTGAGTCTGAAACTTAATTTAAAAATACTACACACTACATGTAACTTTATGCCGATACCTTTGAAATCCTCGATGAACTGAACGACATTCTTTGAAAAGGAGAACTCTTCAAAACTGTCTCCAAAAGAAGCAGAAAAACGGAGCACGACAAAAATCGTATCTGGCGTGGAGTTGCCAGGCACAGACCCAGCCTCTAAAGGGCCAGAGGCCCGGCCGTGTGACAGGCACAATCCACAGTCGTGTTCAATAAACCGATGTTGCCTTCCATGAAGGTGGTCACGCAAGGTGGGGGCCCGGGAAGCCTCGGGCGTGAGAAGACACGAACTCTTCCCACACTCGGAGGCCCCGTCCAGCTGAGGCACATGGGGACTGGGGGGGCAGATGCGGCCCCGCCAGTGTGGCCAGCTGGCGTTGGACACTCTTCTGCATCTTTGGCTAATTAACTTGGGAACCGAGCACGACCTGCTTTAAGGACGCGTACCGTCTCTTGCCACCAGAGCCACCAGCCCCATCAGAGGTAACGAAGGGGTCCCCAGCCCATCGTCCGGTTGCAGCTCTCGGTTCCGGGCCCCCTGAAGGGACCACCGGGGAAAACGTGTTGATCGGGCAGAGCCGCGTTGACTGGACTCCGTGCGGCGAGGAAGAACACCGCCTCGGCGGAGGAAACCGGGAGGAACACGCAGAGCCTCGGAGTCCAGGGTCCAGACGTCATCCCGTCGGACTGGCGGCCGCGGCCCGGGGCCGTGACTCAGGACGAGCCGAGACGAGGCTCGGCGAAGTGCCGGGTCCGGTCCCGCCTTCCGGGAACGGGTACGTTCCGGCGCCAGGTGCCCGTTTACCCTGCTCTGACCCAGAGCAGAGTAACTGCTGCAGAGTCACTGCGCGGACGACGGCGCGGGAAGGGATTCCTGTCCCGGACCTGCTCCTCGTGGCGACAGGAAGTCACGCCTGCCCCCGGCGTGCTTCGACGCGGGGCTAGGAAAGGACACGGGTTTCAGTCGCACACGACAGACCCCTGCGCCCGCGGTGGCCGCCGCTCCCCTGCGAGTCAGGCCAAACCAAGCTTCTTGGGAGTGTGAGGCCCAGGGCCTCTAGCGGTTCTAGCGGGTTCGGCGGGCCGCTCAGTGAGGACGGCGACGGGACCGAGTGCAGCTGTGGAAGGCTGGGAGGCGACTTGCAGGCACGGGCCTCGGAGGGGCTAGTGTCCGCTGGCGGGAGCCGTTACCCCGAGGAAGGCTACTCGAATAATTTAATGTTTGGATAAATGGATTTGGGGGAAGTTCCTGAAATAAACAATCAAGCGATTTGCAACTTCCTCTTCCTAGACAGGAACCACCCCGGGGAAAAGGCAAGTGAGTCCTCCGACGCCGGAGGCCGGGTGACCGTCCACGGTTTCAGGTCCCGGCTGAGTAGCTCCCATCCTGAGGTCAAAAGCTGCCGTGTTCGGGGGGAACCACCTCTCCTTGGAGCTTGCTGAGGGGCGTAAGGGAGTGGCAGTGGCCCTCCCAGCAGCCCCACTGTCGCGCGAGCGCCCAGCAACGGGGAGCGCCAGCTGGCGTGACATTTGAGGGGAGGGGATGGGGGGCCGGTCCTCTGCGCGACTCAGTGGCGGGGCTCCCAGCGCGGGGTAGCCGGAGCCATCGGCGGCCGCCGTTGGGCCACGCCAGGAGATCGTGGGCTTCGAGTGGCCTGTCTCGCAGGCTCCGGACGCAAGGATCGCCCGCGGGAGGGCCGCCGGCCCCCGCAGCCGTGGCACGGGCGAGGCCGGGGGGTGCACAGAAGTGCTCGTGCGGGGGGTGCTCGGAACGGGACTCAAGGCTCGTGCTTGAAAGTGAACACCCTGGACGTCACGAAGCAGGAGCAGAATGACCATGGGGGTCCTAAGAAGCGGCGGGCTCGGCCTCTGGTATGAGAGGGGGATTCGGAGTCACCGAAGCGGGGCGGAACCGGCGCGTGTGTCCGCTCCCGCAGGCCCGCGCGGCTCCCGGCCTGGGCGAAGGCGCGAGCGCGGGGCGAAGTCGGACAAGCCTGAAGAGCCAGTGGGGCCCAGTCTCGAGTCGTGCCCGGGGAAGAGACTAAAATCCAGGCTGGCAAGACGATTCAGGCAGATGAGACCGCGGGACGCTTCCTCTCCATGGGGCTGGGGCTGTCACCGAGAGGAGCACTGACGGGCATCTCACCCAGCGATGCTTGGTAGAGTGACGACCACAGCTCCCTGGCGCGTCGGGTAGTTTCTGTCGTTGGTGGCGCGGCTGCAGGAAATGGGTACAGAACAGGGCCCCCCGCGAATTTCTTAGAATTCTCTCGCAGTGGATTCTCTCGGAACTTTCCGCTCTACGATCATCTGATTTGCAAATAATGAAAACTTGGCTTTGTCCTTTCCAACATACACTCCTTGTGTTTCTCTTCTTCAGTGTCAAATAATAGCAGTGATCTTGAGGATACCGTCTTGTTCTTGGCTAATGAAAATGCTCCCGGCTTTCACCATTAGGCATAGCACTGCCTTTTGGTTTGGGATGTATATTTCTTTTTCTTTTTAAAAAAATCTTATTTATTTATTTGACAGAGAGAGAGACGGCAAGAAAGGGAGCACAGCAGGGGGAGTGGGAGAGGGAGAAGCAGGCTTCCCGCTGAGCAGGGAGCCCGATGCAGGGCTCGATCCCAGGACCCTGAGATCATGACCTGAGCGAAAGGCAGAGGCTTTAACCCACTGAGCCACCCAGGCGCCCATATTTCAACCATTTTTAACAGTACAGTTCAGTGTCGTTTAAGCTCAGGTCGCTCACATTGTCTCTGAATGTTTCCATCTTCCCAAACTGAAATCTGCCCCGATTAGACATTCGCTCCCCAGTCCCCTCCCCAGCCCCCCAGGCACCCCATCCTACTCTCTGTCTCTCTGAGTTAGCCTTCGTGCAGGCACCTCATAGAATGGAATCGTACACGCTGTGTACCCTTTTCTATCTTGGCTTATCTCACTCAGGATGTTTTCGAAGTTCATCAGTGTTGAAAGATATCAGAATTTTATTCCTTTCTGGGGGCCCCCTGGCTGGCTTAGTCAGTAGGGCCATGACTCTCCATCGCCGGGTTGTGAGTTTGAGCCTCATGTTGAGAATAGAGATTATTTTAAAATAAAATCTCTCTCTTTTAAGATTTATTTATTTATCTGTGGGGGGGAACAGAGGGAGGAGGAAAGAGTATCAGGCAGACTCAGCTGAGGGCGGAGCCTGCCGTGGGGCTCGATCCCAGGACCCTGAGATCACGGCCTGAGCCAAAACCAAGAGCCAGACCCTTCACTGACAGGGTCACCCAGGTGCCCCCAAAATAAAATCTTCTTTAAAAACAGAAGTTTATTCCCCTTTAAGGCTGAATAACATTCTGTCGTAGGCTCTCCCACATGTTCCTCCGTTCATCGGGTGACTGTGCCAGGGCGGCCCCCCTCCAGCTGCTGTGAGTCACGCTGCTCTGCGCGCTGCTGTGTGAGTGTCTGTTCCAGGCCTTGTCTCCGTTCGTTGGAGTCGACACCCAGAAGTGGAATTACTTCAAATACCTTTTTGACATCTACTGATGTCATGTTTTTCTCCTTTGACACATTAATATCACTAACAATGGCAACATGATTCCTAATTGATTCATCTCTGCGCTCTTGGGATGAACTCCCAGTCTCGCCTGCTTGCACAGTGCCCTCATCACTCTCCAAAGTGTCCTCCTGTAGACGATGGGTTCCGTGGGCAGAATTCAATACAGTGAAGCCACAGATACTATTTCTACTCTAGGGGTGAAAGGGGGAAGGTTCAGAGAGGTTAGGTGACCTGCTCAAGGCCACGCTGCTGAGTGGACAGAAGTCACCCATTTAAAGCAAAGGTGCATAGCAGACCAAGTGCTGGTTTTTTTCTGCCTGGAGGTATCCCTCGACTCCGACCCACGACACAATGCCACACTTTCTGACTATATATTTGCGTGTGTGTGTGTGTGTGTGTTTATTAAATCCCTCCCCTCTATTAGATCGGGAATCCCGCAGTCCCAACCAGGCCGGTCTCATTCATGACCATGCTGCAAGGTATATTCATTTCTTAACTTGCTTTTAGGTTATATTAACTAATATTTTTATTTTCAAAATGCTGGTCAATATTTACCAGCAATAAGGATCTGCAGTTTCCTCTGTGGTGTGTGTGTGTGGGGGGGGTGTTATCTTTGTCAACCCTGGAAACCAGTTTCATTCATTCGGTCAGCCTGGACTCTTCGGATGAACCCACAGAGAGTCTCTCCTGGGAGGAGAACGTTCTGCCGGTTTCATAAATGCATTTGGAAGCTTTTCTTTATTTTCTCTAATACACTAGAACTACCTGTTTCTGAAAGGCCTGAGGCTGTCGCCGGGGTGGCTGTCTGATGTCGCTCCCCATTTTCTTCTCTGCTCAACTCTTCTCTTTCTTCCGGGGTCAGTTTTGGCAATCTCCCGGCTCTCCTAGCTCTCACGGTGGGGGTGCGCCTCAGAACCCTGCGACCCGCAGCTCACGGGGGCACTGGCGAAGCCAGGAAGCCGCAGACGCGGAAAGCACCTCACCTCCAGCTACCGCAGAGCAAGAGTGAGGAGCCCGGTCCTGAGGGTCCCCGGAGCTTCCCCCTGCTGGGCGCTCCTCCGCCTGACCCGTCTTCTCCTTCTCTGCCGCCCTTGCCTCCGGCTCTCCCTGCTAGGGCAGACGGAGAGGAAGAGATGCTCAAACTCACGAGTCAAGGGGAAATGCAAGAGAAAAGCAGAAGACAGTAACACACATGCACGCACACGCACACACGCACGCACATACACCCCAGAATGATTCCACTGAAAGGACCGGTGGTACCAAGTGTTGAGGAGGGCATGAAGCCAGGGGAGGTGTAAAATGGGACTGCTACTATGGACACAATGGATAACTGTTCCCTATTTTTGTCTTGTCTTGTCTTTCTTCTTCTTTCTTTCTTTCTCTCTTTCTCTCTTTCTCTTTCTAGGAGCTGGAAGCTGACTGAGTACACCACAAGGGAGCAGAGGGCAGGACAGCAGAGGAGAGGCTGTCTGCTGTTGGGCAGTTTCTTATGAACTTGAACTTTACCTACCCTAAGCAAGCAATTCCATTTCTAAGTTATACCAAAAAGGAAGGAATGCATACGTCCCCACAAAAACTTGTGCATGAGTGTCCATAGCAGCTGGAAACGATGCAAATGCCCGTCAACAAAGTGAACAAATCCACAAAACGGTCCAGTATCCACACTAATGCGAGCCGGGTGGGTCTGAGGACCCGGCGGGGGGTCCCAGAGGACCGGTGAGAGGTTCCTTGGCTTCATGGGGGATAGAGATCAAATGTGAGCCAAGAGAAAGAGAGAGCTGAGTTTACTGAAGACCTGTGAGATACAGCAGTGTCCGGGACACTGAGAACGGACAAGGGACTGAGTCTCATCTGGGGCTTTTACCGAGGACGTGGTCTGGCGTGTGTGTCCGCAGTAGAGCAGGAGCAAAGAGGGAGGTGTAGCTGTCCTCCATAATCAGCTACGCCCTGGAGCCAGGGGTCTGGGTCAGTCAGTGGGCTTGGAAAATGTTCTTGACGACCCTGCCTGGTCACCCCTTAGGTGTCACCTGTTGCACTGGAAGGCTCCAGAAATCATTAAATCCTTGACCTTCACGAGGAGGATGTACACTTTCTGTTCAAGAAGGCATGTGTAAGGCGGGGCTGTAGCTCCTAGCAAGAACAGAAGCAGGAATAGGAGAAAAAAAAAAGAGCAGGTTTTCCTGGGGTCCCTTTAGCTTCCGTGACTCAGTACTATGGAATGACGCTTAGTACTAGAAAGGAATGTACACGCTAGTGTGCGTATGGATGTGCCATGTCATATGTTTCCATTTATGGGAAGTTCTAGAACATGCAAAACCAATCTGTGGTGATAGAGGTCACAGTAGTGTTTATCATTGGGGATTGGTTTACTGGGGCCTCCAGTGTACTTGTGTGGAAAGTTCGAGTCATACCCTTAATAGGCTCATAGAAAGAATTTATGTCACCTTCCCCTGCTGTAAGGCTCACTTGAAGTCCCATCACCCACCAGTGTTATTATGTAGTTATTTTTGATAAATGTAGTTGTATTTTAAAATTCTATGGGGGCCCCTGGGCGGCTCCGTGGGTTGAAGCCTCTGCCTTCGGCTCAGGTCATGATCGCAGGGTCCTGGGATCGAGCCCCGCATCGGGCTCTCTGCTCAGCAGGGAGCCTGCTTTCCCCCCCCACCGCCTCCGTCTGCCTCTCTGCCTACTTGTGATCTCTATCTGTCAAATAAATAAATAAAATCTTAAAAAAAAAAAAAAGCCCATCCAAATGGCAGAGAGGAAGAGTTTCCCATGTCACATATTTCCGAAACGCTCACCGGACAAGGGCGGGGTTCTCCCTGGCGAAGCTGGTGCTGGGGGCCTCCTTCGTCCACCGCTGGCCTCCACCCTGTCCCAGCGAGTGTGCTATCACAGTTCTGATCGGAGGCTTCTGAAAATCAAGAATGTCTTTTCAAAGCTTCCCACCCACCAGAATGGCCATAAGAAAACAATAGCAGCAAGAGAAGGGAGAACATCTGTGCGCCCAGGAGCGGATACAGAAACGTTCGCAGCGTAAGAGCCAAAAGCGGGGAACGTGGTGACAGAGGAATGGATAAGTCATTACTGACGCATCACAAAATGAATGAGCCTTGCAAAGACGCTGAGCGAAAGGAGCCAGACACAAAAGACATTTACACCGGAGGTCCGTACCAGGTCAATCCACGGAGGCCGAGAGGAGATGAGTGGGTGTCGGGGGCCGGGGGCAGAGGGAATGAGGAGCGACGGCTAACGGGTCTAGGCTTTCTCTGCGGATGATGACAACCGTCTGGAAGGAGACAGTGGTGATGGTTGTTCAACCCTGCGAGTAAACTAAAACCCACCAAACGGGGAACGGTATGGGACGTGACTTCTGTCTCAACTGAAAAGTGTGTTTTCAAAACGATGTTTGGATCCCGAGTCCCGGTGACGAGGGCTCCAGTTATAAACAACAAAGTAGCAGCAACAGGAACTCGAAGGTCATTCAGCTTCTCTGAACTCGCTCTTCTAGACGGGAGGCCCCTAATTAGAGCCTGGCAGCTCTCGCCAGACACCCGCTGAGCTGCTCGCCCCCACCCCCCAGCCCTGGAACAAGAGAGGCAACTGAGGCCCAGAGAACCTTCAGAATACCCCCCAAACTAGTCAGTGGCAAAAATCAACGAGGATTTTTTAAAATGTGGTTAGGGGGTCCCGGGTGAGCTCAGTTGGTTGAGCAGCTGACTCTTGATTTTTGCCCAGGTCATGATCTCAGGGTCCTGAGATAGAGCCCCACGTTGGGGCTCCGTGGGGGGCATGAAGCCTCCTTGAGACTCCCTCCCTCCCTTTTCCTCTGTCCCTCCTCCTCCCCCCAACCCACTGCTCACTCTCCCTTAAAAAAAATGTGGTTAAATACAGAGCCCATGCAATGTGCCATCTTAGCCATGTGCAAGCCCCCAGGTCCGCGGCACGGTGCGCAGTCCTGCGTCGTGCGGCGCCGTCGTCCCCACCATCCTTCCCCAGAACCTTCCCGTCTTCCCGGACTGACGCTCGGCCCCCGTTGGACACCGGCGGCCCCTCGGTCTCCCCCCAGCCCCCCCGGCGCCCGCCGTCCCGCGCCCCGTCTCTCTGCGCCCGACGGCTCCGGGCGCCGGGTCCGGTCGGACTCCCGCAGCCCCTGCCCTTTCGCGTCCGGCGTCCCTCGCCCCGCGGAACGGCTCCCGGGCTCACCCGGGGCGCGGCCGGTGTCCGAGCTCCCGCCTTCTGAAGACGGAAGAACGTTCCGCTGCGTGGAGAGACCCCGTTTGGCTTCTCCGCTCGTCCCTCGATGAGCCCGCGGGGCCCTTGGGGCTGCTACCGGGACTCACGCTGCTACGAACGTGGGTGCACATCTCGCCCCGGCCCCCTGCTTTCACTGCTTTTGGGGGGACACCCAGAAGTGGCACTGCTGGCTCCAACGGTGTCCGTGTTTAATTTGCTCAGACAACCTCTACTTTAGGTCAGGAGAGGCAACCAAGGAGGAAATGAAATTCTCGTTCAGCCCCGTTGCATGGGCCGCAGTCAGTCCTCCGCCAGCACCCAGCGCCGGGGGCAACAGGGAGCCGCGGGGACTCTGGCCGGCGGTGGTTCCGGCGATCTCTTGGTGACGGATCTGGGGACTTGTGCACAGGCAGATACTCAGAAGGGAGGCATGGACACAGCACCCAGGCAGGGATTACGTCACTGGGCATCCCAGGAGACCCGGGGGAGCCTCCCACCCATCCAGTTCCGCAGCCTGTGGGAGAAGGGCCTGGACCCTGCGTGGCGTTTATAGAAAGTTACGACGCACGTGAGACAGTCGCAAATATCGCTGGCGCATACTCTCCCCCCAGGAAAGGGATGAGCAGGTGGGGGAACAGGGCATCCCCAAGCCTGGGTGGGGGTTACCTCTGGGGCAGGAAGGCAGGGATGGGGGTCCCGTTTCATCTGCCGGGTTTCGTGTCTTTCAAAGGAAGAGCCCTGAGCCGGCCCAGACGGGGACAGCGCACACAGCCCGGCACAGGCCCCAGTGGAAGTCAGGCGGGGCCAAGAGAAAAGAGACAGAAGTAAAACCAGAAGTCAGCGATTCCGAAGAGAAACAGAGGGCAAAGATCAAAGCGAAGGGCAGGAAGTGGAAGAAAAGACTAGAAAAACATGACCGTGGTTGGAAGGAGCCGTTCTGCCACCCTGGCCCAGGCTGCAAACAGCAGGCAGGCTCGGGCGGCTCACCAGACCCACGGGGGCCAGGCCCCGGCGTCCGTGAGCCCCACGCCCACTGCAGCCGATGCCTCCTGGCGCGCAGCCGTGTGGCCCGGCGGCCGCCAGCTCGCGGGGCAGAAAGGCGGCAGGGGCTCAAGGGGGCAGCTAGCAGGAAGGCTGCTTGTCTTTGCAACGGGCATGGGGATTGTCGAAAGGACCCGGGACCCAAGCCTCCACTTGGAAGGGGAAGGGGGGGCTCTCCAATCACACCGGAGGACCCGAACCACCTGGGTTAGGCTCCTCCAAAGATCGCAGCTTGCGGAGATCTCCGGACGTGAGAGGGACGTGCTTTACCTGCCGGCGGCGCTTCTGCCGTCCCAGGCTGTGACGAAACTTCTCACACAGAGAAGTTCTCCTCTCCTCAAGTCAACGTGATCACAGAGAGCACCCGCTGACTCCGGTTTGGTCAACCGTCATGTTGACAATAACAGCTGAACTGTTTTATTACTAAATGTAAATTTTAACTATTTTTTATAATTGCTGTTTTAAATAATTTTTTAAAGTAACCTCTATGCCTAACGCAGGGCTCAAACTCACGACCCTGACTGAGATCAAGAGCCGCACGCCCCACCGATGGAGCCAGACAGGCGCCCCTATTCTTAGCAATTTCATAATGAGAGTTTCAGAGCCAAAGAGATCTGAAGCAGCTACAGGAGATGCTAGGATTGGACAACGCGAGACCGGAAACCCCAAAGCGATGTAGAGAAAGACAGACACAGAGACACCCGGGACCATGCAAACCTTCAGCCACGGCACTGTAAGATATCCACAAAGTCAAGAGGCAAACGATAGACTGAGAAAACGTATTCATCATCTGTATGCCAGATGGCCAGTTAGTGTTTATAATAGAAAACAGAGTTCCTACAAACTAAGAAGAAAAAAGACAAGTCAAGAATGAGGAAGAACAAACCCCAAACTTCCAGCCAGGGCAGGAGCTCCAGCGGGGCACATGGGGGCAGGAGGTAAACTCACGGTGCCGTCACGCGTTGCCCCCATCAGGTTGGCACAAACTGAAAAAGTGTGCTAACCCCTCTCCGGGGTGAGGCGCGTGCACGGGGTGGAGGAGCCTGGACTGGCCCCGCCAGGGACAGTATATGGCTGCGGCCTGTGCACCGACCCCCACTCCCGTGGTCCCACCCCAAGGAGTCTGTGTCACCTCCACAGTCAGCAAAAGCGCCCCAACTGTTTTCACTGGGGGGCACATCCCCAGGCTATGGTTATGGGAGCACAAGGAAGAGAGGCTGAGGCAGCAGGGAGGGATAGAGCCACGGCCACGGGCAGGACTTTGGGCAGGGGGTGGGAGGCCGCATTTCTGAGGCAACTGTCAGCCAAGTCGGACTTCTAGAGTTTCCTTTCTGTGAAATGAGGGGGTTGGGGCAGACGGTTTCAGAGACGTCTCCCAGCTTTGGGGACCTCTAAGCCCTTTAGGCCAAGAGCAGGCAGAGGGCCCCTCCGGCAACCACTGGCTTCTCAGCCGTGCCGCGGTAACATGGGGAAACAGAGCAGCCAGAGGGGGTGGGGAATGCGGGTGGAGACAGGGAGGGGTGGCACGGCCACCAGCCTTCTTCCTCTGGCGGCTCCGACAGTGTTGGGCTGAGGCGGTGTGAGACGCCGGGCCCAGGACCCAGAACCTGGGGCTCACCGCGGCTGGAGGGGATGCAGGAAGCCGCTCGGCTGATGCTGGCCACACTTTGAGAAGATAGGGGGCACGGAGAGAAGGTTCCAGGGCTCTGGCTTTGGCTGGGTTAGCTGATTGAGCAAATACAAAGTCAGGACATCCAGTTACATCTGAATTTAAGATAAACAGTGCAACAATTTTTTAGTACAAGCCTGTCTCCTGCGGTATTTGGGACAGGCTGGGACTAAAACATCGTTGTGGTGCTACATTTTATCTGACGGCCTTGGAGGGGAGATAGGCAGCCCAGAGGGGGTTGGGCTTCAAGAAGTCTCTGCCCCGGCCCGTGTCGCCCCGGCCCCGGCGTGGTAGAGGCCCCGCCTGCAGCCCCCCCACCCCCACCGCGGTGTGTCTAGTTCTCCATGAAACTGTCCTGAGTCGCCCGAATCTGGGCATGCCACCTGTTTCCTGTGCAGACCCAGAGTGCCACAGAAGTGTCGTGCAAACCAGAGGGGTCTCAGGCTTATTTCTTGAAACGGGATGAAATCAAATGAAGGATGTGTCTAGCAACGAGGCGAACAGCAAACGTGGGCGGCAGTGGGGGGAGACCCTCAGCTACTCGGTGAAGAACGCAGCCCCTCTAAGAGCTTGGTCCCCTCTACCCCCACCCTCCCACCCTCACCCCTACCTGGGCCACCCAAGGAAGCACATCTTCCCCTCCCTCCCGCTGGCCTCCCTAGGGACACCTGACGGGACAAAGCTGTTTCCCCAAGGAAGTGCCATCCCGCTCTTCACCTGCTGGCATACCCGGCCTCTGGGCCCCCGTCCCCGAGCCAGGCCACACCATTTGCCCAGGCCTTGCGGGAGGGGTAGAGATCGGTCAGCGGGGTTCTCCGGGCGACGGCTTGCTTCAGGCCCACCACGCACTTGGGAGGCGTCCAGGTACCCCGTTTCAAAAGCATCTCAGCAGTCACTGCAATGGTCACCATGCCAACCCTCAGGCCCTAGGGAGGGGCCTTGGGGGACACTGAGCAGGCACACGTGGGCAGAGACGGTGTCCTCTTTAACTGTGCGTTCACCTTTGTCTTTGAAGAACAGATGTCCTTCCGATGACAGCGGGTGAAACGAGCGGGAGGCAGGGCTGGCCGGGCCCAGGCGCTGGGTCTCTCCGACGGAACCCTCCGGAGGACCCTTCAGTGAGCCTGGCCGCCAGGGACATCCAAGCCACCCTCCGGCTCCCAGGGCAACGTTCTGTTGAGAATTCATTTTTATTCTTTTTAAGATTTACCCATTTGAGAGAGAGAACGAGAGAGCGAGCGCATGCACAAGCAGGGGGAGCGGCAGGCGGAGGGAGAGGGGGACGCAGGCTCCCCACTGCGCGGGGAGCCCCATGGGAGGCTCGATCCCAGGACCCTGGCATCATGATCCAAGCAGAAGGCAGCCACTTAACCGACTGAGCCACCCAGGCGCCCTCTGTTGAGAATGCAACTTTTGATGTTTGTGTTTCTTTGTTCCACAAAGGACCTGAGATGATGTGGCTTCTGCCACGTGACCTTGGCTTTCGATTTCCCCATTAGCCTGCCCAGCCTGTGTGCGATGTGACTTGGTCTCCCTGAACCCACTCGCCCCTGGGGACACTCACTGGCAAGCCCGCTGCCTGGCCCGACATGCGGGTAACCACTTCTCTCCCAGCGCGACAGTGATGGATTTCAAACTACAGTAGAGCCACAAGACTAGAACAATGACCCCCTCCAACCCCTGCACTGAGTCATCTGCTTTATCTCCGTGAAAGTAAGTCGCAGACCGCGTAACATTTCGCCTCTAAATCTCGAAGTCCCTAACTTTGAGGGAAGGGACGGTCTTCCGTGTCACCCTCCTATCTCATCACACCTAGGAAATTGCACACCGATGACAGCTGCAGGCGGGTGGTCGGCGGGGGGAGGGACAGGGTGACCGCGAGCAGCTTTGTTCCACACTTTAGTTTTCCTTAAGTTTTCTTCGATTTATTTAAGTTATCTCTGCCCCCCACATGGGGCTTGAACGCAGGACCCCGAGATCAAGAGTCAAGCGCTCTTCTGACTCAGCCCGTTCCGTTTCTTCCTCTTCTGTTTTTCAGTTTTTTCCGGGCAAACTTTAACGTATCTTCCCCTCAGGACGGCGTTGGCAAGTGTTCAAGTTTGTCAGAAACAAGAACGCGAAATGGAACTGGAGCACGTCACAGACCTTGGACCAGAAGTGGCCCGTGAGCCGCTGGAAGAGACGCCACTGCGCGAGCCGATGGTCGCACAGCTTGAGGACCACAAAGCCCGCGCAGGAGAGCACGCCCAGAGCCAAGTAGGTCCCCGAGGAGGC
The DNA here is from genome assembly GCF_963455335.1 of Martes martes. NCBI lineage: Eukaryota > Metazoa > Chordata > Mammalia > Carnivora > Mustelidae > Martes > Martes martes. The sequence goes on along the minus strand of NC_137897.1, from coordinate 120,799,503 downwards.
GGTGCCGTGGCGCCTGTGAGCGCGCAGGGCCTGGGCCACGGCAGCCGCGATGTGGACGCCCAGCGCGACCTCGAACCCACAGGAGTGCAGCAGGGTGAGGCCGTAACTGCCCAGGGAGAGACCCTCGATGGCAAGGAACAACCACGGATCCCAACCCCTGTCTAGGGAGAGACACCAGGCCACTGGCCACGCGAAGATGGGCAAGGTGAACCACTGGTCCAGCACGGCGGCGGGGTGCACCTGCGTCGCGATCCGCAGCCACTGAACCGGGCCGTAGGCCAGGGCCATGGCGGCGAAGACGTCCTTCAGGTAGCGAGCCCTCCGCGCCTCCATGGGGCGCCCCGGGGCCCTGGTCTTCCTCTGCAGCCAGTACAGCCCCAACAGGACGTAGGCCACGTTAATGAGCGAGTTGAAGGGCATGGCCAGGAAGGCGGGGAGGCCGGCGACAGGGGCTTCGGCATAGTGTTCATGGCCCAGCTGGACGAAGATGCCGTCGAACACGCCCGCGTAGACGGTGGCTGTACAGAAGCAGCTGGCCACAGCCACGTGGAAGAGGGCCTGCCTGGACTCGGGCTTCATGTGGAGCCCCAGGGAGGCCTCGGGGCGGCCTCCACTCTCCGCTCGGAATTAAGATAAACTGCTTTGCTAAAACGTGCCTTGGCCTCCCAGCTGAGCCAGCTTCTTCAGCAAGCCAAGTCCCCGTGATTTCTGACGCAGATGCCGCGACCTTGCCCTAGACCTTGCCCCAGGGCGGCAGACGCGGGCCAGAGAGAGGCAGTGGTCCCGCTGACCGGCTGGCGGGAGTGGAAGACTGTGGTGCCTCTTCCCCTGTGGTCACAAACACAGTGGCGTTACAAAGAAAAGCACCCAAAAGAGAGCCTCCAGCTTCCCAACTCTCTGCCTCAGGGTCCACCAACAGTTTTCATTAGAAGAAAACGGAAATGAAAGTGAAGCGATACCCACAGTGTGTTCACCTTCTTACCTGCGGCTTCTGGAGGCCCCTAGAATGCTCTCTCCCCTAGGGGTTCCGTGCCTTTCTCTCCTGACCCCATGCGGTTCTTCTCTCCTCTGGGCAGTCGGAAGATCCTGCTCCTTGCTCTAGTTCTCTTGGATCCACCGCATTTAGAGACTTAGACCCTCCCAAGGCCCGTCCTTACAATTCGGAAAGGGCTTTCCCACCTCAGTGGTCTCGTCAATGCTGACATTTCCAGTCAGCCCCGAGCCCCTTTAGCCAAACATCCAGTTGAACTAGACCTTAGCTGTAGCGAGTTCTGGAATCCAAAGCAAGGGATGGGACAGTACTGGAGGGAGAGGACGGGAAGGGGCAGAAGAAGGAGGGGAAGGTGGGGGAGAGGAAGAAGGGGCGCGGCGGGGAGAGGAGGACGAGCACCTGCCCTCGGCTTCTCTGCCTGCTGCGTCGGCTGGCCCGCCCGCCCTCCCCTGAAGTGCCACACGGTCCAGAGCCGCCTTCTTTCCTGGCGCACGATTAAGCCGCCATGTCCTGCAGCCACAGAAGCGGGTGACGGGAAGACAGTGTGCACTTATCACGGACTGTCAACGGCTTTGGGACCAGCTGTGGCGCGAGCCGGCCTAGTAGCTGAGAAATCTGTCACCGTCGTGGAGCGAAAAGGTTCCGCACTCTGAAAGGGACTCAAAGGCCAAGAGGGTGGCAGGTGGGGACGACAGGGGCTGCCTGCCTGCCGTGTTCGAACTCGGCACCCCCCCGTACCATTTGTGTGACCTCAGGCCTTAACCGGTCCGGGCCTCGGTTTGCACACAGGGCCGGCGGGACGTGGCCAGTGCCCCAGCCGAGGAGCCATCGCCTGGCTTAAGTCAGTTCTTCTACCTGAGGACCGCGGAGCAGCGCTCGCTTCTGAGGCTGTCCAATGCCCATTTCCCTCCGGCAACTCAGGCCTGGAAAGGGCACGGCAGGGTCTGCCGGTCCGCTCTCCCTTGCCTTGGGGCTCCGTGAGCACCTGCTCAATTCCAGTCCAGCCCAGTTCAAGCACCCGGCCAGCGCCCGTCCTCTGTCTCCTCGTGCTTCCGCTGGCACGTTACCAGTCACTTCTCACCCGGGCCCCGGCATCCACCTATTTTCTCTGGGGAAGGGGCTGCCGGACCTCCCACTGCGCTTTCCCGCTCCCATCCGGCCTTGGGGGTCCTTTGCTAAGGAGACCCACAAGGCCCAGCATTCCCACCAGGGACTCGGCATCTCCTCACTGACCATAAGCCCCCTCCTCAGTTCGCAGCACGGTCACACGCCTCCCCCGACCCCTTCTCCAGCAAGCTTCCAGGTCCCCGTCCAGGGAGCTGCCCCCGCCCCGGGGTCCCCACTTCCAGGCTGGCCGCTGCTGATGTGCTCTGCGCACAACGGCCCCCAGCATCCTCCTCAAGCCCCCTGGTCTGGATGGTGCCAGTCCCTGCTTAACACGTGAAAAACTCCCTAGGCCCAGTCTGTCCTCTGGCTAGAATGAGCTTCTGCAGTCCTCATTCCCCCCTGCCTCAGGTCCGCTAATGCTTTCTTTTTTTTTTTTTTAAGATTTATTTATTTACTTGACAGAGAGAGATCACAAGTAGGCAGAGAGGCAGGCAGAGAGAGAGGGGGAAGCAGGCTCCCCGCTGAGCAGAGAGCCCCATGCGAGGCTCGATCCCAGGATGCTGGGATCATGACCCGAGCTGAAAGCAGAGGCTTTAACCCACTGAGCCACCCAGGCGCCCCTAAAGTTGTTGTTGTTTTTTTTTTTAAGATTTTATTTATTTATTTGACATTCGGAGATCACAAGTAGGCAGAGAGAGAGGAGGAAGCAGGCTCCCCGCTGAGCAGAGAGCCCGATGCGGGGCTCGATCCCAGGACCCTGGGATCATGACCCGAGCGGAAGGCAGAGGCTTAACCCACTGAGCCACCCAGGTACCCTCCGCTAACACTTTCAACTTGGCCTCCCCATCTAGCTCCTGACTCCAACCAGGACACCTTACCTGCACCTGTCTGGGGCCTGGCTCTGTGGCACGAAGCGCCAGGCCTTTGGAACCTCCTGTCTGCCAGCCGGCAGGGGTGAGAGTCCGGGACAGGAGTCAAATACTGTCAACCTGATAGAGAAGGAAGTCCAGGAAGGGCATGGAAAGTGACTCCTCTCTCCGGCTGCTGGGCAGACTCCATCTGCGCCCTTGTGCAAGCTTAAAGTGACATGCCGTCAAACCACTTTCCCGGGTCCCCCAAGACCAAGCTGGGTACTTTATGGCTGAGCTCTTCTGCATGCCTGAGCTGCCATAATCCTTGCTACGCGACACAGATTCCCCCAGCACCTGGCACACAAAGGCTAGAGCTCAACAGCATTGGCCTGAGGTTCTGGGCTCTTTTGGGAGAAGTCCTGCAAAGCAGGACAATGTCCTGGCTAAGGGGTTAGCACATGTTCCTTACTCTCCTGCTTCCTGGGGCCATATGCATTTAACCAGGAGCCACTATCCTCCATCACAGTGGTGGCTTCTTTCCTGTATGACAACTGCTTGTTGTGTCTCTAACTATCCTGACCACCGCTGCTGCCTTTCTGCAGAGGAGGGGATGCCAGCGTGAGGGCTCTAACACAGGGACAGCCCCGGCAGATGAGGCCAATCTGGGCCACCTGGATCCCCAAGAAGCCTGGAGCAACTGCAGTGATTCCTGAACTCTAGGGAGAGAATTGCTGCATTCAGGGAAGGCCCTCGGAAGCCAGCGGCTCGCTTTCCTTAGTTTACAGGGGAGGGACTTGCGGCCATAGAGGTGAAGTGAATGCCCAATGTCATTTAGGGCAGTTGGTGGCACAGTCATTTATAGGGGAGGGCTCTTGTCCTTTGGCTGTCACACGTCCCTTTGGCGTTGCTCAAGGAAATGCTTCCAAATGTGTAAAATCAGAGTTACAACATAAACTTAATGTCGAAAGATGGTATAAAACATTTTTGGAAAAGGTGTGATTCGGGAATACCTGTGCTACTTGACTAGTAAATGAAATTACAGAATCTATGGGCCGATTGTGCCTACAGTAATTTCAAAGTGGTAAGTCTCGTACTTGAGTTAATTACAGGGTAACTACGACAGAAGCTAAACGATCTGTCACTCCCACTGGTGACAAAGTCACCAGGTTAACACTCTGTGCTCTGTAGCCTACATTTGTAATTGCGGGAAAGGCCAAATTTCGACCACCGGTTGGTGAAAATAAAGATAAAACAAAGCTGAAAGTGCAAAAAGCATGTTGTGGCTCCAAGCTCCCAGACGCCAGCGCAGGACTCCTGCACTACAGCCCGAGTCTGACAGTGCGGATGACGGTGCAGCGCCCGAGCGGTCTCCTGCAAGATCTGGCACACGGGGTCCACGCCAGTACCCACCTCTCAAGGTTGCTGCGAGAAGTTACAGTATTGGCGCGAAAAGGCCAGCGATCACCATCCGGGTACTTGCCTCTGTATCTTTGCTGGGGGAAATTCAAATCACGGGAAAGGGCGGACCCGAAAAGCGGCCCTGCGCCTGCGCGGAGGGGCGGGGCGCGGGTCTCTGGGAAGCAGGCGGGGCGGGGTGACGCGGGGTGACGCGAGGTGACGCGGAGCGAGGCGGAGCGACGCGGAGCTGTCCCGCGCCCTCCCGCTCGGCGTGGGTACCGCCGGTCTGGCTGCCCGCCCTGCGGCCGGCGGGGAGAGGGCGGGGAGCGGCCCCGGGCGCGCGGCCCGGCTCCTTTCGTTGGAGCGCGGGCGGTGGCGCCGGCTCCCGGGGGCGGGGCCGGCGAGCCTGGGAGCCGGCGCGTCACCGCCCACTCGCCCCGCCTCCGGCTCCCCCGCCCCCCACGCCCGGCGCGTCTCGCGCCGCTTCTCCCGCGGTCGCTGGGTGTGGGGAGTGGGAATCTGTCCGCTGTCGGACCCGAGGCGCAATTCTGATGTCTCCCTTCAGCCTCCCTCGGCAGTCTATGCCTTGTCCCCACTGCTAGTTAAAGGCAACTCCTCGGGCGTGTGTTCCTTCAGCGACCTGGGGGACGGTTCCCAAGGGGGCGGGGCCCAGCTCGTTCGAGGTATTCTCATCCGGGCATTCACTAGATGCCTCAGCCGCCATCTTTGTTTTGTGCTGAAACTCGCTATTGACGCCCGTGGACGGCCGGGCGAGGGGAAGTGGCAAGATGGCGGCTCCCAGGGCGGAGGCGTGAGGGTGAAATGGGGGGCTGGGCCGCGGGGCTGGGCGCGCCTGCGCCTGACCCGAGAGCGTCCTGAGCCCAAGCTCAACGCGCGGCGGACCTGGGCCCTCGCCGCGGGGCAGCGCAGGGATCCTTTAAGAGGCCTCCGCTCACGGAGAAGCCGTGCGAGGGCGGGGGCGGTGGGGGGGGGGAGACGATGACGTCGCCCGACTCCGCCCCCTCGCCCGACCGCCGCTGCCGCCATGTTTAGTTGTTACTTCTTCACACAAGATGGCGGCTCCCAGGGAGGAGGCATGAGCGCCCTGCCGTTACCGCTCCTCCTGCCGTACAGTTGCCACTTCGGGGCCTAACTCTGGCTCTTTGGAGCGGCTCCTGTGGGAAGGAGTAATAAGGACGGAAGCGAGGATCGGACACTGCCTTGCGTTTGGTTTGCAGTGGAAGAACTGACCCAGGAGGAAGAGAATAGGGGGGAAGGGGGAGTTAGTCTCAAGATGGCGGCTCCCAGGGCGGCAGGCGCAGTCTGAGCAGCAGAGGCGGACTCGGGGGAGAGGTTCGAGACCTCACGAGCTGTACGGCGCGAGTCTCCGAGCAGCCCCCGAGAATTCGAGTTCGTTCCACCGGCCTCCGGCGCGCCTCTGTCCCTTACGAGTGTCGAGGCTGTTTCGGGAGCGGCGGCTGCACTGAGCGCTGGGCGGGGAAGCGGGACGGTCTCAAGATGGCGGCTCCCACAATTGTGGTGTGAGCGCCGGCGGGGCAGAGACAACCGCGGCGCTTGTGGCTCCTTTCCACCCGCCCCGGAAGCCGGCCAGTGCAGGGGACTTGGGGGGTGTGGGAACCGGGCCGGGGCTCCGCCATTTCCGGCGGGGGAGGGCTACGACTGAGGAAGGGAGGAGAGAGAGGCGGCTCAAGATGGCGGCTCCCAGGGCCTCCCGCCCAAGCTTGTAAGCGGGAGAGTCCGAGCGAGTAGTCAGGGCGGCGGGACTTGGCGGCCTCCAGCTTCTCGGGGCTAGGCGCTCGAAAGTTTCGGGAGGCTCTTGAAGAGACGGGTTGAGCTAGAAGAAGGGGAAGAGCCGAAGGGAAGGAGGGTAGTTAAGATGGCGGCCTCCATGGAGCCGTCCACCGCTGTGTGAGGAACCGCTTCTCCGTGAGAGCTACCTTAGACGAAAGGGGGTGTGTGTGAGAGGAATTGGGGGGCTCCCTTCTCGCTTGGTGACTTTTTCCCACTACGGCTTTTTCCGGAACTATGGCTTCGGCCGTGTCGCCCGCCAACTCGCCAGCGGTGCTTCTGCAGCCCCGCTGGAAGCGAGTGGTGGGCTGGTCGGGTCCAGTGCCCCGGCCCCGCCACGGCCACCGAGCCGTGGCCATCAAGGAACTCATCGTGGTGTTTGGCGGCGGCAACGAGGGGATAGTGGACGAACTGCACGTGTACAACACGGGTGAGTGCAAAGCCCGCTGGGTCCTGGGATCTTTCCCTCCCTCCCTCCCTCCATCTCCTCCCTCTCCCTCTTCTTCCCTCCCTCCTTCTCCTCCCCCCGCCCTCCTCCCTTCCCTCCCCCCCCCCCGCTCCTTTCTCTTCCCCTCCCCTCCTGCCTGCTGTCCCTCCTCCCTTTCCCCCCTCTCCCTCCGCACTGATCGGCGCTCTCCTCCGAGCTGCGACCCTTTGCTCCGCCCGGCTCCTCTGCTTTTCCCTCCTCTCTCCCCGGCCTTCCCCTGCCCCTCCCCGTGGGCGCTCCGGTCTTTGAGGAGTGCTTTTCATTATTCGGGAGAAATTCTCGAGTCCGGTGGGTGAGGGGGCGGGGGCGTCGCCGGCGCTGACTTGAGGCACACACCGTTACCCCGCCGGGCGGGCGGCTGCGTCCCTTTGGCGCAGGCACAGTCCCACCCCCCTCCCTCCCGCCTCCTGCGCCTGCTCAGCTCTTCTTCTTCGTTGACGCTCGGGGGAGATGACAAGCTTCTCGATTACGGATTAGGGACAGAGTTGAGGGCCCTAATCCCGGCGGGGGGGGGTGTGTGCCCCCCGCTGGGTGGCCGCGCAAGTCTGTAGTGCTCGCCTCTTCGGCGCTGCCTTTCCTCCCCGAGGGCCCTGCAGGGTAGAAGTTGAAGTCCAGCGATCCCTAGTGGGCTAGGTGGGCCCTCGCTTCACCTGCGGGCGGGTGGCCGCTACCCGCCCATGTGCATCCCTGCCCCAGAGCCCGGGCGCCAGCCCTGCGGACACGGCGAGGTGCGTTCGGCCCTCGCCCCGCCACGGCTCGGGCTCTGGGAGTGGGCCGCATCCTCCAGAGGCCTCTTGCCCACGGTGGCGTGTTTGGCCAGCTTTGCACACCCTGTTGCCGCCTGTTGAAGGGACAGTGGCGCAGGGCCCCTCGCCTCACTCGGAGGGAGGGGCCAGGCGTGCTCCCTGCTGGGGGGGATGCCTGAGAGACCAAGACACCCAGGGGGAGAAGGCAGGGGCCGGCTGCGTGTGCACACGCCCACACACCTGTCGGGGTCTTTCAGGAAGCCCCCCTCTGCAGCAGGGGGATGTGTTCGGGTCTGGGCGGGCCCGGGGCTGTTTCGCAGCGCACCCCCCCCCCCCGCATCACGCAGGGTCCGTTCGCTCCAGGCCCGTTCTTTCCCGGGGTTCTGGCAGTGCCAGGTCCTTGAGTCTGGGCACTGCCTCCCAGCTTTGAGGTTGCTCTGGGGTGGGGAGCTGGCGCCTAAGGGAGAAGGAGGTTAGCGCCGTGAGGCTTGGGTGCTGCCTTTTCCCTGCCCTGAGGCAGAGAGCGCAGCTCTCTGTGCGCCCTGCACGGTGCTGCCCCTACCAAGTTGACTTGCAAAGGCTGATGGGTTGCTAGTGCCCCTTTGCGTTGCGGGGCGCAGCACCTGTTGCCTCCAGTGAGGCCGGGCTGCTTGGCAGCGCCCTGTGCCAGCTGCGACAGCTGCGGTGGCAGCCGTTAGCTCAGTAAGGTAGGGCTGAGGGACAGGGCTGTTTTTAGAGAGGCCGCTGGCCGGAGCAGAACCTTCTAAACTGCTTGGACTAACTTTATTCTCATAAGGCTTGGAGCCGGCTCCTTAACAGGGAGCTACAATTTTAGAAAGTAGGGCAGGGGCCTAATTACCATCAGCTCCGGAGTCCGCTACTGCCAGGGTTTTCTGCATATTTGCCGGTTTGTGAAAAACGAACTGGCCACTTGGGCGTCTGTTCCTTCCCCATCTGTGAGGCCGTGTCCCATGGTAGAGGGTAGCCAGCCGTCCGAAGGGCCGCAGCCCCGGGTTCCCCCAGGGTAGCGGTTTGGAAAAGGCGCCGTCCACTCCCGCAGGAGAGCCGCTCGCACAGCAGCTCCGCACTCCTCCCCGTGCGTGTGCTCGGGGGTCCGACCGGAGCCGGAGTCTGTGCTGCGTGTGGCATCTGCTCGCGGCTGTAGCTGCGGGGCTCTTGCCTTCTCCTCTCGGCAGAGATGGGGCTTCGTGCGGCCTCTTTTCCACCACTGGGGGCGCAGATGCAGGTGCCTGCGAGCTGTTGCCTTGACAGCTGCCTGTCTGCTCCCCGCTGTTTTGTTTTAAATCAGGGCAGAGCAGACCTTCCTCACGCCTCTTCTCTCGCGCTTTCCCTTCTCTGGGCCGAGAGACCTGGCGAGAGCTGGCCGGGCTGGAAGCATTCCCTCTTGCCAAGATAAACGGCCCCAGGGGGCGCGTCTGGGATGTGTGCGAGCGCTTTGCTGTCTTGGTTAGCTCAGGGATCTGGAGGTGATGCTCGAAGGCTGTGTGTCCTTCCTCTTTGGCGCCAACTATCACAGCGGCTGTGGGACGCTTGACTGGCCTTTGGGAGGTCTTGGGGTAGCTGCTACTGTCCTAGGCCATAGGAAATGTTATCTCAGGCTAGCAAAGCGGATTATGGAGAAGAGCCAGTCCTGACGGTGGGGTGTGTCCCCATGAGGGGAGGGTGTGGCTGGTCTGCCTGGGCGGTGGTTCTTTAACGTCTGGCGACAGTCGCAAGGAGCCTTGGAAAACATCTAGTGGAACTTCCTTGTTTTTTGCACATGAGGAAACTGGGGTCCGAGAGGGGAAGTGACAGGTCTAGGGTCACCCTGCCAGCTGGTGGCAGGGTCACCACGCAGGAGCACTTAGGGTACGGATATTCGTGGAGACAGTTGGGCTGTCTCTTCCTTCGGTTAACGGGCACAGGCCACCACCTTGACACAACTTCCCGACCTCTGCCCTTCTAGCTCCCTGGCCGCTAAGTTCAGCCCCTCTGAAATCCGTTCCTCTCCGTCCGGAGACCTCCTGTCTTCTAACTTGCCTCTTGCGGTCACTTCCTGATCAGCTGCGTTAGTTTCATTTGTCAGGAAATCCTGTTCGCCCTTCAAGGCCTGGCTCCGGGTTCGCCTTTTCTGAGGAGCCCCCTCTGCCGCGCTGCCCCGCTCCGCGCTCCCGAGGCCGCGGCTGCTGTTGTCGCCGCCAGGAGCCGAGGGCCCAGCAACTCTCCCGCTCAGCTGGGGGTTCGCGGGCGAAGGCGGGCGTGTCTGTGCCCCCCACCCCCGGCTTGGCACCGCGTCTGCCACGCGGGAAGCGCCCTGGCGTGACAGAGCGGAGCCGACGCCACCGGTGGACTGCCTGTGCCCAGCCGTGTGGCCCAGTCTCCCGGGGTGACGCGTAGGGGTTGATGGGAGCCCCCACAGATGGAGGCAGCGCGTGGGGACAGGGCTGCGGCCGCTGATGAGACCCCGAAGCTGCGCTCTCGGGCTTGCTGGTTGTCCCGCGGAGGGTCCCGTGTGCAGGTGGCCTCCTCTCCTCCCAGCTCCCGCCGAGCCCAGCGCACTGACAAGCCGCGGCCGACGGAGAATGTGGGACCCGGAGGCTGGGTCTCGAGGTGGCCGGCTCGCTGAGCTGGAGATAATGCGAGTGCGCGAGGCGGCGCTGTGCCGTCGCACGGGCGGGACGGGGCTGCGGCTCTTGACAGCGGTGTGGAGGGCCCCTGCCCCGAGTGTTCTAGAACAAGCTCAGCTCCTCTTAAAGGAGCTGGCGGTCGTGAGCTCTTGAGACAGCGCCGGTTCCTTCCAGCCTGGCCAGCTGGGCCACTGATTAGAGCGTGACGGGAAGGCTGCGAGTTAGTTGATCGTACGGCTTTGTCACAGCCCCCACTAGTGGCCCTGCGATGGCCTTGTAGCCACATGCGGCAGCCCCAAGGGGGCTCAGGTGAGAGAGGGCGGCCCATGGCTCCGGGCGCGGGGGGCCCTTGGCGGGGTATCTGGCAGTGGCTTCGAAGTCAGCGACAAGGTCGTTGCCTGTGTCTCTTTTTTGCTCTGTGACCTCAGGTAAGTCACTTCCCCTCCTGGGCTCTGTTCCTTTATCCACTGATAAAGCCCAGGTCTTCTTCCGGCTTTGCCCTCCGTAGCTGGCAGGGAGGCCCGGGCCTTGCGGCATGCGCACCGTGGTCGAAGGCTGCTGCCGTTTTCGGTCTGTTTTTCACAGTGGGCATGACAGTGAGGCGGTGAGCTGGGGCCCGGGCCGGCCCCTCTGCCGGGAAGGCGGGGGAGGCTTTGCTGCTGGGCCTCCTGGAGTCCAGGTGACTCTGCTGAACCGTGGAGGGGGGGGGGCGGGGCGGGGCAGGACCACAGCCCGTTCCAGATCGGCCTGCGGCTGGTGGGGAGGCTGGTGGGGGAGGCGGGAGCGGCGGGGCCCTTCCGCCCCAGGAAAGGCTGTGACTCTGGAGGCACCGTGTGCTTTTACATGGGGGCGGGCCCTTTGGCCGATGTGGACGTGGGACTTGTCACCTAGTGTGCAGGGGAGATGTGTCACTGACCCAAGTCCGTGCCCTCCCAGAAAGGCTGAGACGCAGTCAGGCAGCTGGGGCCCCCCCAAGGCCCTCCCCCGGGACGGTCCTAACGCCGGCTGGGGGACTCCGGGGCCGCCCCCGCCACGCTCGGGTGTGGCCGCTCACGGTTGACCCAAAGCAGTCGAGGGGCAGAGAACGAGATAGGCGTCTGGCGCCCGGTTTGAGGTGTTTGGAGTGAGCGTGGCATGTCGTTTAGGGACGGTCCTTTATGTAACGTGTAATGGAAGGGATCCCTCAAAAATGTGAGGAAGATGTGTGCCTTCTGCTTTTTCTGGGAGGCCCTGGCATGGCAGGCGCACGGGGAGCTGAACCCGGGGTGCGAGCCCGAAGTGAGGGGAGGCGTGGCGTGGGGGTGGGGCGGGCTTCTCCTTCACCGTCTTCTGAGGTGGTGGCGTCCTCCCTCCCACTTAGAGGTGTGGATCTGGGGGAAGCTTTTGCAGCCACCACTTCTGGCTTTCAGGAATGTTCGAGATTGGTACGGGTGTGACGGGAGGGGAGAGGTGGGTGGCATATGGCCCGTCCCCCCGGAGACCCCAGCGGAGATTGATCCTTGCCCCCCCTTCTCAGCTGGGGGGCCGGGCTGCCGTGATGGGCCTCCCTCACCCGCACACCTCCGGCCGCCAGCGCCTGCAGGGAGGGAGGGCACCGGCGGGCTGCAGTCACGCTTCCGGCCACGTAGAGGTGTAGCCCTGCGCCCCCGGGAAGAAGCGCACGGGGCCCCTGACGGGGTGCTTCGGGTGTCGGACACTTCGTTCCAATATCAGACCCCCTGAGCGGTAGCGGAAGGGAGTCGGTGGCCGCATTCCCAGAAGCTAATGAATTATCTTGGTTAGTGACTTCCTGCTTGTGGAGACGACCTTGATGAGAAGCCGGGCGATTGCAGGCCGTTTGGAGGGGTCCCCCCTCTCTCAGAGCACGTTTCGCAGGCTGCTGGATTTGGGGAGTAAGAGGAGTGGGGGTTCTGGTTCCAAAGGCTTCCTCAAGCGTTCTGACTCCTGCCTCCTTTCGTGGCCCAGCGACTAACCAGTGGTTCATCCCGGCGGTGAGAGGGGACATTCCCCCCGGGTGCGCGGCCTACGGCTTCGTGTGCGACGGGACGCGCCTGCTGGTGTTCGGCGGGATGGTGGAGTACGGGAAGTACAGCAACGACCTCTACGAGCTCCAGGTAGCGGCCCGCAGCGTGCTCGCCTGCTGGCGGCGGCGGCCCCGGGCCTCCCTCCCCGCTGCCCCGCCGCCTCCCCCCCTCCACGATAAATGGCCTGGGGTCCTGACAGGGACCAGCCCGTCCTGGGTTCGACCCCCCAAGTCTTGATTTTGCAGGCAAGCCGATGGGAATGGAAGAGACTCAAAGCAAAGACGCCCAAAAACGGGCCGCCCCCATGCCCTCGGCTCGGGCACAGCTTCTCCCTTGTGGGCAACAAGTGCTATCTGTTCGGGGGCCTGGCCAACGACAGCGAGGACCCCAAGAACAACATTCCGAGGTGAGGCTTCGTCGTCTTCCGTGTGGAGTCCTGAGGGTGGCCGTGCCTCGTCCCTTTCTTCCGTGAAATGAGAGGGTCACGCTCCATGCCCGGTAGGGCCTCTCTGCCTCCGAGGTCTCGAACCCGGTGGAGGTGGGAGAGCAGGAGGGCAGGGCCAGGCCGTAGAGCCCCGCCTCGCCCTCGGCTGGTGCCTGCTCCCACCACCTTAGAGCTGGTGCTCGCCTTCCTGGCCTTTGCTACCTGCAGACTTAGCGATGGTGTTTTCCAAGGCCGGTGACCGAGTGCCTTTTTGAAGGCTGAAGGTGGTCCCAGATGGGCTCCTGCTTTGACCCCAGGAGGCCCTAGTACGATGGCCAGCTTCGTGTGCGAGGCAGCTCAGCGCACGCCATCCCATGGCTCCTCTCGGACTCCCACTCATCCTTGGGACACTCATCCTTGGGAGTTTCTGGTAGTCACTTCTCAGGGCCGAGGGGAGAAGAACTTGGAGTTCGTTTGGACCCAGCCCCCTTTGTCTCCCAGGGAGTCTGCTGTTTGCCCCTAGAAGTGGGTGAGGCCGCTGGCGCATGGAGTCGGGGGGCTTGCCGTGACTGCCTTTCCTTCTCCAGGTACCTGAACGACTTGTACATCCTGGAACTGCGGCCGGGCTCTGGCGTGGTGGCCTGGGACATCCCCATCACGTACGGTGTCCTGCCTCCGCCCCGGGAGTCACACACTGCTGTGGTCTACACTGAGAAGGACAATAAGAAGTCCAAGCTGGTGATCTACGGGGGGATGAGCGGCTGCAGACTGGGGGACCTCTGGACCCTGGACATTGGTAAGCTGCGGGGGGGCAGGCTCGGCGCGCACTGGGCTCGGGGGCGTGGCGAGCAGAGACGGGGTGAGCGCGCCGCTCAGCCCTCCGTCCTCGGAGGGGCAGGCTGGGAGCAGGGGCGAGGGGGTGAGGGCCTTTTCTAGGCGGGAACGGGCTGCATGAGGCAGCGTCCATCCCTGTCAGTTCGTCGGGGATCAGCCTGTAACGGGAATGATGCACCGTGGTCTCTCACGGTCACATGGGGTGTTGAGAGAGGCCCATAGCCGGGGTAGGGCTCGCTCGGGGTCGGGAGCGGTTGTAAGGAGGTCAGGTTTTGGCCCGAAGGAAGGCCGAGGGCACTGGACGGCTGAGGACGCATCTCTGCGGGGGTACGGCGTCCTGGAGGTCAGTGCTGGCTCTCAAAGGAAACCATTTTCCCGGAGCGAAGTTCCTGGCAGCGTTGGGGGCGGGGGCGGACACGTGTTTTGGGGTGAGCAGGGTGGCAGATGCGGTGTCTTTGGGGGTGCACCTTTGGCTCATACCGGAGCCCCGAGAGCAGCGCTTGCCAGGATAGCGAACCGAGCGCGAGAAATGCCGGAGCCTGGTGACCAGAAGGCCTCTTGGGGGCCGTGGGGAGGCCCGGCACGGAGTTCTTGTGCTTGGTGGGCACCCGCCTTCCAGAGCCTTCCCTGCATCCGGGGAAGGTCCTGCAGGGCCGAGGGCCCGCGCCCGACCTCGTGTAGTAACCGTCGCTTGTCCGTCGCTCTGTGCAGACACTCTGACATGGAACAAGCCCAGTCTCAGCGGGGTGGCCCCTCTCCCTCGGAGCCTTCACTCAGCCACGACCATCGGAAACAAGTGAGTGGCCGCCGTCTGCCCGCCCGCCCCGCCCCGCCCCCACAGGGCCTCCGTTCTGTTCCTGCACTTCCTGAGGCCCGGGGAGGCCTCTTTCTGGCTGGGCTGGCCTGCCGCAGCCCCGTCTTTACATGACGACCCCGGGAGACCAAGACAGACTCGGGGTAGAGGGGCGCAGACTGTTCTAGGTCCTCCGTGAGCAGCAGGGCATCTGTCAACGCCAGGGTCCCAAAGCGCCTATGAGAGCGATGGGGACGGCGGTGAGCTTTAGATGAGCTGAGTAGCAGTGCCACGTGGCAGAGGTGACACAGTTCTTGTGAGGGCTGAGCCACCACGGAGAGGGCCGCATTAAGAGCGTCCACGCATCCCGGGGGACTCTCCTGGGGAGAGCTGGAGGACCAAGCGTGTTTAGAACTTTCTGGATGGAAGAGGTGGCCTCTAGCTTGGCACCTCCTCCACAACCCTCTCCTACTCTTCCCTCCCTCGTCCCAGAATGTACGTGTTTGGTGGCTGGGTGCCTCTCGTCATGGATGACGTCAAAGTGGCCACACACGAGAAGGAGTGGAAGTGTACCAACACACTGGCTTGCCTCAACCTGGGTATGGCCTCCCCGGGCTCGGCGTGGCCTGCGGAGGGCTGCGGGAGGCCGGCCCTCCTCAGCCCCAAGAGCTGTGTGGGCTGTGCAGGGAGCGAAGCTGCTTCTAAGGCCGGGCCTCTAGAATCCACGAGAAATAGCCACTGGCCAGAGCGCTCGGAGGGGTGCCCCCGCTTTCAGGTTTTGAGTAGGCTCTTCTGCACACGGCCTGGCCTCCGAAAGTACAAAAGCGTGATGGGGCAGAGCCTCCCTCCCGCCTCCCCTTTTGTGGAGGCAGCCACGTTGGTGGCTTGTCACCCGCCCCGCAGGGACTCCTCTGCCTAGACGAGCATCGTCAGCGGGCTCCTTTCTAAACACACACGATGGCAGCCTGCTCCCCGCAGTGCTGCGCCAAGCCCGGCCCTTTCAGTGCACTCGGTCTCGGAGACCGTCCCCTCCCATCCCCGCACGCCGAGCGGCCTCATTCTTTTGAGTTGCTATCCAGGTGTTGAAACTTGCACAGACGCGGCTCCGTGAGTATCCTTGCACTGTTCTCGCCCACGTGCAAGTGCATTTGAAGGGTAAACACGTAGAGGTAGAGTCGCTGCCGAAGGCCGTTGCCAAGCCATCCCGCAGAGGCCGCAGCCACGTAGGTGCCCCCGGCGGTGCCTGCGCCCTCTCTCTGGCGGGTCCGAGAGGTGACGGCCGCCCCCGCCGCCCCCCCAGCCCTGGCTGCAGTAGGCGCGGGAGCCAAACTGCCAGGCGCCTTGTGGTTTCAGTTTGCGTTTCTCTTGTTTTCCGCGAGGGTACGTATTTCTCCTTAGAGCCTCCTGTCGCCTTCTCCGTAGCTCGCGCTCCTCTTCGCCCGTCTCTTTCTGTAGGCTCTTGTGTTCGATGTGCGAGAAGTGAAACCTCTGGCTGTGCGTTTCAGACAGTCCCGCCAGTTTGTAGTTTGTGGTTTCTAATTTCATCTTCCACGGGCCTTTTGCCATACTGAGTTATTTTCCATTTGTTTGTTTTTAATTTAGTACTCTTTGATAACTTCCTGGTTTTTAATTCCCCATCCCTGACAGCGAAAGGCCAAAGGGCCGCTTGGGGGTTATGGGTTCCTTTGTACCCTTGCTGACCTCCCCTCCCGCCCTCCCCAGATACCATGGCCTGGGAGACCATCCTGATGGACACGCTGGAGGACAATATCCCTCGGGCCCGAGCTGGCCACTGTGCCGTGGCCATCAACACCCGCCTATACATATGGAGTGGGCGCGATGGCTACCGAAAGGCCTGGAACAACCAGGTCTGCTGTAAGGACCTCTGGTACCTGGAGACAGGTAAGGCATCGGGGTCGGGGCCGTAGGCCACCACTGTGCAGCTGAGCCCAGGGTGGGGGTTGCAGGGGGAGCTTATGCTGCGGCCCCTTCTCACCGGCTCTGCTCTCTCCCAGAAAAGCCACCGCCCCCGGCCCGGGTACAGCTGGTACGAGCCAACACGAACTCCCTGGAGGTGAGCTGGGGGGCAGTGGCGACAGCCGACAGTTACCTTCTGCAGCTCCAGAAATATGACATTCCTGCCACGGCTGCTACCGCCACCTCCCCCACACCCAATCCAGTCCCGTCTGTGCCTGCCAACCCTCCCAAGAGCCCTGCCCCCGCAGCAGCCGCACCTGCCGTGCAGCCGCTGACCCAAGTAGGCATCACGCTCCTGCCCCAGGCTGCCAGCGCGCCCCCGACCACCACCACCATCCAGGTCTTGCCGACGGTGCCTGGCAGCTCCATCTCCGTGCCCGCCGCAGCCCGGACTCCAGGTGAGCTGGGGGCCCGGCACTGGGCCTGAGGGCAGGGTCTAGCCCACGGGGACACGGTGAGCCTCACGGAGGGCTACCAAGGACCGCGTGCCTGATGGTCCCGAGCGCTGGCTCGGCCACACTTGCGGACACCGTCCCTGAACGGGTCTGGGAGGACCAGACCTGACGCACAAACGGGTCACGGAAGCACTTGGCGTTTGCACACGGGATGCAGTAGAGGCCCCCTGCTTCCCTCACCAGGTGTGCCTGCTGTTCTCAAAGTCACCGGTCCTCAGGCGACAACAGGAACCCCATTGGTCACCATGCGACCTGCCAGCCAGGCTGGGAAAGCCCCTGTCACCGTGACCTCCCTTCCTGCAGGCGTGCGAATGGTTGTGCCAACGCAGAGTGCCCAGGGGACGGTAAGGAGCCATTGGAGAGGGCGGGACGTCCTGGTGATCGGTGGCGCTGACGGGGCTTTTCTTGGCTGCAGAGCACTAAGGAGGCCACGTGTCGTTACGGAGTTAATCAAAATTTATAAGCTAATGCCTCAAACAGAGCTCCCTGCCGCGTGCATCTGGTTCCCACAAGGGCATCTTGAATGGGAGCTTCCTTGTTCAGAAGCCCGAGGGGAGGATCCAGCCAGCCAGGGTCTGACTCAGGGCCAGGAGGAGGGAGCCCTGTCTGACTCCGTGGTCTTAGAAAAGATCTAGAGTTTCTGGCAGATGTGTACTGCCGGCTTGCCGCACCTGCCCGGTGGTGGGAGGCCACGCTGGAGCCGAGAGGTGCTGCCAGGAGGAACGCTGGGCTCCGGGGGGAGGCTCCCTAGGCTGGGCTGAGCTGGATTCTGCCGAGGTCTCTGCTGCCCGCACCCCCCCCACCCCGGGCTCATGCACCCCGTGCCCCTGCAGGTGATCGGCAGCAGCCCCCAGATGAGCGGCATGGCTGCGCTGGCGGCCGCCGCCGCCGCCACACAGAAGATCCCTCCTTCCTCGGCGCCCACAGTGCTGAGCGTCCCGGCAGGCACCACCATCGTCAAGACCGTGGCCGTGACACCTGGCACCACCACCCTCCCGGCAACTGTAAAGGTGGCCTCCTCGCCGGTCATGGTGAGTGTGCCTCGGGCCCGGCTCTGAGCCGGCAGCCTTGGGGTAGGGCCTCTGGGCCCTGGGGTGAGACAGTGGTCGCCCCTCCCGGGCTTTGGAGCGAACTGTGGGGCTGTTGGCCCCTCCTCGATGCTTGCCGTGGGCTGTGGAACAAGCCGTTCCGCGGGGGCCGTGACAGCCGTAGGCTCGGTGTGCGCTCAGTGCCCTCCCTTGCTTCACTAAAGGAAAGGGAAACCACGGTGAGCCGTTCTGCAGGTGGGTGGGTGCGGGCAGGTAGACGAGCAGGCAGGCAGGGAGCCTCGGGCCTGCTGGGCCACTCTGGGCGGGGGCGCGGCCTCTCTGTCCCGCTCACGGCCCGTCTCCGCCCCTTCAAGGTGAGCAACCCCGCCACCCGGATGCTGAAGACCGCAGCCGCCCAGGTGGGGACGTCGGTCTCCTCCGCTGCCAACACATCCACCCGCCCCATCATCACGGTCCACAAGTCAGGGACTGTCACAGTGGCCCAGCAAGCCCAGGTGGTGACCACGGTGGTGGGTGGAGTCACCAAGACCATCACCCTGGTGAAGAGCCCCATCTCCGTCCCGGGAGGCAGCGCTCTGGTGAGTGACGGGCGTCACCCTGCTGCCTGTGGCGGGAGAGGCCCAACCCAGGCTGTGCTCTTGCTGGGCTTCCAGATCACTCCTTGCCCCGTCCTTTCCTTTTCAGATTTCCAACCTGGGCAAAGTGATGTCAGTGGTTCAGACCAAACCGGTTCAGACCTCGGCAGTCACGGGCCAGGCATCTACGGGCCCAGTGACTCAGATCATCCAGGTGCGCTCGTGGCCGCAGCTTCTGACACGGGGTGGCTCTGGGCCCCAGACTCAGACACGGGGTGACTCTGGGCCCCAGACTCAGACACGGGGTGGCTCTGGGCCTCGGGCTCCGACACGGGGTGGCTCTGGGCCTCGGGCTCTGACACGGGGTGTCTCTGGGCCCCAGATTCTGACACGGGGTGGCTCTGGGCCTCGGGCTCTGACACAGGGTGTCTCTGGGCCTCAGGCTCTGACATGGGGCGGCTCTGGACCCCAGATTCAGACATGGGGTGTCTCTGGGCCCCAGACTCTGATACGGGGTGTCTCTGGGCCCCAGACTGACACGGGGTGGCTCTGGGCCTCAGGTTCTGACACGGGATGTCTCTGGGCCCCAGACTCTGACACGGGTTGGCTCTGGGCCCCAGACTCTGATACGGGGTGTCTCTGGGCCCCAGACTCTGACACGGGTTGGCTCTGGGCCCCAGACTCTGACACGGGGTGGCTCTGGGCCACAGACTCTGACACAGGGTGGCTCTGGGCCGCAGGAAGAACCCCTGTCCCCGTCTAGGGAAGATCTCTTCACGCCCTGCGGCTCACACCGTCCCACGGCTTGGTCCCGCCTCTCCCTGTCTTCAGAACCCTCCCTGAGCCCCTCGGGCCACCAGTAGAGAGTGGCCCACCCTGGCGATGGTGCCACGTACCTGTCTTGCTCTTGCAGACCAAAGGGCCACTGCCGGCCGGGACCATCCTGAAGCTGGTGACCTCAGCAGATGGCAAGCCCACCACCATCATCACTACCACGCAGGCCAGCGGGGCGGGGACTAAGCCCACCATCCTGGGCATCAGCAGCGTGTCCCCGAGCACCACCAAGCCTGGCACGACCACCATCATCAAGACCATCCCCATGTCGGCCATCATCACGCAGGCTGGCGCCACAGGTGGGGGCCTCTCCCGGGCCCCAGATGAGCAGCCACGTCAGGAGGCCAAGGCTGTGCGGGCGGGGGGCCGGGCTGTGGCTCTCGGTATTGTTCTGCTCTTCTCCTCTCTTCCTTCCCTTGTCTCTTGCTTCATGTTTGTAGGGAGGTGGCAGGGGCGTGGTTATAATTGGTACTGGGTTTGGATCGAGGGGTGGTGGGTGGGAGGCACTGCTTGCAAGAGAGCATGAGGGAAATGGGCGAGGGGCCCGTGAGGCCAAACCACCCCTCTCCTGCCCAGGTGTGACCAGCAGTCCTGGCATCAAGTCTCCCATCACCATCATCACCACCAAAGTGATGACTTCAGGAACTGGAGCACCGGCCAAAATCATCACCGCTGTCCCTAAGATCGCCACTGGGCACGGGCAGCAAGGAGTGACTCAGGTGAGGTGTGCCCGGCCCTCCTCTTGTCCCAGCATCCAGCCCAGGATCCCTGCAGGCCACACGTGTCCTCCTGCGGGGCCCGGGAGAGGGCAGCACAGGGTCTGGGCAACCTTGGAGTGACACGGGGGTGCTCTCTTCTGGCATTGCAGGTGGTGCTGAAGGGGGCCCCTGGACAGCCGGGCACCATCCTCCGCACCGTGCCCATGGGGGGTGTCCGCCTGGTCACTCCTGTCACTGTCTCTGCTGTCAAGCCGGCTGTCACCACATTGGTTGTGAAGGGCACCACAGGTGCGTAGCCTAGACGCCGGGCCTGCCCCTCCGTTGGGAGAGGGTCCCGCTCCCAGCCTTCTGCTCCCCTGGGGTGTGGTCCTGTCCCCGTGTCCTGTCCCCGCCAGAGGGAAAAGCTGCTGGCAGGGGAAAGGCCCCAGGTGCAGGCCTCACCCCACCCTTGCCCCTTCCCCCTCCAGGCGTCACAACCCTCGGCACAGTGACGGGCACCGTTTCCACTAGCCTTGCTGGAGCCGGAGGCCACAGTACCAGCGCCTCCCTGGCCACGCCCATCACCACGTTGGGCACCATCGCCACTCTCTCAAGCCAAGTGATCAACCCCACTGCCATCACCGTGTCGGCAGCTCAGACCACGCTGACGGCAGCCAGCGGGCTCAGCACCCCCACCATCACCATGCAGGTAGGATGGCTGGGAGAGTGGGGCGGGGGGCGGGCGGGCACATGTCCCGGGCTCCGTGTGCGCACGGATGAGCCACAGCCCAAGGCTTCTGCCCCGCTTCTTGGGGTCCAGGCCCTCTTTTCCTCACCTGCGTGGCCTGGGGGAGGGGCAGGGGCACTTCCCTGTTGTACCGCTGTGACTCTTCGTCACTACGACTGTCGTGTCAGCGTGTTAGGTCTTAAGCAGTTCTAGATTTTGAACATGGGGCAGACGTTTTCTCTTTTTGCGTGCATAGTATTTATTTTCTTCATACGTTTTAAGCTGAATTCACGCAAGTGGCAAAGCATCTAGTTGTTGGCCTTTGTGTGGTACAAGGTCAGCGGGGCTCCCTCCATGACCAAGGGCTGGCCCTAGCCACTGATGCAACCCCACAGCCCCTTCCCAGTCCCCATGGTCTTGGAGGCAAAGCCGTGCCTCTAGCCTGGTCCCCGAGCCAGTGTCTGGAGCTCAGAGGGAAAACAGGTTCTGGATATTTCCCGGGGCTGTTGCTTTAGAACCTGAGCCGGTGGTCCCCGCCAGCACGGGTGACGCTGTAGGATGGCAGAGGGACAGGCAGGCAGTTGCAGAAGTAACCCTTCCCGACTGTTCTCTCCCCCAGCCTGTCTCCCAGCCGACCCAGGTGACTCTCATCACGGCACCCAGTGGTGTCGAGGCTCAGCCTGTGCACGACCTGCCCGTGTCCATTCTAGCCTCACCTACTACAGAACAGCCCACGGCCACGGTCACCATCGCTGACTCAGGCCAGGGAGAGGTCCAGCCAGGCACCGTGACCCTGGTGTGCTCGAACCCACCCTGCGAGACACACGAGACGGGCACCACTAACACGGCCACCACCACTGTCGTAGCTAATCTCGGGGGGCAGTCTCAGCCCGCCCACGTGCAGTTCGTCTGTGACCGACAGGAGGCAGCTGCTTCCCTCGTGACCTCGACGGTCGGGCCGCAGAACGGCAGCGTGGTCCGCGTCTGCTCCAACCCGCCGTGCGAGACGCACGAGACGGGCACCACTAACACGGCCACCACCGCTACGTCCAACATGGCTGGGCCACACAGCTGCTCCAACCCGCCCTGCGAGACGCACGAGACGGGCACCACCAGCACCGCCACCACCGCCATGTCCGGCCTCGGCGCCAGCCAGCAGCGGGACGTGCGGCGTGTCTGCGTGGCTGGCACCGCGCCCGCCGTGCTCCGGGTTGGCGTGGCTGCTGGGGCGTCAGAGGGAGCCCAGATGTCCGTCAAGCCCTTGTGCCAAACCCGCCAGACCAGCGTGACCAGCGCCACCATGACTGTGATGGCCACCGGCGCGGCCCCGTGCTCAGCTTTCGTGCAGCTGGCCCCTGTGAGCGGCCAGGTCCGAGCCAGCATCCTCGGAGGCAAGGACAGTCCCGTGGCTGGCCTGAGTCCGCTGGTGTCCGTTGGCCGCCAGCTGGAGGCCCACCACACCCACACAACCAACACGCCCACCACGGTCCGCTCCGCCATGGGGGCCGGGGAGCCTGGCGAGGCCCGGGGGACCCCCACGCCCGCGTACGAGAGCTCACCAGGCGCCACTGTGACTGTGCCGGCCCTGGAGGCGCTGCTGTGCCCCTCAGCCACCGTGACCCAAGTCTGCTCCAACCCACCCTGCGAGACCCACGAGACGGGCACCACCAACACCGCCACTACCTCGAACGCAGGCAGTGCCCAGCGGGTCTGCTCCAACCCGCCTTGCGAGACCCACGAGACGGGCACCACGCACACACCCACCACCGCCACCTCCGGTGGGGGTGCGGGCCAGCCTGAGGGCGGGCAGCAGCCCCCTGCCGGCCGCCCCTGCGAGACACACCAGACCACTTCCACTGGCACCACCATGTCAGTCGGCGTGGGCGCCCTGCTCCCCGATACTGTTCCCTCCCATAGGACCCTAGAGTCCGGCTTGGAGGTGGCAGCACCGGCCGCCGTCGCTGCCCAGGCTGCTGCTTCGTTGCTGGCTCCGTTCCCGACGCAGAGGGTTTGCTCCAACCCGCCTTGTGAGACGCACGAGACAGGCACCACGCACACGGCCACCACCGTCACCTCCAACATGAGCTCGAACCAAGGTGAGTAAAGACACCGGCCTGGCGTGTGTTGTCTCCCGGAGCCCTGGGCTCAGAGGCTGAGGGGAGCTGTAACTAAAAGAGCCTCCCGGCCAGAAGCCAGTAGTTAGATTTCTCGGGGCTCGGTGTCCCAGCAGGGGTTGGGGTACTGCAAGAAACTCTGTACCCTGGGGGCAAAGCTGGCTAGAGGCCTTGGGGCTCCTGCTGACCTAGTACTTGTCACACTTCTCTTTGCTTGCTCCCCTCCCTTACAGATCCCCCACCAGCCGCTAGTGACCAGGGAGAGGCGGAGAGCACCCAGGGTGACAGTGTGAACATCACCAGCTCCAGTGCCGTGACAACCACCGTGTCCTCCACTCTGACACGGGCTGTGACCACTGTAACACAGTCCACGCCCGTCCCAGGCCCCTCGGTGCCGGTAAGAACCCCCGGAGGTACCCCGTGCCCCCTCCCCGCTGCCCACTGCACTTCCGGTCTGTGCGGTTCCAGGCTCGGACACCAGGTGTCGCCCTTGCCCCAGGCACTGGACCGCTCCTCATCCCTTTTCCTGAGTCTCTCTTCCTGACCGTAAAAGTGCTGCTTGGGGCATCGTTGGGCAGGAGGCAGGGGTCTCCCAGGCCCCAGCGTCTTGGAGAGGCTTTGATTTCTGTAGCTGTTTCCTGTGGCTTGTCATTTGGCTACAACCTGTGAGAGTGACACGGCAGGAGCCAGAGTGTCCCTTTGGCTAGACGGGGATGTCTCTTTGAGGATGGGTGAAAATCAGCCAGAGGGTCCCAAGGGTCCCGCCTTGTGCGCCCCCCACCATGGCTCGGTCACCTGCTGTGCTCCTCATCAGGTGGGGTGCGGCCGGCCGCGGACAGTGAAAATCCCGGTCTCCAGGGAAAGATGAAGGCTGCCCGGCTCTGGCCACTCTCTCCTCCCCTCTGACGGGGGCTTCTCTCCCTTTCTAGAAGATCTCATCAGTGACTGAGGCTACCCCCGGGGCTCTGACCACCGAAGTCCCCATCCCGGCCACGATAACAGTGACCATAGCCAACACAGAAACTTCTGACATGCCCTTCTCTGCTGTTGACATCCTGCAGCCCCCAGAGGAACTCCAGGCCTCGCCAGGGCCTCGCCAGCAGCTGCCGCCACGGCAACTCCTGCAGCCCGCCTCTACGCCCCTGATGGGGGAGTCCGCTGAGGTCCTGTCAGCCTCCCAGACCCCTGAGCTCCAGGCCGCCGTGGATCTGAGCAGTACAGGGGACCCGTCTCCGGGCCAGGAGCCTGCCAGCTCAGCCGTGGTGGCCACGGTGGTGGTCCAGCCGCCCCCGCCCACACAGTCCGACGTAGACCAGTTGTCCCTCCCCCAAGAGCTGATGGCCGAGGCCCAGGCGGGCACCACCACCCTCATGGTGACGGGGCTCACCCCCGAGGAGCTGGCGGTCACTGCTGCCGCTGAAGCGGCTGCCCAGGCCGCAGCCACGGAGGAGGCCCAGGCCCTGGCCATCCAGGCGGTGCTCCAGGCCGCGCAGCAGGCTGTCATGGGTAGGTGCTGGCGGTTTCCATCCAGGCCGGGGAAGGTGGGCCCTTTGGGGGGGGGGGCTCTGCAGCCTCCCGCTGACTGCCCTGACCAGGTGGCCGCGGCGCTGGGAGGGGACGGGCAGCCTGAGAAGAGGGGCCTGGCTCCCTGCCAGGGTGGCCCCAGTTGGCTGGGACAGGGCGGGGGGGCGTGGGGCCCGGCCGCCTGGGCCGGCGCTCCTCTTGAGTGGCGTCCCCACCCCACCCCCGCCCCCTGGAGCAGGCACCGGGGAGCCCATGGACACGTCCGAGGCGGCGGCGGCTGTGACGCAGGCGGAGCTGGGCCACCTGTCAGCCGAGGGCCAGGAGGGCCAGGCCGCCACCATCCCCATCGTGCTGACGCAGCAGGAGCTGGCGGCGCTCGTGCAGCAGCAGCAGCTACAGGAGGCGCAGGCGCAGCAGCAGCAGCACCTCCCCACCGAGGCCTTGGCCCCCGCCGACAGCCTCAACGACCCGGCCATCGAGGGCAACTGCCTCAACGAGCTGGCCGCGGCCGTGCCCAGCACCGTGGCCCTGCTGCCCCCCACGGCCACCGAGAGTGAGTGCGAGGGCGCCGCGCCGGTGGGGGCCGAGCGCCCGGGCCCTTCCCCGCAGACACGGCCGGGGCGGTCCGGCCCGAGGGGAGGAGCTCCCCGCGCTCGGCGCTCCCCTCTCCGGGCCGCCCCCACGGATGTCTCTCTCCCTCACAGGCCTGGCTCCGTCCAACACGTTTGTGGCTCCGCAGCCGGTGGTGGTGGCCAGCCCCGCCAAGCTGCAGGCCGCGGCCACCCTGACTGAAGTGGCCAATGGCATCGAGTCCCTGGGTGTGGTGAGTCTGGCGCGGCGGGGTTTCGAGGGGTGCGGCGTCCGGGGCCCGAAGGCCGAGGGTCTCATCTCTCCTTCCCGTCTTGTAGAAGCCGGACTTGCCGCCCCCACCCAGCAAGGCGCCTGTGAAGAAGGAGAACCAGTGGTTTGATGTGGGGGTCATTAAGGGCACCAATGTAATGGTGACACACTATTTCCTGCCACCAGATGACGCTATCCCTTCTGACGTAAGTGTTCTCGGGAGCCCGTGCCCTTGGGCCGGGGTGGGGGCGCGCTGGCCATGAGGCAGGTGTTGGGGCTCCCAGGCGCCTTCTGAAGCTCCCCAGGGCACCATCCGCCTTGGGGCTAGCCCGAGGACAGCCGCGCGTGGTGTCCTCTCCACATGCCGCCTCCTCCTGGGGCCCTTGGAGCCGCCACAAAGCCGATTGTCAGTCCCCTGTCCCCGCTGCTGCCCCCCTGGCCCGTCCCCGGGGCGGGAGAGTGCTGCCAGCCCTGGAGCCCAACCCCAGAGCTGCTCTCTCGGCGACGGGGCTTAGGTTATCTTTCTCTCTCTCTCTCTTCTGTTCTCCCGGCCTCTGTCCCCAGGACGACTCGGGCACCGTCCCTGACTATAACCAGTTGAAGAAGCAGGAGCTGCAGCCAGGCACAGCCTATAAGTTCCGCGTGGCCGGGATCAATGCCTGCGGCCGGGGACCCTTCAGCGAGATCTCGGCCTTTAAGACGTGTCTGCCTGGTTTCCCGGGGGCCCCCTGTGCCATTAAAATCAGCAAAGTGAGTCCTGCTGTGGGGTGACCCTGTGCCCAGCTGGAATACAGCAGGCCGAGCCCAAGCCCGTACGTCGGGCGCTCCCTTCTGGGCTGGCTGGGTCTGGGCTGCGGCTTCTGTCCTGTCGCCGGTTGCTGGGGTGACGAGGGTCAGTTCCTTCCCTCCCCGTCTTCCTTCTCCTCTCTAACATGGCAGCTAGTGTTCACTGAGGGTCTCTTACCTGCCATGTCCGATGTTTTTTTAATCCAATCCTTCAACGTCCTGAGGAGGTCTGGGATCTGATGAGGAAACTAAGGCCCCAAGAGGCTCAGGGCCAAGTCCCACAGTCGGTGGCAGAGCAGGTGAAGGGAGGTGGTGCTCTGAGCCCCCGTTCGTGTTACTTCGTCGTTCGGTCAGGCTGCCCCCCGGGCCGGGGCTGGCTAGGCCGTGTCCCCAGAGCTCGGTTGTGTCAGGAAGAGGGCTGAGGTACAACCAGTCGGTTTGGGGACCACAAAGCGTTCCCACTTCTCTGTCCCCGGAGAGGCCGAGTGAGAGAGTCACAGAGGCCACAGACGGCATGGCTTGACCTCTGGTTCCTTGGTTCTAGAGTCCAGATGGTGCGCACCTGACCTGGGAGCCGCCATCTGTGACCTCCGGCAAGATCATCGAGTACTCGGTGTACCTGGCCATCCAGAGCTCGCAGGCGGGTGGCGAGCCCAAGAGTTCCACGCCGGCCCAGCTGGCCTTCATGCGGGTGTACTGCGGGCCCAGCCCGTCCTGCCTGGTGCAGTCGTCCAGCCTGTCCAACGCCCACATCGACTACACCACCAAGCCCGCCATCATCTTCCGCATCGCCGCCCGCAACGAGAAGGGCTATGGCCCGGCCACCCAAGTGAGGTGGTTGCAAGGTGGGTGTCATGCGGGAGGCTCCTGGGCCAGCGTCACGTGAGGTGGGGCGACCCGGCTCCAGGCTGGGCTTTAGAGCCTCGCAGTTGGGGGAGATGACCTGGGGTGCTATGGAGGGGTCTCGGGGCGGGGTGGGGGGCACCTCGCCTCATCTGCGGGTTCGGGGAAAGCCAGCCAGGGGTGTTTGAGGTGAGAAGGGGGACCATGAGAACTTCAAGTAGGAGGTACAGGGCAAGGCCCAAGTCCGGGCCAGGGTGGAGAATGGACGCCCCAGTGCACCCTGTCGGGCTTCACTCCAGTTGCCATGAGGCCGACCAGGGAGAACGGTGAGGGCCTCTCACCCGGGCCCGGGCGACCGTGGGAGGAGGTGGCGCACACAAGAGAGACCTTCGCTCGACAGGCTTCTGTAGGCTATGGGCAGTGTGTCCCTGTCCCCTCCGCTCTCGGCGTCTTGGCCCGTGGGCCACTGTGCGGCTGAAGTCGGCCAGCCGGCGCACCTCGCCGAGCCGCTTACCACTCCGTTTTTCTTTTCAGAAACCAGTAAAGACAGCTCTGGCGCCAAGCCAGCCAGCAAGCGGCCCATGTCCTCTCCGGAAATGTAAGCAGGAAGCCCCTTTCTGGAACTTTCTAAGGCTGGGGGTAGACGGCTGCTGGGAGGAAGCAGCAGTAGAAAGAGTGTGGCTCATCCCTTCCAAAGCCTCGAGGGGCTGCGCACGGGGTGGGAGCGCGTGTGAGGGGCCCGTGGGAGGTCCGCAGGGAGGCCCGCCACGTGGTTTCCCAGCAGCGTCGGGACCCGTGCTGACGCTCTGTTTCCTTTTTCTTGTCTCCTTCCAAGGAAATCCGCTCCAAAGAAATCTAAGGCAGATGGTCAGTGAGAGGCAGCTCCCCTGCACCTGGACCCTTCGCCGGACCCCCCCCCTTCTGCTTCAGGAACGCCACCTGCCAGGGCCCCCCTGTCCTCCCTACCCGGCGCTCACACTTCACCCTCAGGAGCCACTGGCCGCCACTCATTCTCTCCCCCTCTCTGTTTTTAAAATAATCGCAAGAAAGCACATTGCACTGCTGCTGTGGGAGGAAGCAGAACGCGGATCTGGAAGAGCCGTGAGCAAGTGAGACGCGCGCCCTCTTCCCCCTTCTTCCCGCGGGCGCCCTCCTCCGGGAGCCGAGCAGGCCCCGAGTTCTGAGTTCCAAGGCCCTCGAGGGAGCTAGACAGAGGCTTTGGACGAAGCAGATGCGCTGCGGAGACCGGGACGCACGCGCCTCCGGAAGCTGGTCGCCTTGGTTCCGAGGGGGGCAGCCAAGGGCGGGAGGGGCTGTAGCATAGAAGCAGAAGAGCGCCCCCGCCCCCCGCCCCCAAGCTCCCCTCCCCCGCCTCTGCTCCCAGAGAACCGGCGGGGCACCCGAGCGCTAGATGCCCACCTGGTTCCTTTTGCGTATCCCGCCGCCGCACGGCCCTGGGCCTCAGCTTCGTCCAACCCGTCTCAACGGCCTTCGTACTCCGACCCTTTGTCCCGTCCCTCCTCTTTCCCTATTAGAGAGCTAGGAAGTAAGAAGAAAGAGAAAGGGGGACGAATGAGCCCGTGGTGGCCCGAGCAGTGTTCTGTGCAAATCTCCTGGCTCCCAGCGGGGCGTACAGTAGCCCCCACCGAGCCTGGCTTTGGCCCCTGGGTCGGGGCTAGGGGCCACACCACCAACTGCTGCATTTGTTGTATTTTTTTTAAGTTGGAATTGATGAAGTTGACATTTTTATTGTAATTTTAGCCTTAGCGTGTGGGGTTTTGTCCCTTTTTTTGTTGTTGTTGTTAGCTGTGTACAGAATGTGTATCTTTTCTTTCCTTTTTTTTTTTTAAACTTTTACTTTTTTCTCCTTGGCTAAAGCCTTGGCAGGGATCTTTCTGGAAGAAAAGCTGGGGGCAGCTGGCACAGGAGAGCTGTGGAATCTCCCCTGCGGGCCTGGTGTTGGCTGCCTGGCCCGATTTCCTCTTGCCGGCCCCTGCTGTCTGCCCCTTTATTTGTCCCCAGGCCCCTGGGATAGAGGAGGGCTGAGCTGTCAAACCTCACTCCCGTGGGTGATCGAGCTGGAGAGTCTCTGTTGGAGTTTAAAGTCAGGTTTCTGCAGAGGAGCAGGTCCTGGGTTCACAGTGCTCTCGACGTCCCCCGCCCCCCTGCCCACCCACAACGACTCCCCACCCCACCCCCCGCCCCGCAGGCTCCCTCCTTGGCAAACTGGCTTAAGAGTATCTGCCACCCTCCACTGCGGCTTCCTGCGCCACCTCCTCCAGGCAGGGGCGTGTCAGAAGGGGTGGGGTGAGGGGGCGAGGGCAGCTTGGGCTGGGAGAACTGCTGTGTGGGGGCACCCGGGAGAGGCCACAGAGAAGATGCAGGCTGACAGCACCGGTCACCCGTCCGGTGGATCTGCAGGCCCAGAGCCATTCCTCCCGGGGCCAGACTCGGGGTGGGGGGGGGTGCGAGGGCTCCCCTTAGTGTGGCTTGGGAGGCTGCTTTCTGCCCCACACCTGAGCTTTAGGCACTGAGCAAGGTTTAGCAGCAGGTCGTGCAGAAGGATTGAAAGCGAGCAGCCTGTCTTTTCAGATCCCCCCATCTCTGGCCTGGAGATGAGCTGCGGTGAGGGGCCCGGCCTCTGCAGACCCCTGCCACTGGCCCACACCTTCTGGGGCCTCTGGTTTGTTGTATTATAGTACACTTCGCTGTGGAAAATGTCACGTTTAGTCGGTCACCTTGGAGCCCGCTCGCCTGGCCCTGTTGTCGTCCCTCCTCCTGAGCGCCCTTTGGTTTCTCTCGTTTCTGAGGACAGTATGCCGTTCATCTATTGTAGAGTAACCCCCGTGACTCAATATTACCATAGTGCGATGTCGTTTTGTGCTATTTTGAACAATTAAAAGACTTTTTTTGAAATAACCACCTGCTCATTTACTGTGTCCAGGACTCCCAGGGAGGAGGCTGGAGCTGTGCCGCCACCACCTACCCCCCCCCAGCCCCGCCCCATGGCTCACCGAGCCCCTGGGAGCCTCTTGCTCTAAGGGCAGTGAGCAGGGTTCACTTGTAAGTTCAAGGCTCCGCTGAGGCCCGCAGCCCCGGGGACTGAGCTGGGCCAGGACCCGGTTCCCCACGAAATGTCCCACAGCAGCCGTGGTTTGGAGTAGAGGCCAAGGGGCTTCCTGGGCAGTTGCTGTCGGTTCCCTGTCCGGAGACCAGACCACCTGCTCTCCTTTCCCCACCCAGAGAACGGGGTCTGGGACAAAGGACCGGCAGGTCACCAGCCACCGGCCGCCTTGGACAGGCGGGAAGGGCTGAGCTAGACTCTCCGACGAGAGCTCAGGTCCCCCAGAGTGTATCGCCCACAGCTGGTTCTTGCGACCGACGGGTGCTGTGGGAGGGACTCGCAGTGCTGGCTTGACTCAAGCCCTCGTGCACGCGAGTCAGGCTTCAGAAAGAAAAGGAACAAAACTTACATTGAACGGACGGGGACGGTGCAGCTGTTGGTATCAATAGCGGGGGTGGGGCAGCCAGGGGGAGCAGAGCTGCTGCTTGGTGCTGGAGAGAGGGGCGCGGGGAAATGGCCTCGTTACCCTCTCATCCGGTCATGCCATCTCTGCCCTTTGGGTGTGTGGGCCCACGCGGTGCTGGCTCTCAGCCACCTCTCCTGGGCAGCCTCCCAGGGCAAGCCTCTCCCTGGTGCTCACTCCACTGGGCTCGCGGTGCTTCATGCTGGGACCTGTCCTGTGGCTCTTGGTACCAGGAACCATGGCTCTGTCTTCCCCATGGCACCAGTTCTGATCTGACCTGGAGCCCAGTGGTCTGGTGCCGGGGGTGGGGGCGGCGGGCACGTGCCCTGCAAGTGGGAGCAGCAGGAGCAATGTCTGGGGGTGGGAGGATGCCGGCCAGCAGGTGCACAAGGTCTGCGTGGGGCCGGCCCCAGAGGGGTGGGGCCGGCCCCAGAGGGGTGGGGCCTGTGCAAATTGGCCAGGCATGTGTCAGATGGCTCTGTGACACTCCCCTCCACCGTCCCTCCGCTCACCTGCCTCAAAGTGGCCCGCGGGGCTCTCCGGGCCATGCCAGTATAGCATCTTCGGTGCTGTTTCACATCGGAGCACAGCGCTCTGCGGCCTCCTGGGGAGAGGCCTGTGTGTGGGGAGAGGAGTGGTGCCAGCTCTCTGTCTTTGGACTGGCCAAGGCCCCAGCCACTGGACCCAAGACCGCCGGGGTGCTCACCCACAGGAACCTTAGAAACTGCCACATACCAAAGACTTGTCCTTGGCTAGGCACGACGGGGAGAGAGTGCAAGGAAAGCAGGGGAGAGGCTGGACGTGAAGGGATATACCGTAAACAATGACAAGCATCTGCGAGCGGGGTGGGTACGAGCCCAGCCGGACCCAAAGCCGGGGCCTCCACTAAGCATAAGCTGGGGACATCGCCCTCAGCTGCCCTGCCCTGCCCAGGCCCCTCCCGCAGGACTCTTCCCCCCAACTCAGTTCAAGGGTGGGAAGAGGTGGCTGGGAGGAGCGGGTGTGCTGGAGCCAGCCCCGTGCTCCCCGCCCCAGACTGCCCTGCCAGTTCACCCAGCATTTCCCATCGGGAGGCTCTCGAACCGGGGTCGCCCAGCCGCGGTGGCGGCTGCGCTCTGCCCTGCTCTGCACCGCCCGCGGGTCTTGGCCCGCGAGCGTGGGGGCGGAGCCGTGCGCCCGCCAAGCCCCGCCCCCAGACTCCGCGGAACTTCCCGGAGGAGGGGGCGGGTGGGGCGCGGCAGGGTCAGCTGAGTGACAGTCACGGGACTACAACCAGCTCTGTCTGGCTTCCCGGAGGAGAAGGAATGATGAGCGGGGGTCTCCTTGTGTGGCAGGCCAGTGGAGGGGCCATAGTGTTGTTCTGGGGAGGGTGTTGTTCTGGAGGATTCCCAGGACGGTGGGGTCAGTTCTGGGGCCGGTCCCGAGCCAGAGGACAGCCCCACGCAGGGGTGTGGGGAACCCTGAGGTCTGGGTTCCGAAGCCTGGGGCCCAGGGGAGACGGCTCAGGCAGCCCTGGGGTCCCCTGGAGCGTGGGGTGACCTGAGGGCACAGAGGAGCCTGTTGAGGAGTTTGGGGCCTGGGAAAATGGGGAGGCCTGTGGGGAAGCTGTGTCTACAAGTCCCGGGTTCCCCCAGGACATGGAAAAGGAGAGAGAGGCTATGCAGACCTGGAAAGAGCGTGTGGAGCAGGAACTGAACCGCGTGGTGGCTTTCTGGATGGAGCACTCTCACGACCAGGAGCACGGGTGCGCCTCGCCCTTCTGGTGCCCCGGGGGGGTGTCTTCGCCCGTGCTGAGCCCCCATCTCACTCTCAGCTGACTCAGATCTGCTGAGCCCAGCAGAGCAGCAGACCCGGTGGTTGCAAGGCCCCTTCCCCACTTTGCTAACACTCTGCATCCCACAGGGGTTTCTTCACGTGCCTTGGTCGAGACGGGCAGGTGTACGATGACCTCAAGTATGTGTGGCTGCAGGGGAGGCAGGTAGGGCACGTGCCCCGGCAGGAAGCGCTCCCAGAGGCGGCCGCTGCAGTCGGCTTGGCCGGTCCGCAGTCTGCACGCACCAGGCTGGGCACCTGCACACCCCTCCTCCCGTGGCAGGGGCATCCGAGGACGACTTCTCCTCCCGGCCCTGCGAACCCCTTCGCTGCTCCCCGCTTGAGCCATATTCCCTCTCCTCCCCCGCAGGTGTGGATGTATTGTCGCCTGTACCGAAAACTTGAGCGTTTCCGCCGCCCTGAACTTCTGGATTCCGCCCGAGCAGGTGCGCCCTCCCTGTCCCCATCTCCTGAGAAGCTCATGCAAGCTTCCTGCAGTTCTAGGGGGTCCAGAAGCAGTGAAGGGCCTAGGGGCAGCCTTACCTCAGCTCAAGCGTGGCAACTTCCCAACCACCAGGTGGCGAATTTTTGCTGCGTTACGCCCGAGTGGCACCTCCTGGAAAGAAGTGTGCCTTTGTGCTGACGCGGGACGGCCGCCCGGTCAAGGTGCAGCGGACCATCTTCAGCGAGTGTTTCTACACCATGGCCATGAACGAGCTGTGGCGGGTGACGGGGGAAGCGCGTTACCAGGTGTGCGGGAGAAAGGCCGCCTGACGGCCGCCTGATGCCTTCCTGTTCGTGTGCAAGCCTCCTCCCCGGGCTCCGTGTGCACATGGGGTCTGTTGCCAACAGCAGTCCTTCCTCTGGGCCCCTGTGGGCCCGGGGCTGCTGACAGCGGCCCCCTCACTGGGCTGTATTGTGAGGGGTCCCCCCTCCCTGGAATCTTTTCCTCTGAATCCATGCACAGAGCACAGAGAGACCAGTCCACACCTGCCCCCGCCGAAAGGGAGCTCTCCCTCCTCCCTGGAGCCCCTTGGGCTCTCAGACCCGACCTCACTGCCCGGGAGTGGCCCGCACCCACAAACTGGGAGACACCCCCACCCCCATCCCGAGGCAGGGTGGGGCAGATCTACACCGGCCCCCAGCCCCCAACCCAGGCCTGGGGCGGAGAGTAGGCCCTTGGTGAAGGGGTCCTAGGAGCGGGCAGGAGGACGAGGCTCTCCCACCCCAGGTCAGACCGCACGGGATGCCGCCTCGGCCCGGGCCTCCCCTCGCCTCCCTTCCTCCCCACCCAGAAGGAAGCGGTGGAGATGATGGAGCAGATCGCGTGCTGGGTGCGGGAGGACCCGTCGGGGCTGGGCCGTCCGCACCTCCCCGGGGCCCTGGCCTCCGAGTCCATGGCGGTGCCCATGATGCTGCTCAACCTCGTGGACCAGCTCGGGGAGGCGGATGAGGAGCTGGCGGGCAACTACGCGGAGCTGGGGGACTGGTGTGTCCAGAGGATTCTGCGGCACGTCCAGGTGGGGGGGGTGGGGGGGACACCCAGGGGACAGGAGGCCGACCCTCACCTGCCAGATGGGCCCTGGGAGCCGGGGAGCAGGGTGACCCCCCCACTCCCCAGGCCCTGGGGCACCTCCATAGCCTACACACGCACACCCCCGGCTGAGCCTTGGTGGCCCCCTTTCCAGGCGGGGAGACCCGGTGGGGGTGGGGGCGGGGAGCTCGGCTGGGGCCCAGAAGCCCACACCCCTGGGAAAGGTAGAGGGCCCAGGGGAGCCCAGTGGGGCCAAGGGCAGGAGGGAAGGGGCTGGCGGCTCTGGCGTGTTCAAGAGCAGGAGACCCAGCCAGACCCAAGTTCTTCCGGGCCTCTATAGGCGACCCAGCCCCCGCTCAGTGTGTCACCCTTCCCACCTTGGGGGCCCAGGCAAGGGTCAGAACCCATTCAGGCCCTTGGGCCCCTTCTCGAATGCCCCCTCTGAGCCAGGCCTGCCCAGGACCACAGATGACAGAGGGGAGGGCGAGTGGGCGCACCTTTCCAGTTGGATGGGCAGGAGCTGAAGGCAGATTTACCTTCCCGTGTTCCTCCCTCCCTCCTGGGCAGAGGGATGGACAGGCTGTGCTGGAAAACGTGTCCGAGGATGGTGAGGAACTTTCTGGCTGCCTGGGGAGGCACCAGAACCCAGGTAAGGAGTAGAGTAGGCTGCGGGGGGGGGGGGCGGGGGGGGCAGGAGGCAGGGACTGCTCTGTCCCCGGCTCTGCGTCTCAGATGTGGGGAGTGCCCGGGGGCTGCCTTCCACCCTCCCCGCTCCAGCTGCTGCTGAGGATGGGGCAGAGAAGCCGGGACGGGCCTCCCAGGCTGGGGTGTCAACAGCAGGGGACAGAGTCTGGGACAGACTGGGAGGGCGAGCTTTCTGCAGGAGAGAAGCTGTGGCAAGAGCTCGGAGCAGCTCCCACAGCTAGTGGAGGAGAAAGGGAGGCACCTGCCTTGGGGGGCGCGGGGAGTCCGCTGCCCGTCGTAACCCGGAGCACTGCCCAGGCCACGCACTGGAAGCTGGCTGGTTCCTGCTCCGCCACGCCGCCAGGACGGCTGACCCCAGGCTCCGAGCCCACGTGATCAACAAGTTCCTGTTGCTGCCCTTCCGCTCCGGCTGGGACCCTGACCACGGAGGCCTCTTCTACTTCCAGGATGCCGACGGCCTCTGCCCCACCCAGGTGGGAACGTGCCCAGGGCCACGTGGTACCAGGCTGTTCAAGGCTTTCTTCCCTGGGAGGCGGGTGCTGTCATCACTCATTTCGTGGGGGGGTGGGGACCTGGGTCTCAGGGTGATGAACTCTCCCGGTGTGACCCTGGTGGGAAACTCCTCTCTGCCAGTGGCCCTCACCCTCCCGTCAGCGAGCGCGGATGATGCCAGTTCTGAGATACATGTGCTCTTCGTCTTTGAAAGGCGCTCTGGGTGACTCTCAGGCGTCGGTAGCGGGAGCAGGTTTGCACCCTTATGTCCGCCGCCTCTGCTTGGGTTTGGACACCACAGAGATCTGCAGAGGGTCACCGACTCCGCCGTCAGCAGGAGCTGGTGTCCAGCGGGCTTTAGACAGGCTGACAAGGCACACAGGGTTTCGGTTCCAGGGTTATAAAGGGAGGCCCCCCCACCCTGGCCCTTGGGAAGGGGTTGTCAGGGGGTGCATCCCGGTCAGGAAGCTGGTCCCGTGCAGAGGGGCCATTCAGACCCTCAGGGACATCCAGCCTGTGATGAAGCCCCGAGTGCTGGGGCCCGATGGAGTCTGGGCCGCGATCAGGAGGGTGGGCTGAGAGGGGCGGCACAGGGTGCATCCCAGGGCTCGAAGACACCTGTCGCTGCTCTGCTCTCAGCTGGAGTGGGCCATGAAGCTCTGGTGGCCACACAGCGAAGCCATGATCGCCTTCCTCATGGGCTACAGTGACAGCGGGGACCCTGCCTTGCTGCGTCTCTTCTACCAGGTGGCTGAGTACACCTTCCGCCAGGTAAGTGTGGCTTCCAGGTCCATAGTGCTCTTGGGTTCCGCGTGGGGGCGAGGGAAGAGCAGGCAGCTGTCCCTCCCAGGGCAGCCCCCCAGCCAGGCTTTCTTGGACTGTGGGAAGAGGCTAGGCAGGGATGGGGAGGCGGATCCCACAGCCCCTTCTCCTCCCCCTCAGTGGGTGTGGTCCCTGGGCTGGCCGGAGTTCCCAGAGGTCTGGGCCCTGGTGCCCTCCATTCACTCAAGCAGCCGCTGCCCCCTCTGGAGCCCATCCTGGGCGGGGGGCGGGGGGGGGCGGCACGGAGCAGGCTATAAACAAGTAAACACACAAACATGTAGGTGGCAGTGACAGCTTTGGAAAATACATCAAGGGTAGGGGACTGGGGGGGGCAAGTGGGAGGGAGCAAACGCAGAAATCCTCGTGGGATTTAGGCATTACTGGGTCCTGGGGCTTTGGGCGGGGCAAGAATCAGCTGCGAGGTCAGAAGGCAGCCAGGGGTCCACCAGACGCCGAGCACTAGGAACAGAGTGATGTGCTAGGTGCCGCTCAGGGGGCGCCTGGTGATGACTGAGAATTCCCGGTGTGTTTCTAAAGCTGTGACCCACTCCACTGGTCCATCCCCACACGGGAGGTTCTACACGTGGTCTCCTGGGGTCTGTGCGCTTCGGAACTTGGGAGAAAATTATACCTTTCTTGGCACTAACCTCTAACTGGGATTCAGTGTTCGCTTCTGCGTGTTAAACACAGGAAATCAGGAGACCTGCGGCTGTTAGAGGCCACCAGTTTGAACTGCGTAAAATGAAATTGAAAGATTTTTTTAATGCTTTTTTAAAAAAAATTTGACAGATCACAAGTAGGCAGCGGGGTGGGCAGAGAGAGAGAGGGAGAAGCAGGCTCCCCGCTGAGCAGAGAGCCTGATGCGGGGCTCGATCCCAGGACCCTGAGATCATGACCTGAGCCGAAGGCAGAGGCTTAACCCACTGAGTCAGCCAGGCACCCCAAAGATTTTTTTAAAAAGATTATTTATTTGAGAGAGCACAGGTGCGAGAGAGAGAGCAGGAGTGGGGGGAAGGGCAGAGGGAGAAGCAGACTCCCTGCTGAGCAGGACCCCTGAGATCATGACCCGAGCCGAAGGCAGACGCTTAATCAACTGAGCCACCCAGGCGCCCCAAGAATACATTTTATTTATTTTTTTTAAAGATTTTATTCATTTGACAGACAGAGATCACAAGTAGGCAGAGAGGCAGGCAGAGAGAGAAGGGGAAACAGGCTCCCCGCTGAGCAGAGAGCCCGATGTGGGGCTCGATCCCAGAACCCTGGGATCATGACCGGAGCTGAAGGCAGATACTTAACCCACTGAGCCACCCAGGCGCCCCTACATTTTATTTTTTTTTTTTTTATTTATTTATTTGACAGATCACAAGTAGGCAGAGAGGCAGGCAGAGAGAGAGGAGGAAGCAGGCTCCCTGCTGAGCAGAGAGCCTGATGCGGGGCTCAATCCCAGGACCCTGGGATCATGACCTGAGCCGAAGGCAGAGGCTTTAACCCACTGAGCCACCCAGGCGCCCCTACATTTTATTTTTTAAGAAAGATTTTAGGGGCGCCTGGGTGGCTCAGTCAATTAAGCGTCTGCCTTCGGCTCCGGTCATGATCCCAGGGTCCTGGAATCGAGCCCCAAATCAGGGTTCCTGCTCAGCGGGAAGTCTGCTTCTCCCTCTCCCCCTGCTTGTGTTCCCTCTGTCCCTCTCTGTTAAATGAATAAATAAAATCTTAAAAAAAAGATTCTCCCTAAAGGAGTATAGTACTGAGAAGGTACTATCACTATGGTGAAGAAGGGAAATTAAAAAAAAAAAAAGATTTTAGAATTCGTGTGCACGCACCCATGCACAACCAGGGGGGAGGGGCAGAGGGAGAGGAAGGGAGAGAGAATCTGTAGCAGAAGCCCCCTCCAGGAAGCAACTACGAAGTTACATGAAGGTCCGCAGCTCCACCAGAACTTTTCCTTGTTCCTTTAAATCAATTTTCTTTTCCTTTTTTTTAAAGACTTTTTTTTATTTTTATCAATTTATTTGACAGAAAGTGAGAGAACAGAAGCCGGGGGAAGTGGGAGAGGGAGAAGCAGGCTCCCCACTGAGCAGGGAGCCTGATGCGGGGCTCCATCCCAGGACCCTGGGATCATGACCTGAGCTGAAGGCAGACGCTTAATGACTGAGCTACCCAGGCGCCCCTAAAATCAATGTTTTTTTTTTTTAAATCAATTTTCTTAAAGTAAGATTCATACACGGTAAAGCGTATCCAAGTGTTCAGGTCACTGAGATATAACAATGTATGCATCTGTGTAACTACATCTGTGCATCTATCAAGCTGTAGAATGTTTTTCGTCGTCCCCAAACAGGGTGCTGCTTAGCCCCTCTCTGTAGTGTTTCAAGTCTCAGCCTGTGGCCCCCCTTCCCAGCGGGTGGTCTAGCTGCGGACTCCCATCCCCAGGCAGAAAGAGGAAAAGCTCCCCGCCTTCATCTTTGCCCTGGACGCGGTCCTGCTTTTTAAAAGCGGTGATTCTGGAGCCACGTTACCTGGGGCCAGCCCTGGCTGTGACCCCGAGGTAGCCGTGTGGTGGGGACGGCGAGCGCCCCTTCACTTGGCCTTGTGGCACCTGGGAGACTCCTGGAGGCCCTGTCACTGTCTCGTTACTCCAGTTTCGGGATCCTGAGTACGGGGAATGGTTTGGCTACTTGAACCAAGAGGGGAAGGTCGCTCTCACCATCAAAGGGGGTCCTTTCAAAGGTGAGTGGGGGACAGACAGGGCGGGGGCCGCAGGGGCTTGGGGCAGTCGGCTGCCCCTGGGCCTCTCAACCCGCTGTCCTGCTTCTCCCGCAGGCTGCTTCCATGTGCCGAGGTGCCTCGCCATGTGCGAGGAGATGCTGGGCGCCCTGCTGAGCCGCCTCCCCGTGGCCCCGGGTCCCCGCTCTGGTTCCCCTCCCGCCGTGCCCCCCGCCGTGCCCCCCGCCCCCCAAGGCGCGAAATAAAACCGAGCGTGCTGCACTACCTGTGTGCGTGCGTGTGTGGGATCGCGGGAGGAGCGTGGCGCGGAACCGGCACGAGCGGACCCGCGAGAGCGGACCGAACCCGGGCCCGCTCCGCGCGCTGGGCCGCCCCAAGAGCCCCCTCAAGAGCCCCCTCAAGAGCCCCCTGACGGGCCTGCCCCGCGCCGGAGCTTGCCTGGCCATTGGTTCGCCCCGCGCCCTGTCCCGCCTCCCGGACAGGCCCCACCCCCGCACTGGCCCCCACCCCAAGCATTGGCCCGGCGGCCGCGAGGGCGGGTTCGGCGGCGCGCACTTCCGGCCGGCGGCAGAGCCTGGCGCGCGCCGCCCCTTCCGCCACCGCCCCCGCGATCCCCGAGACCCAGCTCCAGCCCCGGCCCCGGCCCCGGCCCCAGCCCCAGCCCCGGCCCGGCCGCCCCGGCTTCGCTTTGGAGCGCGGCGGCAGCTGACTGCGCGTTTACGACCCGCTGGGAACCGCGTGCCCCGCCGCCGTTATGAACATCCGCAATGCGAGGGTGAGGGGCAGGGGCGGGAGGCTGTCCGCGCCGCGTGGGTGCGCGGCCCGCTGGCCGCGTGCGCATGCTCCCGAGGGGCCCGGCCGAGCCCCGGGCGGGTCGCTCCACGCGCCTGCGGCCTCGGGGCATGGACAGGTGAAGGCCACCGTCCCCGTGGGGCTGGACCCGTCTTAACAGGAATGTCGGGGCTCAGTTGCCTGATGTCCCGAAACAGCCTAGCGCTCAGATCCATTCCTGGGACGGATGATTTCTGCGGCGGCTGTGCGCCAGGCGTGTGCAAAGACAGATAGTCCCCGCGCCCGCCCAGCCCCGCGGGGGTGGGGGTCGGGGGGCAGACAGACAGGGAGCAGGGTTCCGACGTGGCTGAGGCCTACTTCGGCACCACAGCCCCTGGCCTGATCGCATTCTACCGCCTGCCCTCCCGCAGCCGGAGGACCTCATGAACATGCAGCACTGCAATCTCCTGTGCCTGCCCGAGAACTACCAGATGAAATACTACTTCTACCACGGCCTCTCCTGGCCCCAGGTGCGCAGCTGCGGAGTTTGGGGGTGGGGGACAAAACCGGGCCAAAGGACATCCAAGTGGGAGGAGCAGCAGGGGGGTGTGTGGAAGGAAACCAAGCCACTGGACCTAGAGGTCAGGAGCTGTCACTGAACTCGACACTGAGTCGGTGTCTGTCATGCTCACAGTGACAGGCCGGCAGTGGGACCAAGTGCCTGCCAAGGGTTCCTCCACCTCGGACAGGAAGTTACTCTCTAACTTTTTTCTTCTCCCTGTGACCCAGCTCTCTTACATCGCTGAGGATGAGAATGGGAAGATTGTGGGGTACGTCCTGGCCAAAATGTGAGTCACCAGAGTTGGCAGTGGATTAGGGGTGGGGCGGGGCACCAACACCACGTGTGTCTCCTAGATGCTGCCCTGTAGTGGTTTTTCTTGTTTTAATGAATTAATCTACGGGTTTTTAGTTCCGTTTTGGGTTTCCAAAATTACTGGAAAGTATTGACTTCCCGTACACCCCCTGTCCTTTGACCCCGAGTTTTTTCTATCACTAACACCTTGGAGTACATTGGTGACAGTTGACGAAGCAGTATGACCACATTATCAAAGTTCACAGTTTACAATAGGGTTCACGCTTCGTGGTGTACCTTCTGTGGGTTTGGACACGTGTGTAGTAACGTGTATCTGCTGGTCTAGAGTCCGTAGTTTCAGCTGAAGATCTTCCTTGTTGTTCCCTTTCTCCTTCCCCCTTCCCCACGCCAACCGCTGCCCCACTTACTGTCTCTGGAGTTCTGCCTTTTCTAGAATGTCGTGTGTTTGGAATCGTACGGTATGGGGCCTTTTCAGGTGGGCTCCTTTCACTTAAGTCACGGCACCGGAAGGTCCTCTACGTCTTTTTTCCTGGCTCGGTGGCTCGGTTCCTCACAGCACAGTTAGGGTTTCCATCGGGCTCCTTTGACAGTGCGCTTGTGTTTTGTCTGCGGCATGGGGTTTTGAGAGCCCAGCTCTGCCCCACCCCGGGTCTGGGGGAACTTCAAAGCCGCCAGAGGAGTTCTGTGCTCCTGCTCTTTGCCTGCACCGTGGACGTGGGCTGGTGACCGCCTCGGCACCAAGCTCCTCTCCAGCCTCTCCTTTCTCCTCGCTTTAGGGAGGAGGATCCAGATGATGTGCCCCACGGACATATCACCTCGCTGGTACGTAGGACCCACCCAGGTCTTGGCAGGGGTGGAGGTGGGCTTGGTTGGGGCGGCCCTCAAGATCCCACCCTCCTCCCGCCAGGCTGTGAAGCGTTCCCACCGGCGCCTCGGCCTGGCTCAGAAGCTGATGGACCAGGCCTCCCGAGCCATGATCGAGAACTTCAATGCCAAATACGTATCCCTGCACGTCAGGAAGAGGTGGAAGCCAGGGCAGAGGGAAGGGCAGGGGAGGGGAGGAGGGTGGGGGCTGAGGCAGGGGGAGGGTCCGGGAGAAGATTCTGTGCTGATGGGGGTCCTGGGGTGCCCTGGCTTTCGGAGAAGATCTGGGAAGGGGTATTAGTGGGGCGGGGGATACGGGGAGGAGGGGCTGGACCTGGGCGCGCTGACCCTTTCTGGCCAAGTCTGTGCAGCTCAGCAGTGCCTTGTTCCCCTGCAGTAACCGGGCCGCCTTGCACCTCTATTCCAACACTCTCAACTTTCAGTAAGTAGCTCAAGACTTTTCTAATAGGATGGGGTGGCCCCAGGTCTGGCTTGTCCAGGCATCAGAGCTGCCTTCCGGGTCGGGGGACGCGGGTGGCTGGAGGGAGGACCTGCAGTCGGCTGAGCCGGGGACTGGGCCGCGGACGCCACGCGCTCCCAGCACGTCTCCTGCGGTGGCTGTGGCGACGGCCCGTGCCGCCGCAGTCCGCTCGGGACGCGTGTGGTGTGGCTCTTGCGGTGTCCCTTGACACCGGCTAGGGCTAGATGGAGGGCACACAGGCTTCTTCGCAGAGGTGAGGGCCCGGGACGTGAGCAGAAGCAGGGTTCAACGGCACCTGGCGCCTGGAAGCATCCAAGAGGCCCAGGAGAAAGGAGAATGCCATGCTGCAGAAACCGTAGCCTGTCCAGGCCAGTAGGTCCTTTGGCAGGAACAGTGGAGGGATCTCGAGTTCTGGGCTGTCCTGGTGGATGAGGGCAAGCCCACTCGGGGACATCAGAGTCTCTGTGTGCCTGGCACAGGACAGGGAAAGCCTGCAGGGAAGCGGTGTGACCAGCACATGCTGGTGAAAGCTGCTTGACAGTGAGGCGGGGCCGGAGGGGCCACAGAGACGGCCTTAGCCTCGGTTCAGTGGGAGATGAACAGGGCCCTCGGGGAGGGATCTTTGATCTGGACGTACATGTTTCCAGTGGCCAACAGTTCTGGGGTCTCAGGGCTGCCGGGCCCTCCTAGGCCATGCAGTCCAGCGCCCCTTCCAGCCCGTGGCAAGGGTACCCGGGTCTGTATGTACACCCCCTGCTAGCGCAGGTGCCTAAGCTGCTCAGAGCGGGGGTCGCAGGGCCTGGCAGCGACTGTCAGGAACAGAGGCCCAGCACCCGTCCTCCTCATTTCCCTCTGCTGGACACACAAGTCAGCCTGCCTTTGCTCAGTCAGGGTTAGGCAACAGGGCGTGGAGAGAGGGGATGTCTCAGTTCAGGGCTTCAGCTCGATATAATGGACCACAGAAACAGATCCTTGCGAATCAGGTTAGGGACACAGGACAGTGGCAGCCCCCAGAGGCATAAAAACATTGGGGGCCACTTACTGCTTGACTCCTGGAGAGCGCACAGGGAAACGGACCTTGCTGTCTGCAGAAGGGTCCTTCCGGAAAAACAGATATGCTGCCCTGCTAGCGGAGGAGGCCAGAAGCCTCTGACTTGGGTCGTTCTTTTCTGCACCTCCCGCCTCCAGGATCAGCGAAGTGGAGCCCAAGTACTACGCGGATGGGGAAGACGCATACGCGATGAAGCGGGACCTCACCCAGATGGCGGATGAGGTGAGCGTCCTTGGGGGCCAGGCAGCAGGGCAGGCCCTCTGGGAGTGCCTGAGACAGTAGGAGGCCTTCTGCGGCCAGAGGCGAGGGAGACTGGTGCCCGCGCCGGTGGCCGTAGCGCTGGGAGTCCTCCGCTGTCGCTCCGGGATGCCACTCTCTGCAGAAGCCTGTGCTGTCTGAGGCGCGATGGCCAAGGGGAGGGAGGAGGCCTCGGCACGTGCTGAGAACTAGGGCCCCCAGGGTTCAGGGGTGAGACACAGCTGGGCGGAGGACAAAGTCAGGGCCTGGCCCTGGCCCGTGGCCCCCAGCAAGTGACAAGGTGCAGGCTTCCCTCATCCCCAGCTCGGGTGGCAGGCAGGGGCCCACGTGGTCTGGAGACTTAGGCCCTGTCTCTTTCCTCCTGCATCTCCCTGGGCTCCTGGCGGCAGCTGAGGCGGCACCTGGAGCTGAAGGAGAAGGGCAGGCACGTGGTGCTGGGCTCCATCGAGAACAAGGTGGAAAGCCGGGGCAACTCACTTCCAAGCTCAGGAGAGGCCTGTCGTGAGGAGAAGGGCCTGGCTGCTGAGGATAGCGGTGGGGACAGCAAGGATCTCAGCGAGGTCAGCGAGACCACAGAGAGCACCGATGTCAAGGACAGCTCAGAGGCCTCTGACTCCACCTCCTAGAGCCTGCACTTGCTCCTCTCCCCACCCTGACCTGCCCGACCTGTCCTCGCCGCCCCTTGAGGTTTCACAATAAACTTCACCCAGCGGCCTTGGGGAGTTTGTGTGTGCGAGTGTGCGCATTGGTGGGACGGTGGGCGGCCGCGTCTCTCCAGACCCTGTGTGTCCCTGCGGATACAGGCCTCGGCCTTTTGGCACCACATGTCCTGCTAAGCCCACATAGAAGGCAAGAGCTTTGTCAGGGTTTAGAGGTGGGGCTCCCAAGTCTGATGGCTTTCGGCACCTTTGGGCCCAGAGGAGGGAGACTCTGGAGTTCTGGAAGCTGGTCCCTGCCAGGGAGCAAATGATCCCCCTTCTGAGCCCTGCTCTGCCCCTGCCTCGATGGGCTTCTGATGGCATAAGAGCCGGCTATGCTCGGGGCTTATCTGTTGTGTCCTGTGTGGTGATGGCCCAGCCAGCTACCCCGTCGCTCAGGCCCTGGCAACTGTGGCAACTGATTGTCCTTGATTCCTCCCTCCCCCGCCATCTAAGAGGTCAGGAAATCTTGTGTGTTCAACCACTGTAATAACCATGGAATCTGCTCCCTAACCTCAGCCTTCATTTGGAAATAGACTTTATTTTTTGGACAGTTTTAGGTTTACAGAACTGAGCAGATAGTGGTTTCCATGTACCTCCCTCCACAGTCTCAGTTTTCGCCTGTTAACATTTTGTATGAAATGTTGCATTTGTTAAAATTGTTGAGCCAATACGGATACGTTATTTTAAGATTTTATTTACTTATTTGACAGAGACAGTGAGAGGGAACACAAACAGGCTTCCTGTTGAGCAGGGAACCTCGTGTGGGGTTCCATCCCAGGACCCTGGGATCATGACCTGAGCCAAAGGGAGACGCCCTTAACAACTGAATGCCCAGGTACCCAAATATCGATACGTTATTAACTATAGTCCAGGGTTTACATTCCCTCTGTGTTGTGGATTCTGTTTTTTGACAAATGCATAATGTCATTTCATGCAGAATATAAGCCGTCTTTTTTTTAATTGGAGCATAGTTGACAAAAATTCACAGTAATTTCAGGTGCACAAAATGGTGATCAACATCTCTATGGGTTA
Organism: Martes martes; assembly: GCF_963455335.1. Taxonomy (NCBI): domain Eukaryota; kingdom Metazoa; phylum Chordata; class Mammalia; order Carnivora; family Mustelidae; genus Martes; species Martes martes. The sequence goes on along the minus strand of NC_137897.1, from coordinate 120,755,342 downwards.
TGCAGCGCTCAGCACAAGCATAGCTGCCATCTGTCACCACACAGTGCTTTTAACAATACCACTGACCATCTTCCCTGTGCTGACCTGCCCATTCCATAACCGCAAGCCTGTATCTCCCCTTCCTCCTCAACCATGTTGCCTGTCGCCCATCGTGCTCCCCTCTGGCAACCAGCAGTTTGCGCTCTGTATTTACGGGTGTATTTCTGTAAGCCCTCCGTTTCCCATGGTTCTGCGCCAGCCCTAAGATCTGCTCCTGTGCCTTTGTTCCTGCCCTGCCCTCTGGCTGCAGCACGATCACTTGCTGCTATTAGTCCCTGGGGAGGCTCTGCCTGGGTTGCCCACCTCCCAGCGGAGCTCGGCGCTCCAGAGCTGTCACTACTTGATGCGCCTGCCGCTGCAGACCGTGCAGGGCTCCCCTGCTAGGCTGAGTAATTCGCCAACGCCGGGCCCAGGGCTCCGTTTTCTCTCTGGCCGGCGCCGGTCACGTGACCACCAGGCAGCCGGGGAAGCCCAGACAGCAGAGGGCGAGGCTGCAAAGCTGCGCCTGCGCCAGCCCGCCCATTCACCGGCGCGCTCTGGGGGCGGGAGGCGGTGCCTTGCCCCGCCCCCTACGCCCGGCGTCAGTCCCGCCCCCTCTTCGTCAGCCGCGGCCGCCTTCTTTCCCAGGCTCTGACTGGTCTGGCGGCGGCGGGGCGGGCTTTCCCGGGCGGGGCGCGCACGCGCGCTGCCTCGGCCGCGCCCCAGCACTGGGCGGAGGGAGCCCGCGGAGGCTCCCACGGCGCCGTGTGGCGCGCCCTCCTTCCGCAGTCGGCCGGCCCCCAGGGTCCCGGCTCGCCCTCTGCCCTCCGGGCCCTGCGTTCCTTGTGGCCCGTTGACGCTGGGCCTCTTCCAGGCGGTTGGGTTTCCTGGGCGGACGTGGGGGCCGCGGCGCGGAGGGGAGAGGGGAAGCCGCAGGCTCGAGCGTCCCTTGGGGCCCAGCACTTCCCCGGTCGCTGCGGCACCCGCCTCTGGGAGGGGCCGCTTCTGTGCAGGGCTTGCCGAGCGGAGCTGGAGCAGGAAAGCTGACGGTGGGGTAGCAGGCCCGCCCTTACCTTTTTGCTCTGTGGCTGGGGGTGGGCTCCGGGCACGTCTCCCGAAGGGATGAACCTGTACACCGACTGGGTGCACAACCCTGACCCCGGAAGCCCCCATTCTTTTTTCTTTTTTTTTTTTTTTAAGGTTTTATTTATTTGAGAGAGCACAAGCTGGGGGAGGGGCAGAGGGAGAGGGAGAAGCAGGCTTCTTGCTGAGCAGGAAGCCCGAAGCGGGGCTGGGTCCCAGGACCGCCCTGGATCACGAAGTGAGCGGAAGGCAGATGCTTAACCGCCCCCCCCCCGCACAGCCCCCATTCTTTTTTTTTTTTTTTTCAGCGTAACAGTATTCATTGTTTTTGCACCACACCCAGTGCTCCATGCAATCCGTGCCCTCTCCAATACCCACCACCTGGCTCCCCCAACCTCCCACCTCGCCCCCCCCAAAACCTACAGTTTATTTTTCAGAGTCCTCAGTCTCTCACGGTTCACCTCCCCTTCCAATTTCCCTCAACTCCCTTCTCTTCTCCATCTCCCCATGTCCTCCATGTTATTCGTTATGCTCCACAAGTAAGTGAAACCATATGATAATTGACTCTCTCTGCTTGACTTATTTCACTCAGCATAATCTCTTCCAGTCCCGTCCATGTTGCTACAAAAGTTGGGTCTTCGTCCTTTCTGATGGACACAGCCCCCATTCTTAAGCTGTTTCTGGAAACCTGACTTGTAGGAAAATAAGGGCCTCACAGCATCTTCATATGGGACCTTCACTGCCCAATTCATGCTCTCATCTCCTCTCGCTCTGACATAGACGGTGGTAACATTGATCTCATCTCCCTTTAGTCCATCCTCCGCACAGCGCCTGACCCATGTCAGTCCTGAGGTCACCCCTCCGGGCCCAGTGTATACTCCACTCCTTAACACCTTGAACAAAGTCGCACACATCTGGTCCTCATCTTCTGCGGGATAATGGGCTTTTGGATTCTTTGAAGGGGAATAATGGAGCTGAGGATAGAGCAAGCACTAGGGCCTCAAAGGCCAAACAAGCATCTTAAAAGTCAGGGCTTATGATGTCAAGTTTTAAAGCAGTGGCCTAATGGGGCATCACGTGGGTGTTTCTGGAGCCAGAAAAGGATAGAGGAGAGGATTTGAAAGTAGGGGCTGAGGCCAGGAGTGCTCAGATGGAGGGTAGGGGCAAGGTGTGTTGGGTTGGCTGGTGAAGTGCACGGGTTCCTGACACGGGGTTTGGGGTCGGAAGTGCTCACGTGTGCTTCGGGAAGGGGCGGAAGGCTGGCCTGCCTTGCTAGAGGACTCCAGCAGTGGTACTGCTGAGGCCAGCTCTTGGAAGCCCAGGTCCTGGGCCTGCTGGTGTCTGGCCAGCTCCCACGCCCTGTGGACACGTGGTGTCTTAGAGAAGGGCCTTGGTCCTGAGCAGGAGTAGGGGTGGGTGAGCAGGGAACTGAGGAGGTATGTTTTCCGCTTCTGGGCAAGAGAACTGCTCATAGTTCAGAGGCAGGAAGGACCTGCGCAGCCTCCTCCACCCCACCCCACCCCACCCCACCCCACCCCGCAGCTGCAGGTCGAGGTCACATGTGCCCACGTTTGCACTGAGCCTGACTTTGACATCCATGCACACACATGCCTGCCTGGACCCTTTGCACTAGTGCCTACAGGCCTTCCTCGGCTCCCTGGGCACAATTCTGGAGCCTAACGGCCTCATCCCTCTCCCACCATCTATACCCCAGAGATTTCTCACCCACCCGACCTCAGACAGCTGTCTAGTCTGGTTCGTCAATGGCCGCGCGCAGCTTGCCTTCTCAGTTCAACGGAGAAAATCCATTGCCTTTTGGCTCCGGGTTGGTAGAGGCTGGTAGAGGGAGATCCAGCACTCCTGGATAAGGGAGGCCCCAAGATTTGTCCCCAGGCTTGTTAAGACCTTACACTGAGGGGGGAAGAGGAAGGCTGAACCCCCAGCCCCAAGCCTAAGGGCAGGTGCAAGCGACAGCGGAAAGAAGGCAGAAGAGTCTCTTCCGGCAGCAGGAAGTGGTAGGAAGTGGTAACTACCTATGGGGAAATGAGGCTTGTTCCTCCCTATGGGGTTGAGCAGAAGGGGAACCTTAGCCAAACCCTGCTCTCCCTGCAAGGAGGGGGCCTGAGGGAGCAATGGCGCTGACTTTCCTTCGCCACCCCCGACCCCGCCCTTCCCCGGGAACTTCCCACCGGGCTCTCCAGTCTCCTTGTGTGCTTATCTCTCAGGGCTGTGACTGGGGATGTGTGGGTTCCATCTGATGTCCTGGGGGTCGAGGGGGTAGCAGGCGACCCAGGGGAGTCCAGGGCCCGGAGCAGCCATAGTATCACTGCCTACTGGCTTTCAGGACTCAAGGCCATGCTGTGAAGGGTGGGGTTTGGCAGTGGTGACCCGACGACCTTCTGCGGGGGGGCGGGGGGGTGTGGTGGTGGGACAACGGCAGCGGGCAGCGGGAGGGTGCCAGCTTGAGGGCCACGTCGAGGCTCTCACACAGGCCCTGGCGGCTTGGCCGCTGAGCGCGGGGCACAGGCGGCCCGGGTGTGTGCCGAGCGCCCAGCAGGAGGGGGCGGCAGGGTCCGGCCGCCGGGGGACCCCGCCTGAAAGCCCTCCCGGGCCAGTGCCGGGCCGGGGCCCGCCCCTCCCCCCCGAGCCGCGCTGGGGGCGGGGCGGGGCGGGGCCGGCGGGGGTGCGGGCTGCAGAGCCCCAGGTCCCCGCGCCGGGCCCGCTCGCGGCCGCGTGGGAGAAGTGGGGCTCGACGGCGCGGCCGCCCGGAAGCCATGGCCGCGCACGGGAAGCTGCGCCGGGAGCGGGGGCTGCAGGCCGAGTACGAGGCGCAAGTGAAAGGTGAGAGGGCGTTGGGCGCTCCCGGCCCGGGGGCCTGCCGAGCTCCCCCCCCCGCCCCCCCCCCGCCCCCGAGGTCGTGAGGGAGCCGGAAAAGGCCCGCTGCTGGCCCAGGGCCCCGCTGCTCCTCCCCTCCCCCACCCCACCCCCAGCGACCTCCGGAGGGGCTTGAGGGAGGGAGCCCGCGCCGACCCCCGACCCCCCGACCCCGACCCCGACCCCGACCCCGACCCCAAGCCCTTTGCCCGCTTCTCCGAGCCCCTTCGGTCTCAGCTGAGCCCCTTCGGAATCAGCTGCGGACCGTTTCCCCTTGCGTCCTCCCTCCCCTCCTTTGGTTGCTCTGCCCTCCTTGGTTCTCCCTGCATCTACCCCAAGAGCCCGAGTGAGGGAAGGGGGCCCCCAGGGGCCCCCAGAAAGTGGCATTCTAGCCAGAGTGAAATCGAGCACCTTTGTTTTGCCGAGGAGGTCCAGGTAGGGGAGTGTGAGTGCCTGGAAGCAGTTCCTGTGCTCTCTTTTGGACGTGGGGGCCGCTGCCTCTGGGTCATGCCGGCCCGGTGGGTGGGTGTCAGCCGTAGAGCTTTGGCAGGGCCAGCTTGGATACCTTCTGAGGGTCGACCTCCTTGGGTTCTGAAAAACACTTGTGCAAATCACGTGCAAATCAGCTTTCAGATTCTTAGTGGACCCCTTCTGCCTGTCTTACCCAGGGTGGTCCAAGTGCCAGCAGCTGGGACCATAATGTTTCCCCGAGTCTTCAGATGTGTGACCCCCATATATCACTCTTAATTGACCCGTTTTACCGGTGAAGGAAACCGAAACTCTGGGAGAAGTGCCTTGCACACAGTCACACGGCAATAAAAACCCTTGGGAGGGAGAAGGAAATGATCCTTGAAGTTCCTTTCCACCCAGAGATGCAGATTCTTTTTATTTTTTTTTAAGATTTTATTTATTTATTTATTTGACAGAGAGAGAGAGAGAGAGAGAGAGAGACAGACAGACAACAGAGAGAACACAAGCAGGGGGAGTGGGAGAGGGAGAAGCAGGCTCCCCACCAAGCAGGGAGCTGGATGCGGGGCTCGATCCCAGGACCCGGGGATCATGACCTGAGCCAAAGGCAGACCCTTAACCGACTGAGCGGCGCCCTGAGATGCAGGTTCTACCATAACTATCCAATGTGAACAATTTACACCAAAAAGTATGCCTGAGTCCTTCCCGCCGCACCCCCCCGTCTGGGAAAGGTGGCCTGATGGCCGAGCCAGCTTGAAGTGACTTTGTGCAGGGTGAGACCCGCCTTGCCTTCCTCGTTTCTCAGGTGGAGATAATGACCCCCATCCTGCTTCCCCCGAATGTCAGGAAGCTGAAGGACAGTCAGCAAATACAGACCAGTTAACTCGCACTGAGACATTGGGACTGTGGGCCGGGCTGTCCCTACAGCCTGTCCCTTGCCTGCTCTGGGTCTCCAGTGCCTTTACCTTCCACTTCCTCCCCCCCCCCCCCCCAGAACTTGTCACCATACTAAAACCCCAGATCGCGGTCTTGACACCCTAAATTCTGAAAGGTCAGCGTAGTCGTGGTTTCTGTGGCCATCTTCTCTTTTGCTCTATTTGTCAGCAGAAGTGAGACCGTAGGCCTCGCTCGCAGGAAGTGTTGCTGGGGCCCAGGCCCCGGCTTGGCGATGCAAGCATGTGTGGACCCCATCCTTCCTTCGGACAGATGTTTCACATGCGTGTCTTCTGTCCCAGGCCCCGGGAATATGGTGCTGGGCAAGAGAACCTGCCACTGCCCTTGGGGGGCCCACAGGTCCTGCGGGGGAGACACACGGCAAACAACCCCTACCACAATCACGTTCGAATAGGACGGCAACCACTGTAGAGGGAAGGCACAGCGGTCCAGAAAGGGGGCGGGAGGAGGGCCAGACCTGGTTAGCGGGGAGGTCAGGGAAGGCTTGGCAATGAGCATGTTCGCGCTGAGATCTGAGAGCCGGAAAGTGACAGCCTGGAGGCTGGGGGCCAAGCCCCAGTCACGGATCTTCTAGACACCAGCCATGGTGCGGTGCAGGTTCCCGCCGACGCACGGCTGTCCTACTCAGCTGTGTTCAGTTGCAGCTGGTCTCCGGGGAAAGCTGGCTCTGCGAGGGCAGGGCAAACAGCAGAGGAGGGTGAGGTGAGCTGGGACATCTCACGTGTTTCTTAGGATGAAATGAGATGTGCTTTTGGCCCCAAATGTTACCCTGATTGGCCGAAGAACATCCAGATTGCAAGCGGCGTGCAGCCCGTCCACCTGGCCCGTGGAGCCGAGAGCCGGCCGCCGAGCCCGGCCTCAGATGTACAAGGAGACTCTGTCTCACCCAGCTCTGCCCTACTCCCCGCTGGTCTCAGTGTCAGGAAGCACCCCCCACCTCTGGTTTCTTTTTGCCCAGCTTGACCCCGCGCTGGAAGGAGAGCGCTCCTGTTTAGTAATTCCAGCGACAGCGCGACCACGGCCCCGTGCTGGGGGTGGGGGGCTGGGGCCAGGGGCTGGAGGACCTTGCTTGCAGCCGCATCTGGGAGAGGGATCCAGGGGCCGAGAACAGGAAGGGGACATTCTCCAGAGGGAGATTGGAGGAGGTGATGAGGACGCTGGGCACGCACCGCCCCTGGGGGCTGCCCCGTGCCCACAGCCCCCCGGAAGTCACCGGCAGGACAGAAGTGCCATTGGTCCCATCACTGAGCTGTTCACAGTGGGGTTCTTCCAGTGGACCCTGGGTCCTGGCCCTCCTCACCGCCTCCCAGGCCCGCTCCCGGGTCTGAGCCCTCACTATCTTCTGTCTGGACTGGTTCTGGGCCAGGCACTTTCTGTCTGTCGCCTGACCTCTGCCTGACCTCCCCACATGGTTTGGGTGCCGTGGCTTCTCTCTCCCTTGGGGCCAGCCCGACGGCCTTGCCTCACCACGGGCCTCTCACACGTCTCCGCTTTTTCCCCTGCCGCCACGCTGGCTCCAACAGCCTTCACCGTTTTCTTGGCCTAAACACTCTTCCCAAATGGTGGCACAGCCCCTGTCGCTTCCTTCACCTCCAGACCACCGGCTCCGAAGAGAACTCCTCCCGCCCCACCTCCAGCTCTGACATCACCTTGCTGTTTGCCTCCCCAGCCCCTTGCTCCTGGACATTCTAGTCTATACCTGCCCACTTGTGATCCGCTTGTTTTTTTTTTTTTAAATATTGTTTTTTTATTTGGGAGCTAGAGAGAGCATGAGTGGGGCGAGGAGCAGAGGGACAGGGACAAGCAGGCTTCCCGCTGAGCACAGATTCCCTGAGATCAGGACCCGAGCTGTTGAAGTCCGACGCTTACCTGACTGAGCCACCCAGATAACCCTGTCCCCTTGCCATCTGTACCGCCATTCCCATCCCATCATCATGAGGGGAAGCACTTGGTCAACCCTCTTTGCCTCTATATGTCCTTATCTCGAACATGCCCAGCACAGTCTACAGACAGGAGACATCCACTGCTGTCCCTCCCTGGGTGTGTCGGTGGAGATGAGTAAGCGGGCCACCTGTCGGCCAGAAGCCCAGTGTTATTGGCAGGGCTCCCTGGTGCCCACTTGGGCACCCTGCCGGTGGGGGGGTGCAAAAACGTTTGTAGCAGGTTACTTAAGCTTGTCATCCAGGCGGTTCTTCGCTTTCATGGGGAAAGCAGTGTTGCCAAATAAAGCCAGCGATAAGGTGTCAAAAGCCAGCAGCGCGAGGGCCCGGGGTGTGGCTCTCTGCGGGGAGGTGTGGGTGGGGGTGCCCTGTGGGTGGGTGATGGCGAGTGGAAACCAGGGGGCAGAAAACAGGCCAGCTCTCCCAGCCCCTTCACTTGTCAGCTCCAGCCAGCTTGCTCTGGCCCTTGGCCCTCCCCGTAGGGCCGCCCTTTCCCCCTGGGGGGCCAAGGGCAGGGTTCCTGGCCACTAAGGCCACAAGTTCACCGCAGCTTCGGCAGAATGCCACGGCAGCCTTGCCCCTACGCAGACCCGCAGACCCGTGTGTCTGGGTGTTTCAGCAGAGGCTACTCGGCCTGGGGTCCTGGGCACCCGGAAGGCAGGAAGTGGCTGGGCAAACAGCTCAGGGGCTTTCCAAGCACCAGGGAGCGATGGGAAGCCCAACTGAAAGGCACCTGGCTGGGGCCAGGGCGAGGTGGGGGCTGGGCCACTCTGTGTTCCCACCATCCCGAAGGACCCCCACCCTCCCGGGGCGCCCAGGCTCCCTCTCTCCCCAGAGCAGCCTAACCCGCTTCCCTTTAGCCTTGGCCCAGAGGTCCCTTTCCCCGGGGCCCAGCCTCCTTCTCCCCCTACCCCGGGGTGGTGGGGCGTCGTCCCCATCCCCCCCACGCCCCGGCCTGAGCTGCGGTCCCCCCCCCCCCCCGCAGAGATGCGCTGGCAGCTGGGCGAGCAGCTGCGCTGCCTGGAGCTGCAGGGCGAGCTGCGGCGGGAGCTGCTGCAGGAGCTGGCCGAGTTCCTGCGGCGGCGCGCCGAGGTGGAGCTGGAGTACTCCCGGGGCTTGGACAAGCTGGCCGAGCGCTTCTCCGGCCGCGGCGGCCGCCTTGGGGGCAGCAGCCGGGAGCACCAGAGCTTCCGGTAGGTCCTCGCGGGGCAGGAGGGGCCGCGGCCGAGCCCCAGGCCCCGTGCCCGGTCTGAGCGCCCCCCTCTGCCCCAGGAAGGAGCCGTCGCTCTTGTCTCCGGTGCACTGCTGGGCCGTGTTGCTGCAGCAGACGCGGCAGCAGAGCCGGGAGAGCGCCACCCTGGGCGAGGTGCTGGCCGGGCCCCTGGCCCAGCGCCTGAGTCACATCGCCGAGGATGTGGGGCGCCTGGTCAAAAAGGTGAGGCCTTTGCCCTGGGCCCGGGAGGTGCGGGTGGTCCCAGCCTCGGCGGGGGGGAGGGGGGCGGGGGGGCGGCAGGGGGCGGTGTCCGGCGGAGCTCCGAGGACCCTCACGCTCGGCCCCTCCACCCTCAGAGCAAGGATCTGGAGCAGCAGCTGCAGGAGGAGCTGCTGGAGGTGGTGTCGGAGCTGCAGACGGTGAGCCCGGGCTGGAGGGAGGCCCGGGGAGGGGGCCTCCAGGCGCCGCTCAAGGAAGAGGGTCCCGGGCCCAGCAGGGTCCCGGCTTTGGGGGACTGCAAGCACAGCCCCTTGTCCCCGTTCCTGGGCACAGGGCGGTGGGGCTAAGTGCCTCCGTGGGATCGGGTAGCTATCAGATCTGAATTCCCCACGGGCTGGGAGGAGGAGGGAGAGGGCTGGCTGTGGCCGTGGCCTTCAGCAGGGCAGCCCGGCCCCGGTCCTCCCCGCAGGCCAAGAAGACGTACCAGCTGTACCACACGGAGAGCATGAACGCCGAGGCGAAGCTCCGGGAAGCTGAGCGGCAGGAGGAGAAGCGGGCAGGCCGGAGCGCCACCGGCGCCCCCGCCGCGGCCACTGACGCAGGGCCCCTCCGCAAGAGCTCCCTCAAGAAGGGAGGGCGGCTGGTGGAAAAGGTGGGCCTGGAGGGCTCCTGTCTGTCTTCGAAGGCTCTGGTTCAAGGCTTTGTCCTTGGAATCCCTGGCCCTCGCTGGGGCCTGCTGGGAGGTGGTGCACGGAGGGAGAAAGCAGGGCCGGGGAGAGGAGAGTCACCGCCGTCTGGTAAGGCCGGGCCTAGGCCGCTCTGCTGGCTTTCAAGGGCTCCCTGTAGTGGGACTGGTAGATGCGGTGGGGGTTGTGGGGGGCAAGAGAACCGTCTTCCCCGTGCTCCCGCCTCTGCCCCACCCAGCTGGAGTGAAGAGAGGTTTGGTGCTGCCAAGGCGAGAAGCCTTTGCCCCGCCCACCCCTGCCTCACCTAGTGCTGCCAGGTCTCAGAGAGGCGAGAAGACACATAGGATGGGTGACTGGGGAGTGTGCACGGAGAGTTCGGGGTGGTCCCCGAGAGGCCAGGGAGGTGCCAAGCCCAGAGGAGCTGAGGCAGAACAGGGGTCACTGGCCCGCGATGGGAGGGTTTCTGCGTGGCAGGGTGGGGCAGAGAGGGGCAAGGGAGGACATTGGGATTTCTGGGCCACGTATCTTGGGCGGCCTGGGGGACATCCCGGTGCAGATGTCCGCATGGCGGGGGGTGGAGGTGGAGATTCCGCGGAAGGCCTGAGGCAGGGGTCGGCCGGCTGGCCGAGTCGGTGACCCTGCTGTACTTGCGCGGTCTTGAGCAGCGTCAGGCCAAGTTCTTGGAGCACAAACTCAAGTGCACCAAGGCGCGCAACGAGTACCTGCTCAGCCTGGCCAGTGTCAACGCCGCTGTCCGCAACTACTACTTACATGATGTCCTGGACCTCATGGATGTGAGTACTGCGGTGGGGGGCTGGGGGGGCGGGGGCCCAAGCCCGGGGGACCCGCCCGAGCCGCGTGCTTGCCTCCTCCCCAGTGCTGCGACACAGGCTTCCACGTAGCCCTGGCGCAGCTGCTCCGGAGTTACGTGGCAGCCGAGAGCCGCGCCCAAGTCTCCCACATGCAGGGCTTGGGCAGCCTGGAAGAGGCCGTGGAGGCCCTAGACCCTTCAGGGGACAAGACCAAGGTGCTGGAGGTGCATGCGGTCGCCTTCTGTCCGCCACAGCGTTTTGACTACCACCCCCACGAGGGAGATGAGGTGAGGGTCACCGTCCCCCAGGCAGGGACGCGAAGGGCTTTGCGTTCTCTGGTCTTCACTGTAAAGTGCTTGAGGCAAACGAACCCCACTTTGCTAAGGAGTCAGAGCTGCCAGACGCGGCTGATTTTTTGGCCCGTCATTCAATGGCCGCGAGGCAAACGGGCTCTCTGGAAGTTTTGCCGCGTGCGTTTGAAGCCTCAGCCAACGAACGCGCGCCTCCCCGCCACGGCACACACAGCAAAAATATCTCCGGCTGGATACCAGGTAGTCCGTGGGCATCCAGCTGTCCGTGTAGTCTTTGCCCAAATGCTCTGCATGTTTTAGACACTTCATAATGCCAAGCTGAAGGCGGATAAACCACACAAGCAGTGGAATGTAGCGTCTCTTCACTTGTCCCTGAGCTGCGTTTTTCCCCGGTTTGTCCAGACGGGCATTGTGGATGACAGGGGTTCCGCGGGGCTTTTAGAGAGATGACAAGCAGGCAGAGAGGCAGGCAGAGAGAGAGGGGGGAAGCAGGCTCCCCGCTGAGCAGAGATATGGGGCTCGATCCCAGGACCCTGAGATCGTGACCTGAGCCGAAGACAGAGGCTTAACCCATGGAGCCACCCGGGCACGCGAGCTTTTGGCTTTTTAATCGGTATTCTGATCCAAGTCGTAGTTGAAAAAGTCAAATGGTGCTCGAGGCTTACAATGGCCCATGGCAGTTCTGTGACTCACCCTTTCTGTTCCTGGTTCCACTCCCCAGGAACAGCCACTTCCCACTCATCTCGTAGCTGCAGTTTCTGGTGCTTGCCTCGCGGTGTTCGCATTGAACTTCCTTCCACAGCCGACGGGCCTCACAGGCCACCCTGCCACCGGGTCCTCTCCCTCCTCCCCCTCCTCTCCCAGGCAGTCTGGGACTTCGCTTGTCTGAAAATGCCCGTATTCTAGCCTTGAAATTGGTTGCTAATTTAGCTGGATATAGAATCTGGCGTTGACGATCAGTTTCTCTTCAACTGTGAAAGGCGACGCAGTCTGATCCTTAAGGATCCTTTTTCCTTCACGGGACTGGACCACCAGTGGGCACTGTGGGTTTAGAGTACTGTGGCCTTACATTTGGGGCTTATATTGTTCCTTTGATCGCTTCCTCCACCCCTGATTTTCTTTTCTCTCACTTTCAGGAATTCCTGTAATTGGATGTTGGACCTTGTGGGTTGATTCTCTAATTTTCGTAACCGTTCTCTTTCCTCTTTTCCCACCTCTATTCTTTTAGTTCTGCTGTCTTAGAGATTTCTTCAACTATCTCTTTCAATCCCTCATTGAAATTTTTTAAAATTTACTTTCGTAGTTTTTGTTTTGAAGCGTTCTATTCTGTTTTCCAAATTCCTATTTAAAATAACCCCTTCTCCTTGTTTTGTGGACATCATATTTCCTGAAATCATTCTGAAATGTTCATTTTTTGTTTTCTTGATGTTTTTCTCGGCTCTCTGCATTTTCTCTGTTTTCTTACAGTTAAAAAAAGAAAAGAGCGGGGCACCTGGGTGGCTCAGTGGGTTAAAGCCTCTGCCTTCGGCTCGGGTCATGATCTCAGGGTCCTGGGATTGAGCCCCGTGTCGGGCTCTCTGCTCAGCGGGGAGCCTGCTTCCCTTCCACTCTCTCTGCCTGCCTCTCTGCCTACTTGTGATCTCTGTCTGTCAAATAAATAAATAAAATCTTTAAAAAAAAAAAAAAAAAAAAAAAGAAAAGAGCTCACTTTCGTCTTTCTCCCTCAAATGGCTGGCGATTCTTGGTCATGAGGTCATATTTTTTTTATAAGATTTTATTTATTTATTTGACAGAGAGAGACACAGAAAGAGAAGGAACACAAGCAGGGGGAGTGGGAGAGGGAAAAGCAGGCTTCCTGCCAAGCAGGGAGCCCGATGTGGGCCTCAATCCCAGGACCCTGAGATCACGACCTGAGCCGAAGGCAGATGCTTAACGACTAAGCCACCCAGGCGTCCCTCATGAGGTCATATTTAAGAGGAGGCTGACAGGTAGATTAGATGAGATAGCGGATGTGCATGAGCAGAGCTCATCAACGGGGTGGGGGAGCTTTTCCGTCAGGGACTCAGACCATTGCTTTGAGGGAGACACCCATGGTGGGGAGCTTGGGGCGTCCTGGTAAGAGGGTGCTAGGAAGGACTAGTGGGATTTGGGGGAGGGACTTGGCTCTGGCTCTGGCCTAGATACTGTCGGGAAGCCAGGGCAACTCTGATTGGATGTCTTCGGGAATCTTATCTAGAAGGCAGGAGGTGGGGGGTGGGGGGTGCAGGGAGGCTAAAGCAGCAGACATTCTTATTAGCCTGAACAGAGGGAGGTTTGCATATTTCTGTGACTTGGACAAAATTCTTGTTTTTGTCTCCACTCGGATGTGATTATAAGGTGTTCTTGTTTTTGTTGTCAGCCCTCCTGGTCACAGAGTGACCTTGTCTGATGCTGATGCTCTGTGACACTCCTTATGTTCGGTAGGATAACAGCATGTCCCATCTGGGCGGCTCCAGATGGCAGTGGCTGCTTGCTTCTTTCTCATCGGTAGGAAGTTTTGTCCCCTTCTTTAGCTGTGACTAGTGTCCCTAAGTCCAGAATCCCTCTGATTTATCCTTTCCAGAGGCCGAATCTCTAGTTTTCTGCTAACCGTATGGGTCTGGGGGGAGAGTCTTCTAATGTTAATGTCTCCTAGAACTTGGAGAGACTTTTCTTTCTTTCTTTTTTTTACAATTCTGGTCAAACACACATGAGATTTACCATTTCATATAAGGACTTCTTAAAAATTTTGTAGCCAGTGTGGGGCTTGAACTCAGACCCTGAGACCAAGAGTTGCACGCTCTACTGACTGAGCCAGCCGGATGCCCCAATTTAACCATTTTTAAGTGTGATGTTCAGTGACGTTAAGCACATGTCACATCTTCCCAAACTAAAACTCTGTCCGCGGGAGACACTTGCTCCCCCTCCCCACAGCCCCCCAGCACCCCCCGTCCTACTTTCTTTCTCTCTGAATCTAGCTCACTGTCGCGAGTGGACTCATACTGTATTTGTCTCTTGTCATTTGCTAGTGGTGCTCGGCCTAGTGTCCTCCAGGCTCCTGGATGTCGCAGCCTGTGACAGGCTCTTCCATTCTAAGGCGGAAAATCATGGCCTTGTATGGACAGAGTGCATTTGCTTCTCCATTCATCCGTTGGTGGACACTTGGGTTGCTTCCTGCTTTGGGCTGCTGTGCACGCAAGTGTGCAAATCTTTCACTTCTATGGCATCTCCACTGCCGGCCTCGCTGCACCCCACCCCCCGGCATCCCCATGACCTAGGCCTTCCTGCACCCCTTTCCGGTGGGGCTTGCAGAGGACAGAGAGCAGGGCCGTTCAGCAAAGTCTTAGCTCTCCATTTGAACTTGATGTCAGTGTCAGAGTTCTCAAAGTGGTTAACGTTCGAAGGAGAGGCATTCCTCTTCCTCACTTCCTAAAGCCGGTCTCCCCCCACCCCCCACTCTGCCCACAGGGCAAGCGGCTCGAAGGCTCACATTTTGCTACAGGGAACCTATTTCTGCCTGATCAGAATGAGGCATTTTTCTAGCTAGGCTCTCCGTCTTCTGTCTCACACCCCAGCCCTCCTGACCACATTTTTAAAAAATGATCAGCTCCTTTATTGAGGTGTACCATATAATCTGCCCATTTAAAGCATACAATTCCACAGGTTTTAGAATCTTCGCCGAGTTACGCAACCATCACCACTCTCTCATTGCCAAACACGTTCACCCCCCAAAAGAAACCCTGGACCCCAGAAGCAGTCACTCCCCACCCCTCCCCCATTCCCCACACCCCCTCATCTGATAGGCATTGGGCTCGCTTCTGTCTTGGGGCCGTTAGGAGTAGCACTGCTGTGAGTGTCTGTACGCTGGTGTGCGCGGGCGTGGATGAGCCCGTTCCTCTCGGGGAGAACCGGGTATGTTACGTGTCAAGGACCAGGGCTCCTGGACGGCAGCTGCTGCGGCAGCGGAAACGCGCATGCTGTCCTCAGGCCCAGAGGCCTCGGTGCCCACTGCCCAGCCCAGCGCCACGCCTGAGCTTCATGGCCCCAGGCTCAGCCCTCAGTGCCCCGCACACCGCCCCGCACAGGTGGCTGAGATCCGGCTGGAGATGGAGCTGCGGGACGAGATTCTGCCCAGAGCCCAGAATATCCAGAGCCGCCTGGACCGACAGACCATCGAGACGGAGGAGGTAGGAATGCCTCGGCTCGGGGTGGGGACCGGGACCTGGAGACACGGAGCCAAGTGGCCATGGCCTCCCCTGCCCCTTCCTTCTGTCCCTCGCTTGTGCCCCAGGTGAGCAAGACCCTGAAGGCCACGCTGCAGGTCCTGCTGGAGGCGGCGGCGGCGGAAGACGGGGACGCGCTCGACTCCCTCCAAGCCAGCCCCTCCACCGAGTCCCTCAAGTCCACCAGCTCAGATGCGGGGGTGCGGCAGGCCGGCCGCAGGCGGGGCCAGCAGCAGGAGACCGAGACCTTCTACATCACGGTGGGGAGGGGACAGCGGTGGGGGGGGCAGGGGCGGGCCGCAGGGAGGGCCCAGAGCTGGGATTCCAATTTCGGACTCTTCTTCGGGCTCCCCAGAAACTGCAGGAGTACCTGAGCGGGCGAAGCGTCCTCGCCAAGCTGCAGGCCAAGCATGAGAAGCTGCAGGAGGCCATTCAGCGAGGTGGGCCCCCCTTCTGGTCCTGGGCTGCTCCCTCCCCACCCCCTGGGCCCGCAGTGGCTCCTGCCCTCAGCTCTCCTGCCTGGGGCCCCCACCCAGCCCACGTTCCTCTCTGCCAGCCTTTCTTTCGGACCTGCAAAGCGCACCACTGTTTTCTACCCCCAGGTGACAAGGATGAGCAGGACGTGTCTTGGTGAGTTCCCGCTGCGTGCGGGCCCGTGTGTTCTCAGGGGTGGCTTCTACAGGGACCAAGCCGCCATGGCCCCATGTACCCTCTCCTTGGGGCCCAGCTCTGCTGCTCATCGTTCTGTGGCCCAGTGGGTTCTAGACCGACTCGTGGGCTCCAGGGCCCTGCTTGGCTGGGCTCCGGCAGGGGTGGGGGGCGTCCTCTTCTCCGTACCCCTCCCCTCAGAGCCAGCTGCCGTCCGCTACAGGGCCCAGTACACACAGAGAAAACAGCAGAAGAGCCGCCGCCCCCGCCCCAGCTCCCAGTATAACCAGAAGCTCTTCGGGGGGGACATGGAGAAGTTTATCCAGGTACTGGCTCCGGCTCACGCTCCAGCCAAGTGCAGGCCCCGCCCTGCCTTTTGGCTTCCCTCCAGCCCAGCTGCCCATGACCCCAGTGGCCTCCATTGTCGACAACTGGTCGACCAACCCCTCCTGCACGGGCCTCTGTCAGGCCTGCCCCGACTGCAGGGAACATCCTTCACTTAGCACCAGGCGTCTACCGAGGGGCACCCGTGGGGCTCAGTGGGTGAAGCGCTGCCTTTGGTTCGGGTCACGGTCTTGGGGTCCTGGGATCGGGGCCCACGTCGGGCTCCCTGCTCGGCAGGGAGTCTGCTTCTCCCTCTCCCAGCCTCCCGCTTGTGTGCGCGCGCTCTCTCGCTCTCTGCCCATCTCTCTCTTTCACAAATAAGTAAATAAAACATTTAAAATCAAATAAAAAAAAACAACCCAGGCCTCGACAGAAAGCCTCAGGCAGGAGCGCGTGAGGAGGAATCCCATAAAGCTCTGGCTGGCGCGCCCCTGGGAGTCCTAGGCGGCGGAGCGAGGGAAGCGAGAAGGGTCTGAAAAGAAGAAACAGCGGGAGCGTTTTTGCGATGTGCCCACGCGCTGCGGGTGGTTCATTTAAGAGTTTGGCAGTGTCAGTGGACTCGAGGTTGGTTGGGGCGAGTCTCACAAACCACGTGGCAGGCCGCATTGCCAATAACCATCGTGGCTTGTTTAGAGAAGATACAAGGGAGCCAGTGACAAGGAGGGACCGTAGTGTGAGCCCCCTCTCTGTCCCCAGAGCTCAGGCCAGCCCGTGCCGCTGGTGGTGGAGAGCTGTGTCCGCTTCATCAACCTGAATGGTAAGCAAGACCCGGGCCTCCCTGCTGCCCGCCCAGCACCCAACCCCCCAGGCGCTGGGGAGGGGACCCGGCCGGCACCCACCGGCTCTCCTCCTCCCCCAGGGCTGCAGCACGAGGGCATCTTCCGGGTGTCAGGTGCCCAGCCCCGGGTCTCAGAGATCCGTGACGCTTTCGAGAGAGGTAGGGGACCGGCCGGACGGGGTAGGGGCGGGCGGAGGGGCGACAGCCGGAGCTGGTGCCATCGGCCTCCTGCGCCCTGCGTCACCCCTAGGGGAGGACCCACTGGTGGAAGGCTGCACACCCCACGACCTGGACGCGGTGGCAGGGGTCCTGAAGCTCTACTTCCGGAGCCTGGACCCCCCACTCTTCCCTCCGGACCTATTCGGAGAGCTGCTGGCCTCGGCAGGTGAGGCTCAGGCGTGAGGCGTCCTGGCGGGGGCGGGGGCCACTGCCCTGTGGCCAGGGCCTCACTCCCGCGCTTCTCTCCCCCGGGCGCGGCCTGGGCTGCAGAGCTGGAGGCTGTGGCTGAGCGGGTGGACCACGCGGGCCGCCTCCTGACCCAGCTGCCCGCGCCGGTGCTGGTCGTCCTGCGCTACCTCTTCACCTTCCTCAACCAGTGAGTGTGCTCTGGGGGACAAGGAGGGCTGTGGGGGGCGCGGGGCACAGCCGGCGGGGCGCTCGCTGCCTGTGACCCGCGTGTGCCCCCAGCCTGGCGCAGTACAGCGACGAGAACATGATGGACCCCTACAACCTGGCCGTGTGCTTCGGGCCGACGCTGCTGCCGGTGCCCGCCGGGCAGGACCCAGTAGCCTTGCAGGGCCGCGTGAACCAGCTGGTGCAGACCCTCATCGTGCAGCCGTCGCGGGTTTTCCCGCCCCTGGCCACGCTGCCGGGCCCGATCTATGAGAAGTGCATGGCACCGCCCTCCTCCAGCTGTCTGGGGTATGCTCTCTGTGTGCAGGGCCTGGGGGGACGGTGCGGCAGAGGGGATCCCCCTCATCCACGCAGATGCCTCGCTCTGACCTCAGGGATGCCCAGCTGGAGGGCCTGGCTGGGGAGAACGAGCCGGAGCTGGAAGCCGGGACCGCGGCCCAGGAGGATGGTGAGGAGGGGGGAGGAGGAGGTGCGGATCCCTGACCCCCCTGGGTGTGCCCTCCGCCTCCCAGCTCCACCCCCCTTTTCTCCGCAGACCTGGAGGGGGTCGTGGAGGCCGTGGCCTGCTTTGCCTACACGGGCCGCACAGCCCAGGAGCTAAGCTTTCAGCGTGGAGACGTGCTGCGGCTGCACGAGCGGGCCTCGGGCGACTGGTGGCGGGGCGAGTGTGCGGGCGCCCGGGGACTCATCCCGCACAAGTACATCACGCTGCCCGGGAGGTGAGTGAGTCCCAGCTTCCCTAGGCCTAGGGCAGCCTAGACCACTTCGGGCCAGCCCTGAGAGCCCGCTGGCCCCCAGAGCCTGCCCCGGGAATGAGCACTTTCTGCGGGCCGTCTCTCTGACCCTAGTGCAGAGAAGCACACGGCGGCCCAGGGGCCGCAGGCCGCAGGGGAGCCGGTGAGCAGTCCAGAGGTCCTCCTGGCCATGGAGTCCATCCATCGGTGAGTGAGGGAAGGATGGTCCCTCGGGAAGAGTCGTTTCGGTGGCCCCACTCACCCACCTCGGCCTGAGCACTGCTGCTAGGGAGCCAGGCCCGTGCCAGGCAAAGGTGTGGGGCCGAGTCAGAAGGGGCTGGGGTCTGGCTTAGGCCACGTGGAGAGGGTCTCGGCTGGGGGACAGTTGTCCGTGAGGGACACCAAAGGACAGAATGGACCCGCTGGGCCAGCCTCACTGTCCCTCCTCCCTTGGCCACGCCCTGTCTGTACCCTGCAGGCCAGAGCCATGCACCCCACCCGAGGCCCCACTGGGCACCCCCGGGGGTCCCTCTGGGCACAGACGCCACTGTTTGGTCCCTACCTCCCCGGAGCGATATGTGGAGGTAGACAAGGTGAGAGCCAGGAGTGGGTGTGTGGCAGATAGTGGGGATGGGGGGGGTACTTCTCTTGGGGGGGGGTCTCTACCTCCCCCTTAGGAACCAAACTCTTTCTTCCTGAGGTTCAAGTCTGCCCTTCCTGGCCTCAGACCAGCTGGCGGGGCCCAGCCCGGGGAGGGACAGGCCGGCAGGGGTGTGAGCCCAGAGGGAAGGATGATCCCCAAAGCAGAGTGGAGGGGGACCTGGGGGCTCATGCAGGAAGTGGCAAGCGGGAGTGCCAGGCAGGCACTCGGTGGCCAAGGAGGACAAAAGGGACAGGCTGAGGAGACGGACAGATGGAGTGGGTAGCTGGCTAGGGAGAGAATGGGTGCTGGACATGGCCCCGGCCGGGGGGTAGCCGGGGGAGACCCGGCTCGCTGCTCCCACGGGCCTAGCACATGTGCTTTCGGGCTCCCGGCGAGTGGAAGCCCTCGGGATAGTGGGAACTGGATGAAAGAGCCCGAGAGCACGCGGCGCGCCAGCTGTGGCCCAGCGGCTGGGCCTAGGGGTCGGGGGACCAGGGGCTGACCTAGGCCACACGGACTCTCATGCCAGGGAAGCAGGGGTCTGGTGGTGGGTGGGGGAGGGAGAGGCGAGGGGGAGGGG
Organism: Martes martes; assembly: GCF_963455335.1. Taxonomy (NCBI): domain Eukaryota; kingdom Metazoa; phylum Chordata; class Mammalia; order Carnivora; family Mustelidae; genus Martes; species Martes martes. The sequence continues at coordinate 120,736,123 of NC_137897.1, read as the reverse complement.
AGGCAGGTGGCAGGCAGGGCCGGGGGGGGGTTGCAGGGGGACACCCACCGGAGAGGCTCCGGCATGCTGGTGGTCCCTGGGGCCGAGGTGCGGCTGTGATCCCAGCCATGGCGAGAGTAGGTATGAGAAGGGGGGGGGATATATTGCTGTCCCCAGAGGAGGCTGTGACAATCACACCGAGAGTGGCAGGAGGGAAACCAGACAGGGAGGGAGGGGCGGCAGCTTGGGGGCCAACGGAGAGGAGGGGTGTGGTGACAGGAAGGTGGCCAAGGGCTTTGGTTTCGGAATGAGAAAGAGTTTGAGTGGACGCTTGGGCGGCAGAGGGAGGAAGGCCCCCCCCGCTCCTGGCTCGGGGGGGCGAGCCCCTGACCGGGGATGGGAGAAAGAGCTGGCTACGTTAGGGGAGGCCCTCACCAGATGTCCTCGCTCTCTCTTCTCCCCTTTAGGCCGTGGCCCAGACCATGGACTCCGTGTTTAAGGAGCTCTTGGGAAAGACCTCCGCCCGCCAAGGCCTTGGGCCGGCGGCCACCTGCTCCCCTGGCCCCGGGCCCTGCAGCCTGAAGCCTCCGGCCTGCGGCCGCCTCGGCAAGAACAAAGTCCTCTCCCGGGGTTCCGGGGTCCTGGCGTCCCCCTCGGCGTCCCGTCCCCAGAGCCCGGAGTCGCCCCTTAAGCACTGAGGTGCTGCCAGCTTCTCCCCGGCTCCGTGCAGCCAGTGCTGGGGCTCCCGCCCTGGGCCCTCCGGCCCTTCGCAGAGGAGGGTCCAGCTGCCCAGAGGTGGCCCCGCCTGCTCCAGGCCCGGCTCGGGCCCCTGGGGAGGCCGAGGAGGGAGGAGGCTGGGGGCGGGCCCCTCCGTGGCTTTTCGGTGAGGGCTTGTCCACGAGCTGCTTGGTGGGCGCCAGGGCCTGCGTCTGCCTCGCCCGGAGTGCAGTGCCGGTGGGGGCTGGCAGGCGGCGGCTGCCATTCATAAAGGCCTGTGCACTGACTCCCCACGCGAGCCAGTTCTCTGTCTGGGCGCCGGGGTGGGCGGCGGGCGGCGGGCACTCAGCGCAGACTCGTCCTGGCCGGGGCCTGGCATCGGGGGTGACCCACACGCCAGGTCTGGTGTCTGGCGGGGGGAGCCCGAGAACGTCTTTCCGCGCTGCCCCACAGCCCATGTTACTCTGATCCAAGGAGAGTCACCGGTGCGAAAAGAACTGGAACGTTTATTAGGGAGCGAGTGAGAGGGGAGGGCTGAGGGGAGCTAGAGAGGCCGGGAAGAGGGGAGCGGTGGCGGGGAGAGGAAGGTCCTCCGGCCCCGCCCCCTTTCCTTGTGGGGGGCGCCCGGACCTCCATCTCAGGGGCGGTCCCCTGGTGGGGAGGAACCCCCCCCCCTGCTGTGGCCCGAGCCCGCCCCACGCCAGGCCTTCCCAGGGCCAGCCCTAGGTGGGCAGCGGGGTTTCACCGAGCCTCTAGAAGGAAGGCGCCCCCTGACTTCTCAGGAGGAAGTGTCCCTGGCCAGGAAGGAGCTGGCGGTGGCACAGGACTCCTCCTGGGGCCCCGGGCTGGGTGGGGCCCGACTCCGGGCCCCGCAGAGCAGGCTCCGCAGCTCCGAGGAGACGCTGCTGCTGAAGAAGGCGTAGATCCAGGGGTTGGTGCAGCTGTTCAGGCTGGCCAGCAACATCAGCAGCACGAAGGGGGCCTCTGTGGGGGGCGGGAGAGTCCGGGCTGGGACTGAGGGTGCCCGGGCGGGGGTGCGGCGACCCCGCCTGCTCGCGGGGGAGGAGCGATCTGCGTGAGCCCCGCGGGTGCTCCCGAGCCCAAGGCCCACAGCGTCCGTGGGGGCGCGGGTGCCTCTGCGGCCAGGCCTGAGCCGTCCCCCACAGTCCTAGCCGTGGCCGCACCCACCTTCCACGGGCGCCTGCGGGTCCCACGCCGCCCACAGCTGCACGAGGAAGAAAGGCGCCCAGCACAGCACGTACACGATCACAATCACCAGTGTCATCCGCACGGTCTTGGCCATGGCTGCTGACACCCGGGCCCCCTCGCTGGGACTGCCTGTCCGGTGCCCTCCCCGGCAACCCCCGGCCCTCTCTGCTGGCCCCAGCAGCAGGCTCGCATGGATCTCCCGGAAGATGAGCACCTGGCAGGCAGCGATGCCCAGGGCCGGGGCCACGAACACCATCAGAGCGATCCAGGTGACATAGGCTCGGAGGCCCCAGGGCTCCACAAAGTGGGCCCAGCAGTCATGGACCCCGCTGCCGTTACCCACGTCACGCTGGGCAAAGATGAAAAGCTGGGGCAGGCTGAGAATGAGCGAGAAGGCCCAGGCCACCAGCACCGGCCGGTTCCAGTGAGTCCCACCTCCGTGGCGGTAGGCCAACATGGGGCGGCAGATGGCACGGTGGCGGTCCAGTGTCATGGCCAGGATCATGTAGGACGAGGCGTACATGCCCACCATCTGCAGGTACTTGACGGCCCGGCACAGGGCGTCGGGCCCACGGAAGCGGTCCGTGGCATCCCATACCAGCTGGGGCAGTACTTGGAACAGAGCCACGGCCAGGTCGGCCAGGCACAAGTGGCCGATGAAGACATGCATGGGTGCCCAGCGACCCCGCCGGCCCCGGCGTGCTAGGACCCCCAGCACCAAGCCGTTGCTCAGGGCCACAGCCACGAAGACCGTGGAGAGCAGGGCAAGCTCCGCCTGGGCGAGCAGCAGGTTCCGCGTGTCCAGCAGCCCCTCGCTGCCGTTGCCAGGTGGAACAGGGGCAGAGAGGGTCCAGGGCACAGCTGGGCAAGGGGTGGAGGAAGAGGGCCGAGTTAGGGGGTGTACTGCACGGGGGGCCCTGGGCCCAAGGACATTCCAGCTGGCCAGGCAGAGCCAGGGGCTCGAGCGGCCACCAGCCTGGGCCTTCTGCTTCCCTCCAGCCTCCCACTTCCCGACTCCCAGCAGATGCCACTCCCGCCTCATGTGGTAAGGAGGGAAGGGCAGCCCCAGCCCCCAGGGAGCACGTAGGGCCGTGCCCTCCCCTGCCCACACCAGCAGCCTGGAGAGGAGAGGGGGGGATCCCAGAAAGAGGGGTTCTCTGCTTCATCCAACCCCACTCAGCCTGCCTGGCTCATGCGGATGGAGGGGTAGGTGGGGGGATGGGTGGGGGCCCAGGGGCAGGAACCTTACCAGAGGTGGTAGACGCCGTGGGCATGGTGGGGCCAGGGCAGGTGTCTCGATCGCCTGGAGGAAACATGGTATTGAGCTCAGCCTCCCATCAGAGGGGTCAGCTGCGTCCTGTGTCTAGACAGGGGCCCCGAGAAGGGTCAGGTGACACGGTACCTGTGTGCGTGTGTGTGCGCGTGTTCCAGCAGTGGGGACGTGGGGGTACAGCCCTAGTCAGATCCAGGTTGGTGACGTCTGGCCACACTGAGTCAGCCACAGACCCCCGGGCCCGCTGTGCTCCTCCCCGTACCGAGCCAGCTGAGACAGAAAGGAGCAGGCCTGCAGAGGGACGAACGCATCCCAGGACCCACCTCCTAGGACCCACCCCGGCAGCCCACAGGACCTGAGGCAGCCGTACAGACACCCCTTCCCCCCCACACCCTGAGGGAGTCCGGGAGAGGCGGCCATGGGAGGGCAGGGGCTGGGCGGGAGAGGCCAGCTTGTCCCTGGGACCCCTCGAAGCCCCTTACCTGGCTGGGCTCTCTGGGCTCCGGGCAGCTGGGCAGTGGCCGACGCGAAGGTGGCCCAGGAGCTCAGATCTGCTCTCCATCTCCTGCCCCGCCCCAGCCCGGCCTCTGGGAGTGACCTGCCCAGGAGGGGACTTCCTCTCCCTCCCCTCCCCCACGTGCCTCTCCTGGCCTCCTGCCTGTGGCACCGGGAAGTAGGCTCCTGGCCTCCTGTGCTGCCCTTCCTGTCCCGGCCCTCCCAGGTCTGTCCCCGGGACTCCTTTCCCCCCACTCCTGAGGGCCTGAGCCCTCCTAGGTGGGTCCCCAGCTTGGTCTGGCTGTGACCATCAAGCAGGCTCTACCCCGACCCCCGACCCCCGGCCTGCGCCTGTGCCCCACAGGGCCCACCTCCCTCTGAAGATCAGGTCCAGCAGGACTCTGGGGGACCAGTTAGCTCAGCGGCTCCATTTTATAAGTGGGGAAACTGAGGCCAGAGATGGGTGGGGCTGACTGAAGGGCACCCCGCTTTTTCATGGCAGAGCTTGACTCCTTTCTCACGCCAGGTTCTCTCTGTCCCTCTTGGGCCCCGGCGAGGAAGGGGTGAGAGCTCAGGAGTGTGGGCTCCTCCTGGGCCTGCGAGGTACCCGCCCTGCCTCCCGTCCTCAGTTAGGGCCTCCGGAGATGAAGGACAGGAAGGGAGGGGGTGGGGCGGGTTCAGCCGGGGCTTCTGTGCCCCAAGCGGGCCGGCTTCCTCCCCGCCCTCTTCCTCCTCCCCCACCTGCAGCTACCTGTCCTAGGGGGAGGGGGCAGCTTCAGATCTCTGTCTCTCCGTCTCTGTCTGTGTTTCTGTCTCGTCTCACACACACACATGCGCGCAACAGCCACATGCCCGCAAAGGCGTACTTGACCCGCTCGCGTCCCTCTGAGGCTGGGGCTTCCCCTCCAGGGGCTGGGCTCTTGCTCCTTCGTCTCCTCAGCGCCCCGCACCCCCAGCCCCCGCAGTCCATCCTTTCTGCCCTGTCCCAGGAGCCCTCTTCCCAGTCCTTTCCTGCTCTTGCCACAAATCCCCGCCCTCCTCTGCCGAGGTCCGCACAGCCCAGCCCAAGGCAGCGGCCTGCCCGGCTCCTAGGGCCAGGCTCCGGGCCCAGCTGGCTCTGTTTTCCTGTTTGTCCGTCTTCTCTGACGGCTTCGCGCTGACCAGGCACAAGTATAGCCCCGACTGAGGCCTCCCCTTCCTGGCCAGAGAGCCTGGTGGGGGCGGGGGGTGGGGGGGGCTGGACCATGTGGGCGCAGGTTGCAGAATGCTGACACCCATGTCGGACCCCTTCAGCCCCACCCCCTAAGAACAAGAACATTCTCGCTTTCTTCCCTGTAGCCGCACCGCCGTTATGAACCCAGAAGCCCACAAACAACTTTTCTGCTGCTGTCCAGAGCGAGAAAAATGGTAGAAAGCAGGAGTTCTGGGCAGGATGCTAGGACGGATTTTTCACGGGAGAGCTATGAGCCAATGGTAAAAAGTCACATCACACCCAGCATCCTCTGTCATGCCCATCTCCCCTGTGCCGGGGCCTCGCCTCCAAGGTGGGATGGGGCCTCCCTCACCCCAGGAGACCCAGGAATTCAGGCCTCAGCTTCTGTCTCTGTCAAATGGGAAGCCACCCCCGGAAGGCTGACAATGGCGACAGGAGGGGCAAAGACCCGAAGCCCATGGAAGGGTCTACCTTCTCTGCCCGCAGGGCCTAGCAGGCCCCCCTCCCCCCAGCTGAGCCCCGAGGCCACTTTCCTCGCCCTCTCTGCTCCCTGTCCTCCATGTTTCCTGTCGTTGAACCCGGGGTAAAGATCTTGGGGAAGTCCTCTCCCCTGCCCAGTGGTCCTCTCCTGGCTCCAAGAGGCAACAGGTGTGTATCCACATCCAGACCAGACCTTAGAGGGAGACCGGGCACACGGCTTGCCCCTGCTAGCCAGAACAGATGCTGGGGAACTTCAGGAGGAACTGAGAAGCCACCAAGACCCGAGGGCATGCCAGAGAGAGTCTGGATCCTTCGCCGAGAGCTCCTAAGGCTGGGGAGCTCGTGGCACAGGCACAGGTGCCACATGGGCACTGGCCTGGGGGAGACACTGGGCCACACTGGCTGAGCACCCCCTCCTGCAGCCAGGGGCTGATCAGAGGCGACAGGCCCCACGCAGACCCCTGCCCCAGCACCCCCCTCCCCAGGCCGCTCATGGACTGAGAGGAAGGCACTGACCTGGGGGCCACTTGTCCCTGAGACAGGCAGGCAGGCAGGGGCTGTGGAGGGGAGAGAGGAGGGATCCCTGAGAGGTGTTTGGGGGGGGTGGCACTCACCCCAGGGAGCACTGAGAAGCTGGTTGTGAAAGGGTGGAGAAGGGCTTGGTCACGGGGCAGGCCAGTTGGCCTCGGTGGGCCTCGGGCCCCGTAGCGGGACTGAGCAGACACCCCCTCCCCCCACCATGCCTCCAGGATTCCATTTGCAGAAAGGATTCTTTGGGTAGCCAAGGTGTGGGCCTGTGTGTCCCGCAGCCCGGTGTCTGAGTAGAAGAGGACGGAAGGCCTCAGGCCGGGGCACTGGGCCTCCCAGGCGCCAGCCACCAGGGCAAGGGACCAGAGCTGGCAGAACACTTTGCTCTACAAATGGCCCGTGCTGACGGCCCTGTGGCCTGTGTGCAGAGGTGGAAGGACCCGGGCCCTGCCCCAAGGACTGCAGGGTCATGTGCCACTCCAGCTGAGAGGGCTGGATGCGGGGCAGCCACCGCCCAGGGGAGAAATGGTGGGACCCTGTTAGCACGTTAATGGATCAGAGACGAAAGACATTTCTCGGGCCCTGAATAAACCCTTGAAGGAGCTTTCAGGGATGAGAGAGGAAGAGGAGGCAGCGCAGCCCATCGAGAAGGAACGAGGGAGCCAGGAGAGTGTCTGCCCAGGAGGCCGGGAGGAGAGATGGGCACAGCCTCCTTGCAGATGGCCAGCCTGGCACAGCGGCCCGAGCGTGCACTCACACCAGCCGGACTGACGGGCGAGGAGCGGGCTGGGGGGAGCCTGACGGCAACCAGGCACCTCCGAGAGCCTCGGACGGTGTGAAAGAGCCCTGGGGCAGACGTTGGGACCCAATGGGGCAAAAACGCATTTAATAAAAACACGCGGGACACTCATGGCTCGAGGGTGAGAGCAAGACACGGTGTCCACTCACCTGAGGTCCAAATTCAAGGGAACAGTAATTTTCAAAGTCAGACAAAGCCTGCTTGCCCGTTTCGGGAGGAAGGAGAGTGGCGCTTGGATTAGGAGCCCCGAAGGCGGGGAGGGGCAGGGTCCCCAGCAGGCACGGGAGCACCCCTCTTCTGGGCTGGCGACCTGGGAGGGGGCAGAGGGCAGCTGGAGCCTGGCAACCACGATCTTTCCTATTGCTATAAATTTGTCTTTTCTAGAATTTTATATAAATAGAATTGTAGAGTATGTAGTATCTCGTGCCTGGGCCCATCTGTTGTATGTGTTAGGACTTTGCTCCTCTTTTGTGCCAAGTGGGGCTCTGCTGGCTGGGCCGCAGAGGATCGACTCCGCTGCTAGGTGGTGAACATGGGGCTGTTGCCAGTTTGAAGCTGTCACGAATAGTGCGCAGGACCCCGTTCCTCCGGAGGACGCCCTCGACGCTGAGAACCTGCGGCCTACTGCTCCGCCTCTGTGCGGGCCGTTGCCTCTTTAGTCTGAACCGTTTCAGCAGGATTTTACTGGGGTCTTATCTGGCATTTTCCTTGTGACGGATGATGGTCAGAACCTTCTCAGGTATTTATTTGTCACTTTCTTAAATTTAAAAAAAATGGTTTTTTTATTTGACAGAGAGAGAGATCCCGAGCAGGCAGAGAGAGAGGGGGAAGCAGGCTCCCCGCTGAGCAGAGATACGGGGCTCGATCCCAGGACCCTGGGATCATGACCCGAGCTGAAGGCAGAAGCTCTAACCCACTGAGCCACCCAGGCGCCCCTATTTGCCACTTTCTTACATTCTTTTTGTCAAGTCTTTTGTCAACTTTTAAAAAAGTTTTCCTCATTACTGAGTTGTGAGAGTTTTTTTCACTTTTAATATATTTTGGATACTTCTTTGAAAGCTGTGTGTCGCAAATATTTTCCCCAGTATGTGGCTTGCGTTTTCATTGTGTTAACGGTCTCTTTTAAGTCATTTCTACCCCCAACGTGGGGCTCGAACTCACCAGCCTGAGATTCAGAGTCACGTGTTCTGCCAACCTAGCCAACCAGGCACCCGTAACAATCTCTGTTAAAAAGCAAACTTTTGGGGCACCTGGCAGCGTAGTCTGTAGAGCATATGACTCTTGACCTTAGGGTTGTCAGTTTAAGCCTCACACTGGATGTACAGATTACATGAAAAACATTAAAAAATAAAACTGGGGGGGGGGGCGCCTGGGTGGCTCAGTGGGTTAAGCCTCTGCCTTCGACTCAGGTCATGATCCCAGGATCCTGGGATCGAGCCCCGCATCGGGCACCCTGCTCAGCAGGGAGCCTGCTTCTCCCTCTTCCACTCCCCCTGCTTGTGTTCTCTCTCTCGCTGTGTCTCTGTCTGTCACATAAATAAAATCTTTAAAAAAGAGATATTCTTCTATGATTTATTCTACAAGGTTTATATTTCTAGCTCTAACATTTAGGCCTGTGATTAATTACAACTTAAAAATTTTTAAAGATTTTATTTACTTATTTATTTGAGAGACAGAGTGAAAGAACACAAACAAGGAGAGAGTCAGAGGGGGAGGGAGAAGCACACTCCCCGCTGAGCAGGGAGCCTGACTCGGGCCTCGATCCCAGGACCCTGGGATCATGACCCGAGCCCAAGGCAGACATTTAACTGACTGAGCCCCGAGAGGCACCCCAACCTCAAGTTAAATTTTGTGTGTGTTATAGGTTAAAAGTTTACGTTCATTCTTTTGCATGTGGATATCCAGAAGTCCCCACGCCGAGTAGTCAAACAACTGTCCTTTCCTCACTGAATTACTGTGGCAACTTTGCCACAAATGGGTCACATGTGCGGGTCTGTTTCTGGACTCTCGCTTCCATTCCGTTGATCTGTACACCTGTCCTTACACCAGTGTTACACTGTCTCGATTACTATAGATTTATAGTAAGTCTGAAATGAGATAGTATAACTTCTTCAACTTTGTTCTTTCTCAAAATCATTTTGGTTAGTCTAGGTAAATTGCATCTTCACCTAAAACTTAAAATCAGCTTGTCAGTTTCTGCCGAAGGAAAAAAAATCCTGCCAGGATTTTAAAGATTTCTATTTATTTTAGAGAGGGAGAGAGAAAGAGAGCTCGAGTGCAAGGGAGGGACAGGAGGGAGGGAGAAGGAGAGAATCTTGAGCAGACTCCGTGCTGAGCGTGGAGCCGGACATGGGGCTTGGTCTCACAACCCTGAGATCATGACCTGAGCCAGGATCAAGAGTCTGATGCTTAACCCACTGAGCCGCCCATGCACCCCTCCTGCCAGCACTTTAATTGCCCTTACGTTTGAATCTGGAGACACGGATCTGAATCTGTCTAGAGATAGATCTTAATAATGAGGGGTCCTTCAACCCTCGAATACGGTATTCCGCTCCATTTGTTTACGTTCCCTTAATTTCTCTTTGTAGCATTTTACGTTTTTTGGCTTGCAGGGTTTCCATATGTTATTAAGTTATCCACAAGGATTTCATATCTTTTTTTTTTTTTTTTTTTTTTTTTTAAAGGATTTCATATCTTGGATGCTTTTGCTGAGGGTACTTTTCGGTTTTTGTTTTTGTTTTTGTTTTTGTTTTTTTTTGGTTTGTTTGGTTTGGTTTGGTTTTTAGGCACACACATTTATGTAAGTTTTGCAAGACACAGGAATCTTGTAAGGAAATGAGGAACTGAAAATATAGTGAAAACACATGCTTTTTAATTTCTTTTTTTTTAAGGATTTTATTTATTTATTTATTTATTTATTTATTTGAAAGAGAGAGAAGGAGGGAGTGCATGAGTGGGGTTTGGGGCAGGTAGAGGGAGAAGTGGGCCCTGTGCTGAGCCTGGAGCTCAACGTGGATCTCGAACTCATCACCCTGAGGCCATGACCACAGTTGAAATCAACAATCAGCCGCTCAACTGCCTGAGCCATTCCAGTGCCCCAACCAATGGTGCTTTCAAATGTCGTGACTTGGGGTGCCTGGGTGGCTCAGTGGGTTAAAGCCTCTGCCTTCGGCTCAGGTTGTGATCCCAGGATCCTGGGATTGAGCCCCGCATCGGGCTCTCTGCTCAGTGGGGAGTCTGCTTCCCCCTCTCTCCGCCTGCCTCTCTGCCTACTCGTGATTTCTCTCTGTCAAATAAACAAATGTCGTGACTTGATTGTCTGTTGCCAGTATATAGATATACTATTGATATTGTATATTGACTGTTTATCTGTGACCTTGCTAAACCTACCCATTAGTTCCGCTGGTTTTTGTGGATTTCTTAGGATTTTTTTTACATAGGTAATAATACTATGTCAAATAAAAACACATTTCTTTCTAATCTATGTGCCTTTTATTTCTTTTTCTTGCCTTATCACACTAGCTAGGCCCTCCAGTGTAACAATGAGTAAAAGGGATAAAAGATAGCCTTGCTTTGTCCCTGATCAAAAGGGAAAAGCAGTACTCTGTCACCACTAAATAAGATGTTAACTGTGGGGTTTTCACAGATGCCCTTTACCAGGATGAGGAAGTTTCCCTCTATTCCTACCATACTGAGACCTTTTTTCACAAGTGTTTCTCCTGCATCTATCGAGATGATCATGTGGTTTCTCTTTTTTGTTGTTGCTCTGTTAATATGGTTAATTACCTTGGCTGATTTTCAAATGTCGAAACAAACTGGCATTGCTACTTGGTCATGATGTGTTATCTTTTTATATGTTGCTGGAGGTGATTTTCTAGGATTTTGGTTAGTATGTTTGCATTATGTGTATTCAGAGGCATACCAGTCTGTAGTTTCCTCTTTGTGCAATGTCTTTCATTGTGGTAAGATGAGATGGGAACTGTTCCCTCTGTTTTCTGGAACAGTTTGTGTGGAAGTGCTGTTCTTTCTTCCATAACATTTGGTAGAATTCCTTAGTGAAGACATAGGCCTGGAGTTTTCTTTGTGGAAATGTTTTTAGCTACAAATTCAACTCCCTAAATAGATGTAGGATTATTCGGGTTATCTATGTCTTCCTGGAAGAATTGGATAGCTTGTCTCTTTCACGGAAACCATCCATCTCGTCTACCTTGTATTGTAATGTATTGGCATAAGTTTCCCTTACTATCATTTTGATATTTGTAGTATTTGTACTGATAGCTTCTCTTTCACTTTTTCTCTTTGTTTTCTCTCTTTCATCTTTTTTGAAAGATTTATTTATTTATTTATCAGGCAGAGAGACAGAGAGCTCACTGAACAGGAGCAGGGGGCGTGGCAGGCTCCCTGCTGAGCAGGGATTTTTTTTTTTTTTCCCCCTTTCAGGACTCTGTCCCCGGACCCTGAGGTCATGACCTGAGCCAAAGGCAGAAGCTTAACTATCTGAGCCACCCAGGTGCCCCTCTCCCTCTCTCTCTTTTTTTTTTTAAGATTTTATTTATTTATTTGACAGAGAGAGAGATCACAAGTAGGCGGAGACGCAGGCAGAGAGAGAGGGAGAAGCAGGCTCCCCGCCGAGCAGAGAGCCCGAGCGATTCGGGGCTCGATCCCAGGACCCTGGGATCATGACCTGAGCCCAAGACAGAGGCTTTAACCCACTGAGCCACCCAGGTGCCTCAACTAGTCTTTAAAAGTAAATGAATAGGGGACACCTGGGTGGCTCAGCGGGTTAAGCCTCTGCCTTCAGCTCGGGTCGTGGTCTCGGGGTCCTGGGATCAAGCCCTGCATCGGGCTCTCTGCTTGGTGGGGAGCCTGCTTCCCCCTCTCTCTCTGCCTGCCTCTCTGCCTACTTGTGATCTCTCTCTCTGTGTCAAATAAATAAATAAAAATCTTTAAAAAAATATGAGACAAAAATTTACAGCAACAAAGTTTCTAGAAACAGACAAATCTCCAAACATAGTTGGAGACTATAACATCCCTTTCTCTATAATTGATAACACAGAGAGGGAAAAAAGAAATCAGTAAGATTTGAACAACATTATCAACAAAAGTGACCTAATTGATATTTGCACATCTAGAAAATAACAAGAAAATACACGTTCTTCTCAAGTGTGGATGTAACATTCACCAACACAGACTACATTCTGGGCAGTAGTTCAATAAATTGAAATTTCAGTAAATTACAAAGACTAAAAATCTGTGAAGTAGGATTTCTTTTTTTTTTTAAGATTTTATTTATTTATTTGACAGACAGAGATCACAAGTAGGCAGAGAGAGGAGGAAGCAGGCTCCCTGCTGAGCAGAGAGCCCGATGCAGGGCTCAATCCCAGGACCCTGGGATCATGACCTGAGCTGAAGGCAGATGCTTAACCCACTGAGCCACTCAGGCGCCCCTGAAGTAGGATTTCTGACCACAGTGATGTTGAGTCAGAAATCAATAACAAAAGAGTATCTAGGAAATTTTCAAATATTTGGAAATGAAAAAATGTGCTTTTAAATAAACCATGAATCAAGGGAGAAATCACAAGTTAAATATCATCTATTGGAAAAAAATCTTATTTAATTGAATAAAACAAAAACATAAAATATAAAAATTTGGGAATTTAAAACTAAACAAGTGATTAAAGGAACATTTGACATTCACTGCTTATATTAGAAAAGGAAAAGGGTGGAGCACCTGGGTGGCTCAGTGGGTTAAAGCCTCTGTCTTGGGCTCAGGTCATGATCCCAGGGTCCCTGGATCGAGCCCCGAATCGCTCGGGCTCTCTGCTCGGCGGGGAGCCTGCTTCTCCCTCTCTCTCCGCCTGCCTCTCTGCCTACTTGGGATCTCTGTCTGTCGAATAAATAAATAAATAAATCTTTAAAAAATGATTGTCTCTTTGTTTGTCCTTCTTCATCTCTCTTAATACCCTTTGTCTTAAATTCCGTTCTGATACTAATACTGTCAGAGCAGCTCTCGTGTGCTGAGTGTGTGTGATACAGCTTTTTTCCAGGCTTTCACTTTCAGCTTGTTGGTGTCTTCATGCTGAAAGGCCGCTTCCTGTAAATAACACGTAGCAATTTTATCTAGCCTGACAGTGGCTGCCTTTTGACTGCTGCATGTGGCGGACTGGTTTTCAAAGGTAGCCCCAACAGCATCTCTCGTTCTGCTGTTCTGGAACGTCGCCATTTTGCCGTCAAAAGGTAGAATTGGGGGCATCTGACGCTCAGTGAGTGGAGCACGTGACCCTTGATCTTGGCGTTGTGGGTTTGAGCCCCACATTGGGTGTAGGGATTACTTAAAATCTTTTTAAAAAGCAGGTCGAGCTTGACCATTGTCCCCTGTAATTGGCGGACTTGTGCCTTCTTTGTCATCGACAGGACCTGTCAGTTCTCCTGCATCCGCACTTCGGCGCCGCCAGCACAGCGATACGGCAGAGAAAATACGTCAGGCCACCTACACCGCCTCCAGGCTTTCCTGGCGACGTCCGCAGAGAAGAGTTGGTGGGTGAATGCGAGCTCTTTGTGTCTGAGACCCCTCGGGATTCAAAATGCCATGCCATTCCATATGTGACCTTTAACAATGTGTTCATAGCTCCTGTTTTCTCCTGCTGTTGCCGCCGTCGCCACCGATAAAGGTAACAACGGCTCTTTTTCCTGGGAAAGGCCTGCTGTTTTACAGATGTGGGCCCACTTTTTAGGGCAATTTTAGCTCCTTCATGGGCTCAAAAGAAAAAAAAATCTGTGCTTTTGTAGTTTTCCCGCTTCTAAGAGCTAGGGATGGAAGTGGTGGTGTCTTTCTAATTTACCCCGCCACAGACAGCTCTCATTGGTTCTTTGACTCTTCCTTTTTAGAGCACCCTGTTCTTCTTTCGTGAATATTCGTCTATTATCTCCCTTAGGAAATGAAGGAGTTTTTAAGAAAACTCCTCAGGGAATTTTTTTAAAGATTTATTTATTTACTTACTTATTTGACAGAGAGAGCACAAGCACAAGCAGGGGCAGAGGGAGACAGAGAAGCTGGCTCCCCGCAGAGCAGGGATGATTCAGGGCTCAACCCCAGGACCCCAGGACCAAGACCCAAGCAGAAGATAGACACTTCACCCACCGAGCCACCTGCGTGCCCCTCCTCAAGGAATTTTAAGAAAATCCTTCCCTCATGGTCCCATTTCCCGTAAATTGTTTTCCTCTTCATTCTGATCTCCGTCTTTCATGCTTGCACGTGAGGCTCCCTCCGATGCTTCCTGATCCTTGCTTGTCGTCTCATACTTAAGAATGTCGGTTGGATGGCGCGCCCAGGTGGCTTGGTCATTAAGCATCTGCCTTCGGCTCAGGTCATGATCCCAGGGTCCTGGGATCGAGCCCCATGTTAGGTTCCCTGCTCCACGGGAAGCCTGCTTCTCCCTCTCCCACTCCCCCAGCTTGTGTTCCCTCTCACTGTCTCTCTCTCTCTCTCTCTGTCAAATAAATAAATAAAATCTTAAAAAAAAAAAAAGAACGTGGGTTGGAAACAGCGGGCTGGTCCACTCTAGCCTTCGTGGTGGGGCGATGCGCCTGCGCCATGTTAGTGGAGAATCCTGGTATCACTGTCTCTACTGGGTCTGCAGTGGGGACAGAATTCAGAATCCGCAAGCATCTCCAAGTGGGCTGGGGGCTGGGGCTGGAGCAGCCCGTACACTCGGGGCTCTGGCCACCGTGACCTCTGAAGCCAACTCCTCACCCCGTCCTCCGGCAGCTGCGACAGTGGCCTGCTGAGGGGCCTGCAGGCTCGCATGTTGAGGACTTGTCGGGCATCCGGGCCCGGCAGATGGGGCACCGCGATCTGTCCTCGTGGAACCGAGCCAAGTCCATGCCCCGCGCAGACAGCTTGAGGCCATACGTGTTGGATCGCGGCGACCCTCCTTCAGCCAGCCTGTCGGCCACCTCCGTCCTCCTCTTCCTGCGCTGGAAAAAGCAGGCGGATGGCCATTTGTTGGCGACTCTGCTCCAGCCCCCAGCTGGTGAACGTGGGGCTGGCTGCGGGCTCTTGAACGAATGAGGGCGGGGGGCCAGAGGGCTGCGTGGCGGGTAGGTAAGCGTTCATCTGTCTCGTCCTCCTGTCCCCAGCGTGGTGCCCCCCCAGCTGTCCCCGGTGTTGCCCAGCCAAAGCACTCTTCGTTTCCCCATCTCCCGAGAAGGAACTTGCTCTTCGGCTGGGATGGGGGACAGCATGGAGGGGTCGAGCTGCCTCGTACATAGATTTGCAGCCATGTCCCCACTGCTGCTGTCTCAGCCCTGGAGACGCGCCTCTCTCTGCCGCCACTGTCTGCAGCCTGGGGGGGGAGGACTGCACGCGTCGAACGGACAGCTCTGTTCAGAGCCTGGGGGGTTGCAGGAAACCCAAGAGAAGAGGTGGTTTAGGCACGCTTACACTGGACGGGCCAAGCCAAACGCCTACCAAGCCATGGCTCCCGTCTGTGCTCACATCTCTACTCAGTGACTGACACACAGGCCAGGTCTTAGCCGGCAAAATCCCATGGACTGTGTGGCGTGAACAACAGACGTTCAATTTTTCACAGTCCTGGAGGGAGGTAGTCCCAGATCGAGTTCTGATCAGGTCGGTTTCCTGGTGAAAGTCCTTTTCTGGGCTTATAGGTTGTCGTCCCCTTGCTGTGTCCTCCTTTAGTGACGAGAGAGACGGAGACAGAGAGAAGTCTCTGCTGTCTCTTCTTCCAAGGACACTAACCCTATTGGATCAAGGCCCCACCCTTATGACCTCATTTAACCTTAATTACTTCCTTAGAGGCCCCTTCTCCAAATATGAGGGTTAGGGCTTCAACACAGGACTGGGGGGAGTCGGCAACATTCAGCCCACGACAGATGGCCACGCTGCGTACCACAGAGCCTGCCGCATCCTTGGCCCCCAGAGTGGGCGGGCCTCGTGCGGCCCACTGAGGACCCGAAGAGAAGAAAGAGGCTGAGTGAGAGGGAACTCTTGGGCATGACTGTTTCAGCTGCAACACCGCCCTTCTCCTGGCGTCGGACTGGAACTTTCCCCAGCTTGCTCCCTAGATCTGGAGGCGTCGCACACACACACACACCCCGTCGGTTCTGTCTCACTGGCGGTCCCTGACTAATGCAAATGACATTCCTCATTTCCCCCCATGAATGGAGAAACTGGGGCCTGTCGAAGGCACAGGGGGCACGTGGGAGACAAAGAGGTCCTGTGGGATCCGGTAGGTCAGGTACGGGGGTCGACGGACTGGAAAGCTCTTGAGAAACCCGAATGCAGGGCTGGGAGAAGGGAGGAAGTTGGAGAACAGGAAGGAACAGATCGGAAGTCACGCCAACAGAGCTGGCATTTGGAACTTAATATGGCAGAGTGATTCTGCGGATGATGAGGTCTATAAGGCATAACGGTTAGAGGGGGAGGCTGAGGTGAGGTCAAGGTCTTAGGAGATAAGAAGGTCAGGAAACTGAAAGGTGGGAATGCTGTGTGGGTGAGGGGAAGGTGGTGAGCCATTGGGGAGGAACAGAGGGTGGCCAGGCCCAGGGAGAAGAGCTTTAAAGGACCCTGGTCGTGGGGCCGTTGAGTGCCCCTCGCAGCACAGCCACTGACTTGTCCCACACAGAACAATCCGGGAAAGAGAACAAGGAGGAAGGAGCAGGACAATTTATGACTCCCCAAAGTGGCCCGCGGCCACTTGTTTCATTCTGTTCATTAGAAATGAGTGCTCCAGGGGCGCCCGGTGGCTCAGTCGGTCAAGCGTCCGACTTGATTTTGGTTCAGGTCATGGTCTCAGGGTCGTGAGATGGAGGCCCGCGTCAGGCTCTGCGCTCCTCCGGGAGTCTGCTGGAGATCTCTCTCTCTGGCCCCACCCCCCAATAAATAAATAAATAAATAAATCTTTAAAAAAATGAGTCATCAAGCACAGCCCACACTCAGGAGGAGGAAAGGCGGCACCACCTCTCTACGCAGGGAACGTCAAAGACTTTGCGGCCACCGGTTAGAACCACCAGAGCAGAGATATTGATGGACTTTGGGCTTTATTAAGAATGCACATGAAAACAGCTAGAGTAGCTACTGAAAAATTCATACAGCGCTTCAAAACAGAAAAGAAAATGAAAAAGAACAGAAGTTCAATCTATCTAAATGACGACCAATATCACAGGAAATGGCTGGGACCTCCTTTGTTAAATTTTTTTTTATTTTATTTATCCATTTGTCAGAGAGACAGCACAAGCAGGGGGACGGGCAGGAGGAGAGGGAGAGGGAGGAGCAGGCTCCCTGCCAAACAGGGACCACGATGCGGGGCTCGATCCCAGGACCCCGGGATCATGCCCTGAGCCCAAGGCAGACGCTTCGCCTACAGCCACCCAGCCATCCCTGGGACCTCCTTTTAATGTGCCTTTGAGTTACCTGCCCAAGCGCATTACTTCCCAGACTGCGCAGGGCCAGCCAGGCTCTGGGAAACAAGTTGGATTTTGCCAGTTAGGCGCACTCACCTGAAACGTGGAAGGCTGAAGGAAGGGGAGACCATCCTTTCGCTTTGCCGAGCTCTTCTTCCGCTCGGTTTAAAGGACAAGGAAACACGGGGCTCCAGCATCCACGCTCCTGCGCTGGGCCTCCTCTTCCGACAGCCCTGACTTCCTGGTCCCAGCTCGCTGATCCCTGACTCAGGCCAGCGGCGGTGTCTTCTTGACAACCCTAACCCACACTTACCCTGGGGCCACCTGTCCCCCCACCTGGCTGATGGTGGCAGAGGTAGCTGGTCCTTAGGGAGACTGGTTTAGAGCTGCGCCCCCCCCACCGAAGACTCCCCTCGGGGCCTCTGCAGGGGCTGTGTCTGTGACCCCCTTTCTCGGGCTTACAGCACCCCCTTTGCATCCTGCCTTGAACTTTCGCTGATAGCTGGTGGGGGCAGAGAGAGCAGTCTGGAAAGCAGGTCAGATAGAAAGCACTGAATAAGCCGGCGAGAACGAATCCAAACACGTCGCAAACACCACCGACACGGTCAACTCAACCCCACAGGTAAAAACCAGTGGCAGAAAAAGGCGCCCAGTAACCCAGCGATCTCACTCCTCGGTCGGCACAGAAACGGGAGAGCGCCGATGCGGAACCCCGTATGCTCGCGCTCAGCTGAAGCCAGTGACTCCTGACATGGCCTTTGCCTTGTGGGGGTGGGGTGGGGTCTGAACAGACTCTGGGGGCCTTCCCCGGGGCCAGTTTACTGCGCCCGAGATGGCTGTGAGGAGCTCTGGCCACTGACTGGGAGGTGAGTGGGAGAGACCCAGGGCCTCCCAGTGTCCCCAGTGAGCACGCGGCTCGCTTCCTGTTCAGGATCCTCTCTTCTTCCTGCCCTCACTGCCGTCGGCCCCCTCCATGTCAGCCCACGGAAGTGGGAGGAAGGGCTTTTCCATGCAATAGAAGCCAGCGCAAATCCCTGCTCTGCCGTTTGCCTCCTGGGTGACCTTGGGTAAGTCGCTTGACCTGCCCGAACCTCAGTTTCCTCATCTGTGACGTGGAGGCAACCATGGCGCCCACGTAACCCCTTCTGGTTACGCTCCCTGGACACATCCCTTGAACTCTTGCGACTTTCGTCTCCTCCCCTGTAATACGGGCTAATAATGACCGACCTCCCCAGGTTGCTTATACACGACCCTGAGCTCAGAACCAGGGCAGGCCCGAGATTCGGCGTCGCGATGGGAATGAATGCTGTCGTGGTCCCTGGCGCCGAACCCATCCGTATGCGCTGGGGAGAGCACGCTCTCTGGGCTCTGTCCTCTTCCTTCACTCCTGTCGTTGCCGTCGCAGTGTCGACATCAAAGCCTATATTCCCGAAAAGGAGGAAAGGGTTTGTGCAGTTGGGGCTGGAGGGAGAGTGGGCAGGCAGAGGTGGCTGGAGAGGAGAGAGACCAGGCCTATCAGAGGAGGAATCAGAGCAGGCAGGAAGCAGAGAGCCTCTCAGCGCCTCCGCCTTGAGCGGACGCCCCCCATAGGGAGCTCTGGGCGCACTGGCCTTGTGCCTGGCTCGGCCTCTGTCCTGCTCCCGAAGGGGCTGGACCGGTGACACAAGAGCGCTGCACTCCCACTCCGGATCTACTAGAACCAAACGAGGTGTGGGGTGGGGGGGCACCGGCAGCCCTGGAGGGCGGCACGGGGGTCCCTTGGCTCTTCCGGTTCTCCAGCCCTCCCTGTTCACTCAAGAGCCTCTTCTCCTCGCAGAGTCTCCTTCCAACGAGCCCAGAAACACTGCGTCCAGACCCTCACTGAGGGCAGGACCCCAAGCCTCCCCGTCCAGGGGTGCTGGAGGCTGGCACTACCGTCAGTGGCGTGGGAACCCCAGGCAGGGATGCCAGGGGCCCTCCCACGTGGGCCTCCTGCATGGCTTGGAGGGTCTCGAGAGGCTGAGCTGAAGGCCCCAGAATGCTTCACTGGGCAACAGGCACGCTCAATGCTGCAATCTGCCATCTGGGCCCCGGGCCTTCCTTGCCCTGCGGCCGGCTCGGCTTACTCCGGAATCGCCGTGCCCTCCGCCTCCCATTGGAGGTCACTGGCGGGGGCCCTAGGCGGGGCGCTGGGGAGGGCTAGGGCTGCCGGAGAGAGGGGGGCCTCTGGGAAAGGTCGAGAAGGGGCCGAGCCTCATGACAAAGAAATAAAACGCGGGCCTGGGAACGCTGGCAGGGAGTTGGAGGAAGATGTAGGAATTGAGAGTGGCGGCTCCAGGGGCTCCCTCTCCGTGACCTCCTCGCACCCCTGGAGCGTCTTTGGTGGGCTGAAATCGAGGCCCGCGCCCTACCGGACCGGGTGCCTAGGATGGGAGGGATTCGGGGAAGACCCCAGGGACTGGGGAATTCTGCCCCTGGCTGGGGAGCGTCCAAACACCCCACGACCAGGGCGCGGCCGACCGCGTTGCGTGTGGGTGCTCTTCGCTCGCCAGCGCCCTCGAGGACCGTGGGAGGGCTGGGGGATGTTTCCCCACCCCACTCCTCTCTCCACATCCCAGCCCCGCGCCCCGGGGGCACCCTCGCCCCCCGATTCCCGCCCGGAGCCAACGCTGCAGCCGAGGGCGCCGCGGTGCGGGGCGCTCAGGGGCCAGAGACTACGGGGCTGCGGGCGCAGGTCTGGCGAGATCTGGCGGCGGGGGTCGTACTGAGCTCCCGCGGGGGGCCACAAGGGGCTCCTGGCCGGCGCCGGGATCCGCAGCCCGGGTCCGCGGAGCAGAGGGGAGAGGGCGCGGCGGGGCGGGGCGGGCGGCGGGGGAGGTGATCTCACTCCCTCCTCCCCCGCCTCCCCTGCGCTCCCCTCCCCCTCCCCTGCGCGCACGCCCGCCCCGCCCCGCCGCCGCTGCCGCCGCAGCATCGGCATCGCAGACGCGCTCGGGCAGCGGGTCCGAAGCCGGCGTGCGCGGAGGCTGGGCGGGCGGCCCGAGCGGCAGCCGCAGCGCAGGTAAGCCGGGCAGGCCTGCCCTCGCGCCCCGGCTGCGGCTGCGACGCCCCCGGCCCCCTGGCTCAGCCCTGCCCCGGGTGGGGGAACGAGAGGTAGGGGCGCCGCAAGGCCAAGCCCGCAGTTGCGGGCGGGGTGACTGCAGCCCCACCCAGGCCAGGCCCCGGGCTCCGGGCCCCGCGGACGGGAGCCGGGCGGGGGGCGGGGAAGGAGACCGGGAGCCGGAGCCCGACAGGTGACGGGTACCTGGGCGACGCCCAAGATGCCGATCGGGAAAGGGACACGACGCGGGGAGTCAGGCAGGGCCTGTGCGGGCAGGTAGGGGCTGAAGTTGGCACATCCCTAGGGGTGTGCGCGTGTGAGAGAAAGGGGGCGCGTTGGGGACCTAGTGACCCCCACCTTGGCCGCCGTGGGGTGTGGCCTTGGGCGTGGCTGCCCCTCTTCCCCACTCGAGGGCTCCGTTTGGCTGACAAGCCCGCCGCTGCGTGGTAGGGGTTGGCCTAGGCTGCCCCTGCCCTGGGGGGAGGGGTGGGGGCAGGGCCGGGCGCTGCCAGGCCCTCCGCCCCAAGGCTGGGGGGGAGTGAAGGGGGGCTTTGTTCTCCTCCCTCTTCTTTCCGAACCCCAGTCTGGACTCCCCGGGGCTCCCCTGCAAGCCTGCACCAGGACCAGGGGCTCCTGCGGAGGCGCGGGGTGTGTCTGGAGCCTCAGTTTCTGAAGGCTCTTGCGGCCGAGAAAGGTGCAGTGTGTGCAGTCAGCCTGGGCGCCTGGGGTGTGCGGCAGTGCACGGGGCGTAGAATGTGGGTCTATGGGGTAGAGGTGAGGGAGGGAGGGTCGCAGCGGCTCAGGGCCAGGGATTCTGGAAATCGAGATGCTCAGGGCTCTGGCCCTGCCCACCGCAGGTCTTCTGCCCGATGCCGGGTCTCTGTGATGGGAGGGGCCTGCAATTCCTCTTCCCCCCTCCCTAGGGCAGGGCAGACTTTGGAATCTCTTGGTTGGCGAGGGGGGGGGGCGCAAAGAGCAAGTACAACGTGCTGCCCCCTGCGGGGGTCTGGAGCCCCGCGCATCATTGCCTGTCTTAGGGAGTCAGTCCCGGGGCCATCTGCCAGCCCTAAGACGCTGGAGGCCTGATGCCCCCCCTCTAAGGAGGCGCCCTGCTTCCAGTTAACTCCACCCAGAGGGTAGGGGCTTCTGGGGAGCCCCGTGTCATCTCTGCTGACTCACGTGGGCCCTGGCAGTGAATAAGCCAGTCAGCCTTTCTTCCCACCAAGAGCCGCTAAACCTCATCTTTCTTGTCCCTTACGGGGGTGCTGGGGCAGGGCCCTGTCTGGGGGCTTTTACTCCTGAGCTGCTCCTTGCCGCAGGTGGTGGGACTCAGTCTGGCCCAGCCTCTCGCCTGACACCGCAGCCAGGCAACACCCACTCGTGCGCCCCCAGGCTCCCCCGAGCTGCAGGGGCTCCTGGCTCTCTGTGGCCGGAAGGCAAGCTGGTGTCGGGGCTGAGACCAGGAATGTCCTCTGGCTCCTAGTCGTTTCTCTTTGCTGCGTTCTTATCGTCATCTTTCCCTTCACACTTATTTTGTGTCTGTGCGTGTGCAATCCCGGAAGTAACGAGGCTTACCATGGTACACTTGAAATATCCAGAAAAGAACAAAAGAAATTAAGGGTTGCCGGTGATCTGATCACCGCTCAGCACACCCCAGCCTCAGTCTCCCCAGAGGCTCCTCCCCCAGTGCCTGGGCCCCAGACCCCCGCAGAGCACCCAGTGGGTGCACAGTGCCCCGAGGCAGCAGGGGCCCCTTTCTGCACCGTGATGAGCTCTTCCCTGCCCAGGAGCCCAGCGGCCCGTGGTGTGGGCCGTCATTTTTTGGGCGGCTGCCCACTGCCAAGTGCCCACTTGGGCCAGGCTTCGTGCTGCTGATGGAAGAGCCCGTAGCGAACCAGACCAGCGCTGCCTTTGTCCTCGGAGGCAAAGAATTGGTTTTCTCTTCTCCTTTGTGAGTCTCTGAAGGGAAAAGGGAAGCAAGGAGTGAGAAAGGGCCTCATCCGAGGTCTCCTCCAGGGGGCTGTTCTCCAGTGAGCCTCTTTCTGCTGCTGGGGCGGATGCCTTCCATGGCACACACTTGGGCAAAGCCTGCGGGGGCGGGGGGATGGAGGAGGCGGCCCCACGTGCCACACCTGCCCTTCCCCAGCCCAGTGACTTGGGCGTCCCAGCTCCTTCCCTGCTCCGAGCCTCTGCCCTCTTGGCTGTCACATGAAGGTGCAGACTCGTTCACCTCCAAGGTCCCTTTCGAGACCGTCTCCGGTGCCACTCTAAATTGCTGCCCCTGGAAAGAAGGGCTCGGGGCGCCATTGTGGGCGGCGAGGTCCACGTGGCCTTGCAGAGGGGCCCGGCCAGGACTCAGCAGTGCCAGGCCAGCTCCCCGAGAACGGGGCAAAGGCGAAGGGAGCTTTCCCTGGACCCACCTCTTGGGCAAAAGATTGAACAGTTCTGAGGTGAGGGGGATGGGCTTCTAGGGTTGTCCTGAGCTTGGGGAGGGCTTGCGCTAGGGGAGAATGGAGTAGAGATGGGGGTCCGGTGCAGAGGGCAACCAAGGTGGACGTCTCAGCCGACTGTCCTGCTCTGCCAGGCTCCCCTCGGCAGGTGGGAGGTGGGGAGACTGCGCAGAGTGCAGTTCTAGGGCCGCCCCAGCCTGTGAGTCACACAATGGGGGACGCAGGGG
Organism: Martes martes; assembly: GCF_963455335.1. Taxonomy (NCBI): domain Eukaryota; kingdom Metazoa; phylum Chordata; class Mammalia; order Carnivora; family Mustelidae; genus Martes; species Martes martes. The sequence continues at coordinate 120,713,252 of NC_137897.1, read as the reverse complement.
GTCTGATCAGGCCCTGCCTTTGCCCTGCCTGCTCCTCCCACAAGATCGTTCTGGATCTGGACGGCTGTGTATGGGCCCCTGGGCGGGGACCTGCTGGGACGGGCCTGCGGCAGGCTCTGCCTTCCAGTCTTTCGCCCTCCTGCCTGCTCTGACCCGGCCCATCCTGAACGCCTCCCTTCTTCTGCTTCCCCTGGCCCGCCCCCTTGCTCTCCCCTTGCCAGCCACCCAGCTCCCCATGCCCCACCTTCCAGAAAGTGTCGCCTCCCCCCCCCCAGTTGAGTTTTGCTGTGGGGAGTGCACTGCTGTGCTCCTACCCTCCCCCTGCCTCTGCCTGTCCCACCCTTCCCCCTCGGTGCCCTGGGCTCGCTCTCTTTGCTTCCCCTTTTGTCTGGCTGCTCTCCCCGCCCCTCCCCTGCCCCGTTCCTGATCTCCCTGAGCTTGGCCCCAGCTCTGAGCCTCAGCACCTGGGTGACTGCCCGGCGGCCCCCAGCGCTCCTCCGGTGGGCTCCTTGCCTTGGGGTTGGGCCCAGACTGCCTGTAGTAGCTTCATCCGACCTGGACGGTGGACAGGAGGCGCCTGCTGGCCACCAGCCGGAGGACTGGGGGACAAGCAGTTAGCAAGGCCAGTCGGCCTTCTTTCCCGATGTCAACAGGATCTTGGTGGCGTCCCAAAGCCCGCGGCCAGAGAGGAGGCCGCGGTCCCTCTGCAGGGGAAGGGTCTGGACTGCTGGCCTTTCCTGAAGCTTTTCTTTGTCCGGTGCCCCCCACCCAGGGCCTCAGGAGCTTGCCTGGGCCTCCGTGTTCTCCTCAGGTCCCGAAGCTGCGGAGGGAGCACCCAGCCACTGTCCTCTGGCCCTGAACCCATCAGGGCTGGCTTCGTCAGCCTTGGGTTGGGCGGAGGAGGAGGTGACAGCGTCCTGGGCTTTGTGCATGCAGCCAAGGGGGGCCTTCTGAGCCTGTCCGTCTCGATGTCAGCCTGAATGAGGAGCTCGAACGCAGGAGATGGGTTCCCGGCGGCGCCTCCCTCGGCCTTCAGGTCTAGAGCATTTGGAGAGGGAAGCCGGGGCTCCCGGCGTTCGCCCGGCCTTCCTCTTTGCATGAGCGGGGATCCTACATCTGGTTGCATGCGTGCGCATTTGTCTGTGTTCGTGAGAGAGCGTGGGCACCCAGATCCTTCCGTGCCCGAATGGGTCCCCTCAGATTCCCCGTGGGCCTCTGCTGGGAAGGGGCGGGACTGATGGTGGTGGTCGCGGGGGCTGGGGTGCCTTGCTGCGTGACCCGCGCAGCATGGGGCTTCCTGTCGTGTGTGGGGGGTGCCCTCTGACCCCTCCCCTGGCCTCCTGTGTTCATGCCTTAGGAATGCTGAGGCCCTGGGGACAACAGAGGCCCCATTGTCCACCCCAGGCTTCCTGTGCCCCTCTGCTCTGTAGCCCTTTGGGGGTGGGGGGCCCTGAGGGGGCTGGAGGGGCCTGGCCATCTCTGAGCCCTTTTAAGGCAACTCCTGCCCATCCCCCATGCCCCTCCTTGGGCCAGGTGTCCCGGGACTGGCAGATCTAGCAGCAAGCTGAGGCTTCTTGCCTCTCCTCTTTGCCAGGCACCTTCCCTGCGCTGCCTGCCCGCTCGGCTGCCTTCTCTTCCCTGGGGTTCTAGAGGCGGGCCCTGCCAGCCCATCGCGATGGGATGTACATTGTGCCCTCCAGCCTGGCTCCCGAGCCCCTTCTAGAGCCAGGTTTATTTCTTAGGGGTGTTTGTGGTCTTGTCCCCAGCTTTCCAGAACTGAAGGAAAGGCTTAGAGGGGGGAAAGGGGGGCAGATTTTAGGCCGTGGGCATCAGTTTCCCCAACTGTGCATGGGAAATTCGGCTATGGCACTGGCACTCTAGGGGTCTGGGAGGCTAGAGTCTTGGCCCCTGCTCCACTGGGCCTCAGTTTCCCCTCCCACACAGCTGTCCCCAAGCCTGGTAAGGAAAGGAATTTGCCTTCTCTTGGACGGCATCCTTGGATGGCAGGGGTCATGTAAAGCCGAAGGCCCAGGAAGGGGATGGTTTCTGCTCTGTGCTGAGGCGTGATATAGGTCACATCCTCCTTCCATGTGGCCTCCTCCCAAGATTGCCTTCCCTGCCCCCCACATTTGCCTGCCATCTGCCTAGCAAATAAGCCCTTCCCTAGGGGGCAGGACGGCTTGGAGGCCATCCCTGTCCAGGGCCCTGGCCCTCTGGGAACGCAAGCAGGTACCCATGCTGGGCCGCCGGGTGCCTGAGAGGCGAGCTGACCGCCCCCCCGGCCCTCCCCCCAGTAGTGTTTAGTGGCTTTGGGAATCTCCGCCCTGGTGAGCGTTGGTCCATGCTGGCTCTGTGAGCCTCAGTTTCCTCATCTGTGAAGTTGGGATCATGATATAGCACCTCCTCCGGTGGGGGGGATTTTAAGGATTAATTGAGTAATGCACGTAAACGTGCTTAGAAGTCCCTGGGGTGTGGTGAGTGGTTTCCATGAATTTATTTAATAAAATGGGGCATCTGACTGAGACACACACGTGAGGGGTGGGAAAACTGTTCGGGCCTCAAATGGTGAGCTCCTCCCCTCCCCTCCCCAGTGGAGACTGTCCCTTCCCCCTGCTCTCCCTCGAAGGGTTAACGTCTGTCCCACCCCTTCCTCACCCTTTAAGGAGACTGGTCCTTTACAGGTGAGGTCTCGTTGCCTTGGCGACTGCAGCCTCCGGGCTTGAGGGCTCCCTCTGGGGAGCGCCTCAGGGAGGGGCGGGGTGGGGGGCCACAGAGGACAAGGTGGCAATCCTTTCAGACCCCCAGCCCCCAGATACCTGTGGGGGCTCCCACCCAGCAGCCTCCTTTATGTATTATCGAAATAACCCATTTGGCTGCGGCAGGCTCTCCTCTCCGCTGCCGGTGGAGGGAGTTGGGCTCCATCTCCATGGAAACCTGCCCGCCACAGCCTGCGGGGGGAGGGTGAGGAGGAGCCTTAAAGGAACACCGTGCGCCGGGACCAGGTGACACCCACGCCCTCCTGTACATGTGGATAGGCTTGAAGGCCCCCACCAGCCCTGCTGGGGAGAGAGCCCAGGCGTGGCGCCCGCATGTGGCCGTGCCCCAGGCCTAGGAGTGCGCGGACCCACTACCCACGTTCAGACCGTCTCACACACCTGGGGCATTGAGCCCCCAGCCCTGCCCCTGCTCGGGCCTGCGAGGTCATGGGACGCTGCCATTCTCAGCAGACCGTGAGCTGGAAGGCCCTCTCGCTGCTTGTCCCTTGAGCAGGTGCATTTTTATCAGATGGGAGGAGCAGGGAGAGCTCTACACAGGACCTGGGCACCCTCGAAGGTTCATGACGTGCGTGTGCGTCTGTGTGTGTGTGTGTGTGTAGGGAGGAGAGCAGAAACCCCAGGTCTCAGCATCATTCCATGACCTTCCAAGTCCTCCTGCCAGTCAGAGGACAGGAGGCCGGAGGAGAGGACTCCTCAGGGGACCCAGGGACTCAGGGGGCACAATCTAGCTAGGGAGCGGCAAGGGGCAGAGCTCCTCCGGAGTCCTGAGCCTGTCTGTCTGTCTGCCGGCTCCAGTGGACCAGACCAGCTACCTCGGTGCCTGCCACGCCCTTTCTTCTTGCCTGGGAGGGGGGGCGGGGGAGGGGTTCGCAGCCGGACCCACTCAGGAGCAGCCTGCCTTTGTTGTGCATCCCCCCAGCGCGAAGTGCAGGCCCGTCTGCGGACACGCGGGCCCCTTCCCCTAGCCAGGTGGCTGCTCACTCTCCACTGGCAGAAGCGGAGGACTTCTTGGAAGTCTTGGAAGGACCCCAGTGGGGTCCTCTGAGTGCTTCTCTCTCCCCGTTTTGGGGATCCCCACCTTCGGGGGGGCAGCCGGCAGTGGCTCATTCATCGCGTCTTACAACTGTCTCCTAGCCCCAGTGCCACAAGTGGCCGGGGACCTGCTGCTCTGCTTGTTACCCTGGGCTTTGTCCCTGTGGTCCTGGCTCAACAGCTTCTCTGCCCTGCCTGTCAGTCCAGCCTGGTCTCCCAGCCCAGGAAGCCCCCCTCCTCAGGCCCATCTCCCTCCTCCATCTCAGTGCCTTGCCTGGCACACCCCCCAAGGGACAGGAACGCCCGAGGAGGCACCACTAGGCCAAGTGCACACGCACAGCACTCACTCTTCTCGCTCTTTGGACCACTTCCCATGAGAGCTTTCCGCAGCCATCTCTCACCCTTTGTACTCCTTTTCTCCCTCCCTTTCCCCGGTGCCAGTCTCCTTGCTGGATTTCTCCGTCTTGGTTACTGCAGTGGTGGTCCAGCATCCTTTGTCTCCCATTCCCTGTCCTCCCTCCCCCAGCCCCACTTCTCAGCCTCTCCTGCTCCCTCCTGCCTCTTTCTCACCCTGTCTGTCACCCTTCAGTCTTCCCCAGCCCGTCCCCACCCCTCGCAGACATGGCCTTGGCTCCATCTGTACACCAGCTTGTGGAACACTCTCTTTGCCTCCCTGCCCCTGGAGGTGCTGATGGGGGTTGGGGGGCCTGCTGAGCTGACAACCTGAGCCGCCTGCTCTGTAATTGCCTGAGGAATGATGAGAGATCAGAGACCCGGCAGCAGTGGGAGTGGAGGAGGCAGAGCCCCCTCCCTGCTGTCAGGGAGCCTCAACCTTCTGGCTCCTGCCTGTCTGAGTGCCCGGGAAGGTGGCAAGCTGGGTGGCAAATACCAGGAGACCGTGGGGCACTGGGACTGGGGAGTGGGGAGCAGGGGCTTGTATTGGCCGTGCATGTGCACCTGGGGTGTATCTGCTGAGCCCCGTTCTGGGAGCCTGGATTTTGAGGACACACAGGGGCTGCCATGACAGTGGTCATCATTCCAGCAAAGGGAGCACTCAGGTCTCCTCCGCGCAAGAGGGCCCTTCTTGGAGCTTGCCCTCGATGGTTTCCCTCCCCCCGCCTCTGAAGACTAGAGCGTTCAGAGCTCCCAAGGTGGTTGTTTGATCGCCTGCCCTCTGATCTGAGTCTCCTACTGTTTCCTACAGGCCTTGAAGTGGAGGCCAAGCCTGCCCAGGGGCCACCCTGCTAGTACTGGCTTTGTGGGGGAAGGTCTGCTGTTGCTCTTCCTTTCTGGGCCCCAGCTTAGTTCTTGCAAGTTGGGAACTGGCCATGCGGTCACCACTTTCAGCCCTCCAAGTCATCCTCTTGGCCTTCAGCCCATCCATGTTGACCTGTCCTGGTGCTCCTCCACCTCCCCCATCCCCAGTCAGCTGACCGCTCTCCACCACCATCCATTTGCCCTTCCTAGTCCCCAGGCGGTCTGTTGCATTCACCACTCTTCTTGGGTCACCTTACCAAAACCCAGTGTATGGCTGCTAGTTGCTTCCTGACAGAGTCTAGATGCCTAACCTATTCTAGGCCTCCCTACCCACCCCTTCAGCTTCTGGATGAGGCTTTGTCTCCCTTCGTTGAGGTCTTCGCTGGGCACAATGACGATGTCCAGTATGGTCTTGGGGAGGGCACCGAGAACCCAGCTCCAGACTCAAGCTCTTGGTCAACAGCAGCCTACTTTTACCCTTGCTGCACTTTCTCCACTTGCCTCTTTCTCACACCCCTTCCTGTTGGGAGTCAAAGTTCGCTGTCTTCTTGGGAGTGTGTTTCCTCTTCTGGTCATTGGCAGAGAAACCCCCATTGCCTGCACCTCCCGTCTTCAGGGCTTCTTGCATGCAGGTGGGATGTGGGTGTGGCTTCTGTCACTTCGTGCTTGAGTGGACACATCTAGCAGTTGAGCCCGGAAGACTCAGAAAAAGACCTGGGCTTGCCAGACACTTGAGAGGTGACAGAAACACTGTCCCAGAGCTCCCCCTGATCCCTGCCCTAACCCTGGCTTGCAGCATTTGGAAGGGGAGAGGCCACACTCACTTCTATTGCCTCGCAGGGGACAGAGGAACAGAGGAGAGGTGCTTTCCTACTTTCCTTTCTCCTGCCACTTCTTGAGGTCAGGCTTCCTTCCCCCTTCTTCCATTTCCTCAAACTGTTCTGTGAAATGTCATCTTCCTGGGCCCCTTTCTTCCCTTCCCTGTCCCCACTTCCCAAGATCCCTCTGCCCCCCTCACCAGTGTTTTAGACCTGAACAGCACCCAGAGATCAGTTGGCTCTGAAACCCATGGCAGTGAGACTGACAAGAGTTCTCTGCATACATGCACACCCCTGCTTGTGTGCAACACAGAGAGAGCACATGTGAGGATTCATCCCCCACAGGTACACATGAGAAGACACATGTGTTCCTGCGTGCACACAGCTATCTATACCCATGCATTGACACATACCCACTCGTGAGTGCACTCCCCTCCCAGAGAGGACGTATACAAATGTGCTCCTGCCTGCACACACACAACCACATAAACACTAATGTGCATATTTGGCTACGTGCCCATCGTCATCCACACTCATGCATTGAGTGGCCTGTGGCATGCCCAGGGGAGCTGATTGGGGCAACAAGTTGATGCTGGAGAGGTAGCTGGTGCGGAAGGCACAGACAGAGGAGAAAGGGAATGAAAGGAAACCTGGAGGCCTAGCCAGTGCTAAGACTCTTCTAGGTTTCTCCCTCTAAGGTGTGGGGGAGGGAGGGATGGGGGAGCCGGCCAGCCGGGGGCGGGGCGGGGGGCGGGGCCAGGAGCCGGGGCTCGCCCAGATGTTAGTCACTAAAGTCGTCCGTTCTCTCCTCTCTCCTCCCCCACCCTTCCTTTCCCTCCTTCCCTCTCCCAGTGCCCCCACCCCCGGATCCCGCCCCAAGCCGCCCAGCAGCCCCCTTCCCTCCGGCCGGAGCCTGAGCCAAGCCCGGCCGGCTGTGCCGTGCCGAGCTGCCGGCGCCGCCGGGAAGATGGCCGTGTCGCTGCGGTACTTGTGGCCTCTGCTTCTGTGCAGCCCCTGCCTGCTCATCCAGATTCCCGACGAATGTGAGTAGCCGGAGGGAGCCTTGACGCCTCCATTCGCCGCCGCGCCGGGCTCCTCTTTATCTTCTGCTTCCTCGCCTTCTGCTGGCTCTGGACCCTCACTCCTACTTTCCTGGGCACAGATGGGCAGGAGGCCCCCAGGACCTCTGGAGAGGACAGGGTGGAAGACGCGGGGTGTGTCAGCACCATGGATAGGGGACAGGGGCGGGCGGGGCGGGCGGTTTCAGGACCACGGACAGCGGGCTTGGCGCTGGCCCAACCCCCTCTGTGCTCGCCCTTGGCCCGCCCTCCCCCACCCGCCGCCCGGGTTGTGGCGGGCAAGAGAAGGGGGCCTGGCCCCGGTTACGGGCTAGCTTGTGCAAAAGCCTGGATTCAAGTTTTGCCTTCCTTCTGACTTGAATAATCCCATCTCGGGCCTTTGGTGGCCCTGTCTGTGAACTGAGACAGGACAAGACACCTTACAAAGGCCCAGCAGCTTTCTGGATCCTTATGAATGGGTGGGGCCGAGGGGTGGGACTGATGGAACCTTCCGTTTGCTGAGTGTCCTGGATAGGTGTGTGGGTGTTGGGAAGTGTGGCTGGAGGTTTGTGACAAACCATGAGTATTTGCGTGTGCTTGTGAGTTGCACAGACTGTGTATTTGCGTATACGGAAGTGTGTGGTTGTGATTGACAACATGTGGATATTCTTTAGTGTGATTTTGATTTCCTATATGTGTAGGTTGGTGTGTCGCTATAACTGTTACTGGTCAGGTTTGTGAAGGTCTGCAGGTGTTTGTTAGCCTCTGATCGTGGTTGGGTCGAGTGTGTGTGTGAGCTGGGGCCGCGTGTGGGGTGTGCGTTACTGTGCTGTTTATCTTGAGCCCGCTCCTTGCTCGGTAGTTCCAGTGCTTTCACCCTCACTTTGCTACCTTTGTCTGAGCCTGGAGCTGGAGGAGGCCAGTGTCACTGAAAGATGAGCTGGGGGCTGGCAGTGGGGAAGACTGTCTGTGCCAGGAATGGGACAGGGGCTGAGGGAGGTGGGCTTGGAAGGTACCCGGCATTGGCAGAAGGCAGCCGAGGGTCTGGAGGAGGTGGAGAGGGGACAAACGATGGGGATGTCCCCTTAGATGCACACGTGGGTAGACACAGACAAGCCACCTGTATCCAACCAGGCCCAGATATACAGAAGGGGCAGAGACCCTGAGAGGACACATGGGAGGCACGCACGCATACACACACACACACACACACACACGAACGAGGGGTTTAGACACAAAGAGAGTCACCCACACAGATGGAGGCAGGTGTACGATATGGAACGCAAGCACGCACACCCACAGCCTTCAGATGTGCTCCGGCGGGACACACCCATGTACAAACACACTGCCGGGCAAACGCATTGCAGGCAGAACACCCAGGAGCATTCACAGGTCTGCCTGGATTCACACTTTTGCACACTCACGTACGTGTACCTGTCCTCCTTCCCCTCCATCTCCTTTTGGTTGCTTTTCAGGCCTTACCCTGGGCACCAGCCCGGCCCGCCTGCCACCACACTGCCTGGGCCATCTGGCCAGGCGTGTCTGTGTGCAGAGGGGCAGGGAGAATTTGGAGAAAGGGAGGAGTGAGGAGACAGACGTGCGCTGCCCTGAGCACTGGCCAGCGCTGGTTATTGACCCCAGTACAATATGGTGGATGGCGGGGTGCCTCCCCTTTGGGACCTTCAGCTATAGCCTGCTCCCCCTTGCAGCTCCGGGCCCCTTTGTCTCTTCTCCCGCTTCCTCCGTCCAGTCCATTTTCCCCATCTTGTTCTCCATCCCAGTCACCATCTCTTGCTCTTGGGCTGCCTGCGCTGGCCCCTCCGCAGCTCAGGGCTTCCTGGACAGTGTCCCCAGGAAGCCTCCTATCTCTCTGGGGACCCTTAACGGAGGCCTTCTGCGGAGACAAAGCTTCCCGAAGCCTCCCTGCCTCCTCTCCCCTCCTCACAGCCACCCAGGCCCATGGGGCGCTGAGTCCTGCAGCTGGGAGGCCGAAGCTCCGGCCCCCCGCCCCAGGGAACTTGGGGGCTGGTGGGGAGGAAGGCAGGGGAGAGAGAGGGGGCAGGCATCAGCCCTGCAGGCGACGGAAACTCGGAAACTCGGCGGCAGCCTGGCCTTTGGGAGGGTTTCACGGGGGGAGGGGCGGCTGGGCTCCCGAGGCTGGGCCAGGATAATTGAAAACGCCTGAGCCGTGCTAATTGGATTAGGAGGGAAGTGGGCTGGAGCCCGGGAGGGCACCCGGGACGCTGGGCTTCCTGCCTCCCCGGCTTCTGAGGCACCCTGGGTGGAACGGGGGTCAGTCCCGCAGGCCCTGCCAGGGGAAGGATGCAAGGTTCTGTCCAACGGGCACTACTTGTGAAGTGCACAGATTTCTCTTGAGAGCTGCGGCCTGGCCCCCTGTGGCCATGACCCCGCCCCTGGGACCCGAGATCGGGGACCCTGCCCTGTCCTCTGGGTCTTGACCTGCTACAATTCCAGCCTGGCATGTAACCCTCATGTTACACCACCCGTGGCCCTGGTTCACTCCCTCCCCTTCCTCGAGGCGAGGGGGTGGGTCTGCGGGGCCGGGGTGGGCTTACTTCTGCTCCCCCCCCATCAGCCATCGAGCCCCCTGCTGGGGCTTAGTGTCAGCATTTCTCTCTGCTCTCTCCCTTGCTGCCTGGATTCCTTAGATGAAGGATACCGGGGTAAGTTGGGGGAGGGTGGGAGTGTTTCCCAGGAGGCGGGCAAAGAGTGGTGCCTGCAAGTCCCCCTCCCGCATATGCTCTGTCTGCTCAGCTCTTCCCGCGCGGGCGGGCGGCACCCGCGTGCGGCGCCGACTTCTCTGGCTGTCTCACCTGTGGCCCGTCTTTGTTCTGTCTCTGCCCTGGCCTGGGCTTTCTTGCTCACCCTCCTACCTCTTGCCGGCGCTCCGTCCTCTCTGCTCCCCTCTCTCCGTGGGACTTCCTGGTTTCCGTCTGTGGCGTCACGTCTCTCTTAGATGTCTGTCCTCGGTCTTTGCGCTGCGATTCTCTCCGTTCTGTCTCTTCCCCGCGTTTGCACCGGGTCCCCTTCTCTCCGTCTTTTCATGGCGCGCAAGCCCATGGCTCTCTAGCTCATTCTTCCCCACCCCTCTCCTGTGGCCTTGGGACTCTAAGGGTTTCGAACCCTGCCGCCCTCCCAGTGGGACAGGGGTTGAGGCTGTGAAGCCAGACACCATCCTTGCCACATCTCTGTCTCTCCGGTCCCCAGTGATGGAACCACCTGTCATCACGGAACAGTCTCCACGGCGCCTGGTTGTCTTCCCTACAGATGACATCAGCCTCAAGTGTGAGGCTAGCGGCAACCCTGAAGTGCAGTGAGTGACCTTCACCTTCTAAGCCCTCAGCTTGCAGTCCTCGTGCCTCCCAGGGCCACCCAACTTCTGCGCCCAGACGCCCCAGATCTCTCTCGTCACCCTTGGTCCTTGCCCTGCCCGGCCCATCCCCAGGGTCCCTGGCTGCTCACAGCCTGGCCTCTGGCCTGTTCCAGCCCCTTTCCTGGGTTCCTGGGCCTCAGGCCTCTGAGCCCTTCTCTGCCCGCAGGTTCCGCTGGACTCGGGATGGCGTCCACTTCAAACCCAAGGAGGAAGTGGGGGTGACCGTGCACCAGGCACCACACTCTGGCTCCTTCACCATCACGGGCAACAACAGCAACTTTGCCCAGAGGTTCCAGGGCACCTACCGCTGCTTTGCCAGCAATAAGCTGGGCACGGCCATGTCCCATGAGATCCAGCTCATGGCCGAGGGTGCGAGACGCTGCAGGGGCCTGGGAGGGCCTGGGGCACACAAGAGGGTCCCCGAACGGGTCTCAGGGAGCTGGCGTGGGAGGCCGGGCTGGGAGCCACGCCCCTCCTGCTGGCAGTTTAGTGTGTGGAAGAGACTGGGGGCCCCGCCAGCCGCAGCCACCTTCCTCCTCCGCTCTCCAGCAGTGTCCCCCTCCTTCCGTGCTTTGTCCCTCTCTCCGCTATCTTTCTGGTCACCTCTGGCTCCCCTGCCTTTGCTTCTGCTTCTGGGCTTTGTTGCGCCTTGGCCTCCGGGGCCCTCCTCCCGACTCCCGCCTCCCGCACGACTCCCGCCTCCCGCACGCAGGCTCAGGCTTGTCGAGCTGCCTGGTTCCTCGCTCTGGTCTGCTCTGTCTGATCACTGCCGGGGCTTGGCCTTCCGTCCCCTCTGCAGCTCTGCGGTCCCTTCTCATTCTCCGCGGCTGCTGGGTCACGTCTTGCCCCTTTCCTCTGCTTTCCCTCCTCCCTGCTGCCTCCCTCGCCACCTCTGACCTGGCCCTCTGTCTCCCTCCTCGAGGCGCTCGCTCTCCAGCCCTGTTCCTATCTGTGCCTTCCTCTCCCTGGGGTTTTCCCTCTGCATCCCTTCCGCCCTGAGCTTGCCGCCTCTCCACCCCTCTGGTTACCTTGGCGACTGTTGCCATGGTTTCTGTGTCAGGATGATGGAAGGGTCTGTGACTCCCACATCCTTCCACAGCTCCCCTCCCCCATCACTGCACCACAGCCTCCCCCCCATCTTAGGCCTCTGGGTGGGAGCTGAGAATTGCGAAGGGTTAACCCTTCGCAGTCCTCTGCTCTTCTGCCCAGCCTCTCCTCTGCACGCGGAGGGTCTCAGCCTTGAGCCCAGAAAGGCCCTCCCACGGGGCGTCTGTCCTCCTTTCCCCTGCCCTGCCCTGCCCTGCCTTGACCAGGACGAGAGTTGGGACCCATAGCGCCAGCCCGTCTGTCCCCTCTAGGTGCCCCCAAGTGGCCGAAAGAGACAGTGAAGCCTGTAGAGGTGGAGGAGGGGGAGTCGGTGGTCCTGCCGTGCCACCCTCCGCCCAGCGCCGAGCCGCTCCGAATCTACTGGATGAACAGCAGTGGGTGCCCGCGAGGGGCTGCTGGCTGGGGTGAAGGTGGCCGCGGGTACCTCTCCCTGGGGGGGGGCCTGACCTTTGCTTCCTTGCCCCCCGCCCGCCCCCGCAGAGATCTTGCACATCAAGCAGGATGAGCGGGTAACGATGGGTCAGAACGGCAATCTCTACTTTGCCAACGTCCTCACCTCGGACAACCACTCGGACTACATCTGCCACGCCCACTTCCCCGGCACCCGGACCATCATCCAGAAGGAACCCATTGACCTCCGGGTCAAGGCCAGTGAGTCCCAAAGACTCGGACACCCGCCCCCGCCCCCAGGCACGACCCAGCCCAAAGACCAGACGGCTTCAGTGTTCCGCCAGGACTGCTCAACCCCCACTTGGACCCTGGCCAGACCCCGTCCTGGGAGGCCAGACCAGAGACGGGGTCCTCCCTTTAGAACAGAGGAGGAAACAGGCCCCACCCAGGACCTCGCAGGGGAGTCATCTACCCTGGTAACTTCGTGGGTGCTTCCTTTCTCCTCCCAGCCAACAGCATGATCGACCGGAAGCCGCGCCTGCTCTTCCCCACCAACTCCAGCAGCCACCTGGTGGCCCTGCAGGGGCAGCCGCTGGTCCTCGAGTGCATCGCCGAGGGCTTGTGAGTCTGGGGGCCCTGGGCGGGGGCGGGCAGATGGGGGGGGCTCTGTCTCTGGCCCAGGCTGAGCAGCCTTGTGCTCTCTCCGATGTGCTCTGCCCCCACCCCCCGCCCCGCTTGGCCCCGGGCAGCCCTACGCCCACCATCAAGTGGCTGCGCCCCAGTGGCCCCATGCCGGCTGACCGAGTCGCCTACCAGAACCACAACAAGACGCTGCAGCTGCTAAACGTGGCGGAGGAGGACGACGGCGAGTACCGGTGCCTGGCCGAGAACTCGCTGGGCAGCGCCCGGCACACCTACTACGTCACTGTGGAGGGTAAGGTGCCTCCCTGGGCCGCACCAGCTCCTGGGGTGACCTCCAGGGACAGGAGCCTGCAGTGCCCAAGGTGGTGGCGGGGCCGGGCGGGGCGGGGGGGGGGTAGTTGCTGGGGCAGGGCGGTGGCTGCGGGCTCAGGGCAGCTCTCCCCCTCCCCCCACCCCCGCAGCTGCCCCCTACTGGCTGCACAAGCCGCAGAGTCATCTGTACGGGCCCGGCGAGACCGCCCGCCTAGACTGCCAGGTGCAGGGGAGGCCCCAGCCCGAAGTCACCTGGAGAATCAATGGCATTCCTGTGCAGGGTGAGCGGGGCCTCGGGCAGGGGCGGGCAGCCCGGGGGAGCCCTGGGGTGGGAGGGGAGGGTGAGGGGGGCCTCAGCGTGCCTCACGGCTCGGCCCCTGACCCCCGGGCACACCTGCTGCTCATGCAGAGCTGGCTAAGGACCAGAAGTACCGGATCCAGCGTGGGGCCTTGATTCTGAGCCACGTGCAGCCCAGCGACACGATGGTGACACAGTGCGAGGCCCGCAACCGGCACGGGCTCCTGCTGGCCAATGCCTACATCTATGTCGTTCGTGAGTAACCCGTCTGTCTGACCCCGCGGCCCACCCGGCGAGGCCACCAGACTGACTCGGCCAACGGCTGCTTTGTTTGCCGTGGCTGCCTCTCTCCTCCCCGGGATCCTTCACCCCATCTCTCTCCCACCTTCGTCAGCAGCGTGGGGTGGGGGTGGGGGCGGCGCTGTGGAGGGAGGGCAGGGCCTGGCTGCCATTTACAGCTGACACGGTGGCTTCAGACAGTGCGCTGGCCCGCCACGTGTCACTGAGCGGAGGCCGTGTCTCTGAGGCCAGCCCGGTGTCTCCTCTCTCAGAGCCTCTGGAAAGGCAGGGATGGGCCAGGAAGGCTTTCAGGAAGAGGTGGGCTCTCGTGGGGGCCTCATGTAATTGGCCAAACTTGGGTGCTTGGGATGGGAGGCATATCTGAGGCCTACTGGAAGGCAGAGGCTCAGCCTGGGTACAGGGAAGCAAGACGGGCAGGGCTCTTGGGGACCTGAGAATGGCCCCTGAGCCCATCCGGGAGAGGCTGGCCTGCTGAGCCCTCGCCTACGCTGATGACTTACAGACCCTCGCCCTACCCTGAGCCCTGCCTGTCCCCTGTAACTACTTCTCCCCCAGAGCTTCCTGCCAAGATCCTGACCCCAGACAACGAGACCTACATGGCAGTCGAGGGCAGCACCGCCTATCTTCTGTGCAAGGCCTTTGGAGCCCCTGTGCCCAGTGTCCAGTGGTGAGTGACCCCTCCCCAGGGGGGTGCCTCCAAGCCACCTTCTGGCCCAGGGAGGGCAGGGCCCCCAACCGGCCAGGCTCTGAGCCGGGCCTGCCCTGCTCACTCCAGGCTGGACAAGGAAGGGAAGACCGTGCTGCGGGACGAACGTTTCTTCCCCTACACCAACGGGACCCTGGGCATCCGGGACCTCCAGGCCAATGACACTGGCCACTACTTCTGCCAGGCTGCCAACGACCAGAACAATGTGACCATTGTGGCTAACCTGCAGGTCAAAGGTCTGATGTGATCAGCAACACCTCCAGGAGGGAGGGTTAGGGTCTCCGGAGACCACCGACGTGACCCCGCTTTCCTTCCTTGCCCTCAGATGCCACTCGGATCACGCAGGGGCCGCAGAGTGCGATCGAGAAGAAAGGCTCAAAAGTGACTTTCACGTGCCAGGCCTTCTTTGACCCCTCCTTGCAGCACACCATCACTTGGCGAGGGGACGGTCGAAACCTTCAGGAGTCTGGGGACAGTGACAAGTGCGGGCCCGGCCCCAACCTCGGCCTGGTGGAAGGGGGCAGAGTGGGGAAAGCAGGACGTCCAGACCTCCTGGCCTCATCCGCGGGGGAGCGCTCCTGCCTTGAGCAGGGAGGTTCTGGCAAGCGAGGGAGGGGAGGGGAGCAGAACAAAGGGACAAGCATGTGCCCCCTGCCCCCGGCAGGTACTTCATAGAGGAGGGGCGCCTGGTCATCCACAGCCTGGACTACAGTGACCAGGGCAACTACAGCTGCGTGGCCAGCACCGAGCTGGACGTGGTGGAGAGCCGGGCCCAGCTCCTGGTAGTGGGTGAGTCCCAGGATGGTACTGGGCTGTTGGCCTGGGAGCCCCCCTCCAGCTGGGGAGGGGGTGGCCGGCTGGCCTTCGGGCCGGAGGATCCACTCTCCGTGACCCACAGGGAGCCCCGGGCCGGTGCCCCAGCTGGAGCTGTCCGACCGCCACCTGCTGGAGCAGAGCCAGGTGCGCCTGTCTTGGAGACCCGCCGAGGACCATAACGCCCCCATCGAGAGTAAGAGGGCTGAGCGTGGCCCCTCTCCCCTGCCAGGTCGCCCCTGGTCGCCTTCCCTCCTGGTGGGACTCCTCCTCCTGGGACCACGGCTCCATGACGGGGCCCCCCTCCGTGGGGCTCGGGGTTCCTCCCCGGCCTCGGGCACTCCCTTTCCCATTCAGGGAGAGTCGGGCTTATACCCCTGTCTGCCCCTCCCCCATACACCCCACGCCAAGTCACCGGTTCACTTCTTGCCAGAGTATGACATTGAATTTGAAGACAAGGAGATGGCGCCTCAGGAATGGTACAGTCTGGGCAAGGTGCCCGGGAACCAGACCTCCACCACCCTCAAGCTCTCGCCCTACGTGCGCTACTCCTTCCGAGTTACTGCCATCAACAAGTACGGGCCTGGAGAGCCCAGCCCGGCCTCCGAGACCGTGGTCACACCTGAGGCAGGTGAGCTACCTGGGGTCCAAGGGGAAGAGCTTCTGGCTCCTGGCTTCCAAGCGCCACAAAGGGCCCCCTCCTTCCTTGGGCCTAAGCCTTCGCAGCCTCGGTGGGAGCCCACAGCTCTGATGTCTTACCATGTTATTTTCTAGCCCCGGAGAAGAACCCTGTGGACGTGAAGGGGGAAGGGAACGAGACCAGCAACATGGTCATCACTTGGAAGGTGAGGGGCCCCTGGGCTGAGCATGCCCAGGACATCAGGCCGGGATGCGGGATGCGGGTGTCGGCTGCTCCCCCGACTGTGCGAAGGA
This sequence comes from Martes martes, assembly GCF_963455335.1. Lineage (NCBI taxonomy): Eukaryota > Metazoa > Chordata > Mammalia > Carnivora > Mustelidae > Martes > Martes martes. The sequence goes on along the minus strand of NC_137897.1, from coordinate 120,697,415 downwards.
TCAGAAGACAACAGGACATGAGGCTGGGCTCCGGAGTGGGTCAGCGCGTGGGGGGGGGGTGCTGTTGGCTGACCAGCTCCGCTTCTGCTCACCCCTCTCTAGCCCCTTAGATGGATGGACTGGAATGCCCCCCAGGTTCAGTACCGTGTCCAGTGGCGCCCTCAGGGGACACGGGGTGCTTGGCAGGAACAGATCGTGAGCGAGCCCTTGCTGGTTGTGTCCAACACGTCCACCTTTGTGCCTTATGAGATCAAAGTCCAGGCCGTCAACAGCCAGGGCAAGGGCCCTGAGCCGCAGATTACCATTGGCTACTCGGGGGAAGACTGTGAGTATTGGGCAAATGCTGGCCAGGTCCCCAGCCCTCCCTCCATGCTGGGGCTCTCAATAGAGCATTTCCTAGGAGCAGGGACATTTTCTTCCCTAACCAGAGTGCCCTCACAAGTACAGAAGTTTATCATTGATCATCGAGACACTGTTTTGCTAGTCGGCAGCCGACATCCCGGGTGTACCCATCCGTGCTGTCTTCCGCCCAGTCCAGGATCCAGTCCAGACCCCCCGTGAGGTCTAGTTGTCCTGCGCTTTTCCTTTCCTTGCATCTGGAACGTTACTAGGCACTGATTGCGGTCACCTGGTCAAGATCCTTCCTCCCTTGCAACTAATAGACGGCCTGCCGGGAGAGCCCGACACCAGGCACCCGCCCCATAGAGCAGCCAGACCCATCTTCCTTCTGCGGGGGGGTTCGGGGCTGGCCCCCGGATGCCGCAGGCCCTCATCCCTGTCGCCGGCTGCTTGCAGACCCCCAGGCAAGCCCTGAGCTGGAAGGCGTCAAGATCCTCAACTCTAGCACCGTGCTGGTCCGGTGGTGGCCGGTGGACCCCGCCCAGGTCAAGGGCCACCTCCGAGGATACAATGTAAGGAAGGGTTCAAGGTGTGGGGGCGGCGGGATCCCCCGGGTGACGCATGAGGCCACCAGGAGTAGCAGCACTGGGGTGGGCCCCTGCCACCTGCCAGCTGCTCTCCCAGGAGTCCCTGGGGTGGGACGAAAGGGTCCCCATTGAGGGCAGTGGGAAGCAGGCCCGAGGAGGGGCGCTACCCGCCGCCTTCCACCCTACGGGGTCTCCTGCCGCTCTCCGCAGGTGACATACTGGTGGGAGGGCAGTCAGAGGAAGCACAGCAAGAGGCATGTCCACAGAGGCCACGTGGTGGTGCCCGCCAACGCCACCAGCGCCGTCCTGGGAGGCCTGCGGCCCTACAGCTCCTACCGCCTGGAGGTGCAGGCCTTCAATGGCCGGGGGCTGGGGCCCGCCAGCGAGATGGCCTTCAAGACCCCCGAGGGAGGTGAGCCTGGGCCCCGCCCCCGGCCCGTCCTCCCCCTGGCAGCCCCAGGGGAGGCCCTGCCGCTCTTCTCTGTGCCCCACAGTGCCAGGCCACCCCGAGGCGCTGCACCTGGAGTGCCAGTCGGACACCAGCCTGCTGCTACGCTGGCAGCCGCCGCTCAGCCGCAACGGCGTGCTCACCGGCTACGTGCTCTCCTACCGCCCTCGTGCGTGGGCGCGGCCCAGGCGTGGGGGGGGCTTGGGGCGCGGGGAGGGGGGCAGAGCCAGCAGCCGCGGCCGACTCCCCGCCTCTCCCCACAGTGGACGACGGGGACAAGGAGCAGCTGTCCTTTGACCTTCCGGACCCCGAGCTGCGGACGCACAACCTGACCAACCTCAGCCCGCACCTGCGGTACCGCTTCCGGCTGCAGGCCACCACCAAGGAGGGCCCCGGGGAGGCCATCGTGCGGGAGGGAGGCACCATGGCCTTATCTGGTGAGCGGCAGGGGCTGAGGAGGCCCCCGACCCGCAGCCAGGCCCCAGGAGGGCCAGCCTTGGGCTGCCTTGAGGACCCACAACCTCCTCTTGCTCCCCAGGGACCCCGGATTTTGGCAACATCTCGGCCATGGCCGGCGAGAATTACAGCGTGGTCTCCTGGGTCCCCAAGGAGGGCCAGTGCAACTTTGGGTTCCAGATCTGGTTCAAAGCCCTGGGGGGTGAGCACGAAGAGGGGCACCCCGGGGCTGGCACAACCCGGGCTGCTGCCTGGCGCTCCTGCTCATCCCTGCCGCCCTCACCCCTGCAGACGAGAAGATGAGCCCCCATCTGCCCCCGCAGTATGTCAGCTACAACCAGAGCTCCTACACACAGTGGGACCTGCAGCCCGACACCGACTACGAGATCCACCTGCTCAAGGAGAGGGTGCTCCTTAAGATGGCCGTGAAGACCAACGGCACCGGTGAGGCTTCTGTCGGCCCCGCGCGCCCACCGCTGCCCCAGGCCCCAGGCCGTGGCTCTGCTGTCCTCCTGGAATCCGGGGGCCGCTTGGCCCGCATTGAGAAGTCCGGGCCCCCGAAATGGCCTCTTTCACTGTCCTTCTCTTTTAACCGTTTCCGGGGCAGTCATCTTTGCAGAAGGTCCTCCTCCCCACCCCGCGCCCCCAACGGGTCCCCCCGCCCCGCGCCCCGTCAAGTGTCAGTTTCAAGCACGATTCAACGCCAAGTCATCACTGTCCCCCTCCCCTGCCCCCAGGCCCTGGGGTGTCTGCGGGCCTGGCCTTCCCCCAGCCCTGCCGGGTCCCCAAGGACAGAGGGCTGGGAGCGCGGGTCTCGCTGGGGCCCAGGCTCAGTGTCTTGGGAACCTCCCCCCAGGCCGTGTGAGGCTCCCTCCCGCCGGCTTCGCCACTGAGGGCTGGTTCATCGGCTTCATCAGCGCCGTCATCCTCCTGCTTCTTGTCTTGCTCATCCTCTGCTTTATCAAGCGCAGCAAAGGCGGCAAGTACTCTGGTAAGTGAGGCCAGCAGCCTCCGGGTGGGGGGCGGGGCCCAGGCTCACCTCCCTTGGGGGTCTTGAAGGCCACCTCGCTGGCGGGCCCCAGTCCCCGGCCATGGGAGGCCTGCACCTCCGGACGGTAGGAGCTGTAGGGCCGCAGGTCTCCCAGGACGGCGCTGGTGGTGGTGATGGGCACCCGAGCCTCTGGCGGGATGGCGTGGCTGCCTGGGGACAGGCAAGGGGCCCCACAGGAGCTTCTGTGCACACCGGCAGCACGTGGCGCTCGGGCCCACGTGGGGTGAGGGGTCTGCCTCGAAGGCTTCCCAGCTTCTGAGCACTGCCGAGAGAGCACGGGGGCACTCGGGGCACAGAGGGTCTCCAGCCTGGGGATGGGGCCCAGTGCCCAGAGGCAGGCAGGGGTGGGAGAGGAAGCCGGGCCTTCTCGGTGTCTGTGTCTCCAGTGAAGGATAAGGAGGACACCCAGGTGGACTCCGAGGCCCGGCCAATGAAGGACGAGACCTTCGGCGAGTACAGGTGAGCCCAGGGACAAGAGCGGGGCCTGGCTGGCCACCCGGCACCACCCTTGCTTTCATATCTCACCCTGTCTCTCTCTCTCCTCTGTGCTGCTGGGCGATGTCAGGTCCCTGGAGAGGTAAGACGGGGGGTGGTGGGAAGATAGCAGCACAACCTGATGGCGGGGGCTGTTCCGCGGACAGTACCCCAGGGTTCTGCCTTCCCCCAGCCTTCTGGCCCAGCAGCTCCGTGTTTCGGGGAGAAGCCGACATGCCCCAACCCATCCCCACACTGATGCCCAGTTTATGGGCCTGCTGTCACCTGTAGGCTGAGCACCCCCTTCCTTCCTCTCGGCCCCTGGATCCTGGGCATGCCCAAATCGCGCCCCTCTGGTGGTGTGCGCCCCACCTGCCCTCCCGGGCGTGGGGCAAGGATGAGGACTTCTTCCTCAAATGAAAGGCAGGTGGAACCTGGGCCCTGCCCTCCGGCCGGGCCTCCTCCCTCAGGCTAGCACCTGCCCGCTCCTGCTGGGCTCCCCCGGGCAGCCTCCCACTCCCTCCCGCCCTCTGTCCTCACAGTGACAATGAGGAGAAGGCCTTTGGCAGCAGCCAGCCATCCCTCAATGGAGACATCAAGCCCCTGGGCAGCGATGACAGCCTGGCCGACTACGGGGGCAGCGTGGACGTCCAGTTTAACGAGGACGGCTCCTTCATCGGCCAGTACAGCGGCAAGAAGGAGAAGGAGACCACAGGAGGCAATGACAGCTCAGGGGCCGCCTCCCCCATCAACCCTGCCGGGGCGCTAGAGTAGCGCGTTCCAGCCAGGCAAGGCCAGGCAGGGCCAAGTCTGGGGCCGGGCTACAGGGGAGTCAGAGGCCAAGACCCCCGAGCCCAGTGCTGACCTTGGGACTGAGGCTCCATCCAATCCCTTCCAGGCCTCGGCCCCACCCTCCTGGCCCTGGGCCTGCGGGAGGCTTGAAGTTGGGGGCAGAGGAGAGGAGCTCACTGCCTCTGAACCCCTTCTGACTACCCGGTCCCCACTTTATTGCCAAAACCCAGCTGCACCCCTTCTTGGGCACGCACTGCTTTGTTCCAGCTCGGGGACCAATCACCCGCCCACCAAGAGCCTGCAGGTGCTGCCAGCCTCTGGGCAGAGAGGAAGTAGGGGTGGCCACTCTTCGGACAGCCTGGCTGGGGTTGGGGACGGGACTCGGTGTCCCCACCATCTGCTCCAATCAGGACGGGAGCTGGGCAAGCTGGCCGCGGGGGCGGAGGAGACCATCTGGAGGGCCCAGAGTCCCCACCTCGCAGTATCAAGCTGATCGCCACCTTCCTCCCGCTGCCCGTCCACCCCGCGGCCGGCTTCCCGGAGCTCTGCACACACGCTGCCTTCGGTGCCCACCAGACAACATCCAAGTGGCCTCTGTCACTGCCAGGGCGTGGGGCAGGCACGTTTCCCCGCTGCCCCTGCCACTGCCTGCAGCCCAGGACCCTCTAGCCACCCCGCCCGGTCTGAGTAGAGCCCCTCCTCAGCCTCCCCTCCCCCTCAGCCTTGGGAATGTAAATACACCGTGACCTTGAAAGTTTGTGCCCTCGCCTTTCCCCATATGCCACTAGTGTAGGCAGATGTCTGAGTCTCTAGGTGGTTTCTAGGTTTTATAGCAATTAGCTTTGATGATCCCATCCTAGGAAAAATAAAAACACACACACACACACACACACACACACAGGAAAAAGGAAAGATTGGTTGTCCCAGCTCTGCTGTGCTCCCGCCTGGCAGCTGCGGTCTCCCTGTATGCCTTTGCTTGGTCTGTTGATGAGCCCTTTACAAAAAAAAAACAAAAGAAATATATATATATGTACATAAATATCAGAATTATGACAGGAAAATAAAACCCTGTGACTGAAGACGAGCTGTGTCATTTTACCAGGCACACTGGCCTTAAGTGGACCCGCAGGGCCGGCCCCCGGCTCCCCGAGGGGAGGTCCGGTTCCTTCCACACAGCTCAGGGGCCGGCCGTGTTTCATCTGCAACTGAGCGCGAAAAGCATCTGAAGACAATTTCTTTCCCCCATTTGCCCTCTTCCCACTGCCAGATCAGCCCCTGGCGCTGAACCCAAGCCCTTGGCCCTCCCGGCCCCCAAGGCTGAGCTGCCGGTCGTCGAGGTCACCGGCCTTCCCCCGGCCCTGGCTCCCAGGTCGTGGCCGCTCAGGGCTCGCCCTCTTTTCTGCATGTCTCATTTTCCCGTCGCCGTTGATCAGTCCTGTGGGCCGACGAACCTGTTGTCCCAGCTGCCGTCACTAAAAACCCCGGCCCTCCCAGCACAGGCCCCTCCGGCCCCTGCCCCGGTTCCGCGCTCCGGTAGACAGCGAATCCCTTCAAGGCTCCTCCACACTCAGCCCGGCTTAACCTCCAGCCGTAGCGGTCAACGTCTGCTTCTTGTCCCCAGGATCAGGGCTTTTTGTGACATAACAAAGAAGATGTCTCGCTCAGCTGAAGGTCCATCTCCCGGCCTCTTTTGCACCGAGGTGGGGGCCGGTGGAAAGTGAGCGGATGGGGAGCCTTGAGGCTGGGCCTTCCCCTGCCCCAGTCCATCTCGTCGCTGGAAACCCAGTGTGGCCTGGGAAGGGCTGACTACTGGGCATTTCCGACCTGGGGCCCTGGCGACGGGGAGTCGTTCCGTCAGCCCTGGGCTGCCTTCCTAGAAGTGTGTTCACGCGTGGCACAGAGCCTAACCCGGGGCTTGAACTCGAGACCCTGGGGTCGAGACCTGAGCTGAGATCAAGAGTCGGACCCTTAGCCGACTGAGCCACCCAGGTGCCCCAGACTTGGATTTTTAAAGCAAGTTTGGGGGGGCGCCCGGCTGCCTCAGTCGGTAGTGTGTGACTCTTGATCTTTGGGTCGTGAGTTCAAGCCCCACGTTCTGAGTGGAGCCTACTTAAAACATTAAAAAAAGGGGCGCCTGCGTGGCTCAGTGGGTTAAGCCTCTGCCTTCGGCTCAGATCATGATCCCAGGGTCCTGGAATCGAGCCCCGCATCAGGCTCTCTGCTCTGCGGGGAGCCTGCTTCCTCCTCTCTCTGCCTGCCTCTCTGCCTACTTGTGATCTATCTCTTTGTGTCAAATAAATGAATAAAATCTTTAAAAAAAGATAAAAAAATAAAAAAAAAAATAAAGCAAGCTTAGGTTTACAGAAAAATTGAACCGGCAGTAGAATTCCTCCACAGAGTCCCTCACTCGCCAACCTCAGCAGTTTTCACTCCCGTTAACATCCGGCACTTGGAGTGGGACACCTGTTCCCACCCGTGAGCCAGGGCCGGTCTGTTGTCCACGAGTCCGCGGCGTTCACAAGGGCTCACTCGGTGCGTTCTGTGGATTCAGACAAACGTATAATGACATCGATCCGGCTTTCCCGGATCCTACGGAATTATTTTGCTGCCCCGACAATCCCCGAAGAACGTCTTCACCGAGACCTGGCGTGCATGAAGGAAAGTGTCTAGCTGTGTTTGGACCCGCAAGCCCCTCAGATCACGCTGCAGAGCCCTGGACAGCTGAAGCAAATTTTCCAATGCCCCAACACCGACAGATCAGCTCCGGGGCAGCCCACCTCCCCAGGCCAGCAGCGCCCCTCTCCGCAGAGCTCTGAGTCCCAGGGACTAGCCCCTGTCTCGAGGCTGCTAGTCCGAGGACCTGCAGCCCCTACCCATTCCTGCGGGAGTCTGCGGGGGCAGCCGGAACAAAGGAGCACAGACCAGGGGCTCCACCAACAAAAACGTCTCCTAGTTCTGGAAGCCGGAAGTCCGGGATCGAGGCGTCGGCAGAGCTGCGCTCCCTCCACACACTAGGGAAGGACCTGCCTGTTCCGGCTTCCTCATAAGATCCAGCCTGATGATGGAGAAACTGGTAACAGGAGTGCGTTGGGAATCCTGTCTCAAAAGAGGGGCCGCACGCATGGGTCTGTCTGCGTCTCCAGGCCTGAAAGCACCATTGGGTTTGCGGGGCCCGCTCCCCCCGCCACCAGGTGTTCTGCCTTCCACGTGAGAAGCACGAGCCCCAGCACTAGCAGCCCTACGGCTATAAAAAAGAAGAGAATTTTTATTTATCTTGTTTATTTTTTAAAGATTTTTTTAAAAAGAGGGCTCCTGGGTGCCTCAGTGGGTTAAGCCTCCGCCTTGGGCTCAGTCATGATCCTGGGATCGAGCCTCGCATCGGGCTCTTTGCTCAGCAGGGAGCCTGCTTCCCTCTCTGTCTCTGCCTGCCTCTCGGCCTGCTTGTGATCTCTGCCTGTCAAATAAATAAATAAAAATTTTTTAAAAAGCTTTTTTAAAAAAGATTTTATTTATTTATCAGACAGAGAGAGCACAAGCAGGTGAAGCAGCAGAGGCAGAGGGAGAAGCAGGCTCCCCGCCGAGCAGAGAGCCCGATGCGGGGCTCGATCCCAGGACTCCGGGATCATGACCTGAGCCGAAGGCAGAGGTTTAACCCACTGAGCCACCCAGGCGCCCCAAAACATTTCTTTAAAAAAAAAAGATTTTATTTATTTATTTGACAGGGATCACAAGTAGGCATAGAGGCAGGCACAGAGAGAGGGGGTAAGTAGGCTCCCCGCCGAGCAGAGAGCCCGATTCGAGGCTCGATCCCAGGACTCTGGGATCATGACCTGAGCCCAAGGCAGAGACTCAACCCATTGAGCCACCCAGGTGCCCCGAAAGATTTTGTTTTTTATGTTATCTCTATACCCAACGTGGGGCTTGAACTTACAACCCTGAAATGAAGAGTTGCTCGCTCTACCGACTGAGCCGGCCAGGTGTCCCTTAGAAAGTAAGAGAATGTTTAGGCTCTCATGCAAGTTCCCTGGTGCCTTGCAAGGGGGTACCCATTCTCCTCAAGACCCACCACAACCATCCCCTGTTACCATTAAACCCATAGCCAGGGTGTACTCTCCACAAGATCCAAGAGGAAATAGCTTATACACCAAAAGAATAACGAGAGTTTTGATAGCAAGTACTGGCAGAACACGGGCAGAGTACGTGTAAATTCTAGAGGTGTTCCGCCAAGGAGGAGAGGATGTGACATTGAGTTAGACGCAATTTATTGAGCTGACGCATTTACCAGGGAGTCTGTATTTAATGTTAGCCCGTATAGCTGCAAGAGACTCTAACAAGTCCACTTGGTTGGTTGACTTAAACTTGAAGTCAATCCTGGCCTAAATTTAGTGATATCAAGACATCAGAACAGGGGCGCCTGGGTGGCTCAGTGGGTTAAAGCCTCTGCCTTCGGCTCGGGTCATGATCTCAGGGTCCTGGGATCGAGCCCCGCATCAGGCTCTCTGCTCAGCAGGGAGCCTGCTTCCCCCCTCTCTTTCTCTGTGTGCCTCTCTGCCTCCTTGTGATCTCTGTCTGTCAGACAAATAAATAAAATCTTAAAAAAGAAAAAAAGATATCAGAACAATAGATCATTTGAATAGACCAATTACCCGCAAGGAGATTGAATCAATAATCAAAATAATTCCAACAAACCAAAGTTCCGGGTCAGACAGATGGCTTCACAAGTGAATTCTACCCAACATCCAAGGAAGAGTTAGTACCTATTCTTCTCAAACCAAAAAACAGAAGAACAAGGAGAGCTTCTATGAAGCCGGTATCACCAAAACCAGATAAGGACGCCACAGAAAAGAGAACTACAGACCAACATCTCTGACGAACATAGATGTAAAAATCCTCAACAAATCAGTGACAAACCAAATCCAACAGTACATTAAAAAGATCATTCACCACCATCAAGTGGGATTTATTCCCGGGATGCAAGTGTGGCTCAGGATTTACAAATCAATCAGTGTGACACATCACATGAATAAGAGAAAGGATACAAACCATATGATCATTTCAAGAGATGCAGAAGAAGCATTCGACGACGTACAACACCCAGTCACGATAAACAAACAAACAAACAGGGACGCCTGGGTGGCTCGGTTGGTTAAGCGGCTGCCTTCGGCTCAGGTCCTGGGATCGAGCCCCACATCGGGCTCCTTGCTCAGCGGGGAGCCTGCTTCTCCCTCTGCCTCTGCCTGCCTCTCTGTCTGCCTGTGCTCGCTCGCTCTGACAAAAAACCAACCAACCAAACAAACAAACCTCAACGAAGTGGGCTTAGAGGGAACACACCTCAACATCAGAAAGGCCATCTATGAAAAACCCACAACTAACATTATCCTCAGTGGGGAAAACTGAGAACTTTCCCATGAAGCTCACGAACAAGACGAGAACGTCTTACCCGCTCTCACCACTTTCATGTGACATAGTATTGGAGGCCCGAGCCGCAGCAGTTAGACAACAAAAGCAGTACCAGGCGTCCTAACTGGTAAGGAAGAAGGAAAACATTCGCTGTTTACAGATGACGTGATGCCACGTGTAGAAAACCCAGAAGAGGGGCGCCTGGGTGGCTCAGTGGGTTAAGCCTCTGCCTTTGGCTCAGGTCATGATCCCAGGGTCCTGGGATCGAGCCCCGCATCGGGCTCCCTGCTCAGCAGGGAGCCTGCTTCCTCCTCTCTCTTTCTGCCTGCCTCTCTGCCTACTTGTGATCTGTCTGTCAAATAAATAAATAAATAAATAAAAATCTTAAAAAAAAAAAAAAAGAAAACCCAGAAGATTCCGCCGAAAAAACCACTAGAACAGATCAAGGAATTCGGTAAAGTCGCAGGATACACAATTAACATGCAGAAATCTGTAGCGTTTCTGTACATCAATCATGAAGCAGCAGAAAGAGAAATGAGGGAACAATCCCATTTACAATTTCACCATAAATAATAAGATCCCTATGAGTAAGTAAACTTGACCATGAAGGTGAAAGACCTGTGCCTTGAAAACTCTAAACCATTGATGAAATTGCAGACGGCACAAACGAATGGAAAGACATCCTATGCTCATGGGTTGGAAGAACAGATACTGTTAAAATGTCTATGCTGCTCAAAGCAATCTACACATTTAATGCAATCCCTACCAAAATACCAGTAGAATTTTTCACAGAACCAGAACGAATGATCCTAAGATCTGGGACCACAAAAGACCCAGAATAGCCAAAGCAATTTTGAAAAAGAAAAGCAAACGGGGTGTCTGGGTGGCTCAGTGGGTTAAGCCTCTGCCTTCGGCTCGGGTCATGATCCCAGGGTCCTGGGACCGAACCCCGCACCGGGCTCCCTGCTCAGCGGGAAGCCTGCTTCTCCCTCTCCCACTCCCCCTGTTTGTGTTCCCTCTCTCACCGTATCTCTCTGTGTCAAATAATTGAATAAAATCTTAAAACAAAAAAAGAGAGGAAAAGCAAAGCTGGAGGCATCACAATGCCAGACTTCAAGTTGTAGTAATCAAAGTAGTATGATACAGGCACAAAAATAGACACTAGATCAACAGAATAGAACAGAAAACTCAGAAATAAACCCACAACTCTATGGACAATTCATCTTCGACAAAGCAGGAAAGAATGTCCAATGGAAAAAAAGACAGTCCCTTCAACTAACGGTGTTGGGAAACTGATCAGCTACATGCAGAAGAGCGAAGTTAGACCACTTTCCTACACCAAATATACACAAAATAAACTCAAAATGGATTAAGGACCTTAATGTGAGACCTGAAACCATAAAAATCCTAGAAGAGGACACAGGTAGTTATTTCTCTGGTATCAGCCGTAACAGCATCTTTCTATACGTCTCCTGAGGCAAGGGAAATAAAAGCAAAAACATAAACTAATAAAAACATAAACTAAAAACATAAACTAAAACTAAAACTAAAAACTAAAACTAAAACATAAACTAAAAACATAAACTAATTAAAAAGCTTCGGAGCGCCTGGGTGGCTCAGTTGGTTAAGCGACTGCCTTCAGCTCAGGTCATGATCCGGGAGTCCCGGGATCGAGTCCCGCTTTGGGCTCCCTGCTCAGCGGGGAGCCTGCTTCTCCCTCTGACCCTCCACTTCTCATGCTCTCTCTCTCTCATTTTTTCCTCTCTCCAATAAATAAAATCCTAGGAAAAGGAAAGGAAATCTTAAAAAACAAAAACAAAAACAAAAAAACTTCTGCACAGTGCAGAAAACAACCAATAAAACTAAGAGCCAACCTACCAGACGGGAGAAGGTATTTGCAAGTGACGCATCCGATGAAAGATTGGTGTGCAAAACACATGAAGAACTTATAAAGCTCAACACCCAAAACGTGAATCATCCAATGAAAAACTGGACAGAAGACACGAGCAGACACTTCTCCAACGAAGACATCCAGATGGCCAATAGACCCATGAAAACATGCTCAGCATCGCTGGTCATCAGGGAGATGCAGACCGAAACCACAAGGAGGGAGCCCCTCGCAGCTGTGGCTAAAACAGAAAACAGGAGAAACAACAAGTGTTGCAGGGCGCCCGGGTGGCTCAGTCCTTACGCGTCTGCCTTTCGCACAGGTCAGGATCCCGGGGTCCTGGGATCGAGTCCTGCATCGGGCTCCCCTGCGTGGCGGGGAGCCTGCTTCTCCCTCTGTCTGCCGCTCCCCCTGCTTATGCCCTCTCTCGCTCGCTCTTGCGTGCTCTCTCTCTCTCTGATAAATAAATAAATAATCTTAATTTTAAAAATTTTAAAAAATGAAAAAAAATATTTTCACAACGGATGGAAGGGGCAAAAATAGAACCAATAGCTGGCTGGGTCGGTGGGTAAATACCTAATTCTTTTCCAGCCTTATTGAGCTATAACCGACATATATCACTGTGTAAATTTAAGGTGTGTGATGCGATAATTTGGTACATGTATATGTTGCAAAGTGTTTACCACAGGAAGGTGAGTTAACATACCCTTTACTTCCTGAAATTACCATTTTGTGGTTGTTATGATGGAAACATTTAAAGCCTACTCTCACAGCAAGCTGTAAGTATACAACACAGTATTTTTTAACTCTAGTCACCCTGCTGCGCATTTGCGCCCCAAACTTACTTATCTTTTTTTTTTTAAGATTTTATTTATTTATTTTACAGACAGAGATCACAAGTAGGCAGAGAGGCAGGCAGAGAGGGAGGAGGACGCAGGCTCCCCGCTGAGCAGGGAGCCCGATGCGGGGCTCGATCCCAGGACCCTGGGATCATCACCTGAGCCGAAGGCAGAGGCTTTAACCCACTGAGCCATCCAGGCGCCCCCCAAACTTACTTATCTTGTAACTGAAAGCTTGTACCCTTGACCAACATGTCATTACCCAGCCCCTAACCCCTAACAACCACCATTCCATTCTCTGCCTCTACCAGTTCCACTTTAGATACTAATGTAAATGGGGTCACAGTATTTGTCTCTCTCTGACTTATTTCACTGAACAGAACGCTTTCAGGGTCCATCTGTGTTGTCCCAAGTGACGGGATTTCCTTCCTTTTTAATGGCTCAGTAATATATTCAAATACATACAAAACCACGTCGTCCTTATCGATCCATTCATTAATAATCTCTTGTCACTTTGACAAGATTATCATTTTGATGATAGTTATTCTTTAAAAAAAATGTTTTATTTATTTGAGAGAGGGAGAGAGGGAGAGAGAGAGAGAACATGAGCAAGGGAGAGGGGCAGAGGGAGAGGGGGAAGTAGACTCCCCACTGAGCAGAGAGTCCGATCAGAGCCCAATCGGCAGAGAGCGGGGCTCGATCCCAGGACCGTGAGATCATGACCTGAGCCGAAGGCAGAGGCTTAACTCACTGAGCCACCCAGGCGCCCCTAATTCTTTTTTTTTTTTTAAGTTTATTTTTTTCAGTGATCTCTACACCCAGTGTGTCACTCGAACTCATAACTCTGAGATCAAGAGTCACATGCTTTTCTGACTGAGCGAGCCAGGTGCCCCCGATGATACCTGTTTTACCGTGTGTGAGGCGTATCTCATTGTCAGTTTGATTTGCATTTCCCTGACCTTGAGTGACGTTGAGCGTTGAGCATCTTTTCATGTGCCTGTTGGCCACCTGGAGGTCTTCTTTAGGCAAATGTATATTCAGGGGGCGCCTGGGTGGCTCAGTGGGTGAAGCGTAGGACGCTGCTCAGAATGTGGCCGAAAGGTCATGACTTAGAAAGAACAGGGGTGGGAGTTTGGTGACAGAGGTTTGGGGAAGAACGTGGATGGGCCTCTCGGAAGGGGCGGAGGAGACTCTGAGCGCCGGACGGATGAAGGGCCTGCTTCTCGGAGGTCCCGCCAGGGCCTCAGCCCCGACGGCAGAGACCCCCACTGCCCGTAAATGGCAGCACCTGCAGAGCGGCCAACCTGCGGGGGACACGGCAGACAGAAACAGAAAGTTGTCACCGTTGGTGATTGAAGTTCAAATACATGTAAAAGGGTTTGTACTGATGCTGAGAAGCCAAAGGGGCCGGTGGGGCGTCAAATACACCTCATTTAGCTTTGTGATGCTCGCACCGGGACTCTGTAACCACATTTCTTCCTTGTCTTCTGACTGTCTGGTAGTTTGGTTCCACCAGCAGGGATACTGGAGGAACACTGCGAGCCTGGAGAAGGGGGACAAGGGTCTTGTTCCTTCCTGTTTGCTTTCGGTCCCTGTTGCCGTTCCCCAGGCTTGGTCCTTCGCCCGGGAGCAGGAGCTGATGGCCGGCTAACCCGGCATGCTCAGAGCTGGTCAGGGGTCACCCCTCCTCAGGGGCTGATGTCCCACCCTATGCGGCCCTTCCCCTCAGCCTTGGCAGTAAGGGAGCACCCACCCAGCACTCTCTCCTTGGAATCTGGCCGCCAACTCCTCTGAGCTTCAAGGTTCATAGCCCAGCACCTTCCTTTTCTCCTCCGAGTCCTGAAGGTGGGAGCTGCCTCCCCCCGCTGCTGCCCCCGTGCCCAGCTGCCCCCGTGCCCAGCCTGCTGCTGCTTGGACGATCGATTCTCTATATTAAAGCCGCTCTGCTGAAGCACTTGGTGTAGCTTTTTTCTGACTGGATCCCGACTTACGGTGTACTTTAATGGTTATATGCCAAGTATATCTCAATAAAATTAGAAAAAATAAGAAAAATAAGAAATTGAGCAAAGCATACGAATAAGGGGTTTACAGAAAAAGAAGATGCTCAAAGCCACTGATTATCACAGAAATGCAAATTAAAGCAACAACGAGAAATCACTTTATACTCCTTAGTTGGCAAATACACATACGCACCCAGAAACATACGTAATACCAAGTGCTGGCAGAGATATAAGGATACGGGAGCGTGTGTGTCCTGCTGCTGGGAGATAGACGGGCACAGCCATTCTGGAGAAGAATGTATAAATATTTGGTTAAGCGTATACCCAGCCTGTACAGCCAGCAATTCTGCTTTTAGGTGTACATCACAAAGTAGTTCTTACACAAGATGTAAGGTGACATGTGTAAGAAAGCTCATTGCAGCATTACTGGCGGCGACTGGGAAGGGCAAGTGATCTGGGCATCCATCACTGAGTAAGCAAATAGGACATTAGGGAACACTGTGCAGAATTTTCAAGCAAGATTATATATAGATCCACCAATGCAGAGAAAGTCTAAAAGCATGGTGCCGACCGACTTTTGTGGCCAGTACGGACAGAGTAAGTAATTTGAATTATGGCTCTCACTGAGAACAACCAGACAAGCTCAATGAAATATAAAAAACATTCCCTTGAAAATATCCAAGTGGAGGGGTACCCGACTGACTCAGCTGGGAGAGCATGTGACTCTTGATCTCAGGGTTGTGAGTTTGAGCCCCACGTTGGGTATAGAGATTACTTAAAAAAAAACAAAAACAAAAAACAAAAAAAGGGCACCTGGGTGGCTCAGTCGGTGAAGCCATCTGCCCTCAGCCCAGGTCATGACCCTGGAGTCCTGGGTTCTAGTCCCCCATCAGGCTCCCTGCTGAGCAGGCAGCCTGTTTCTCCCTCCGTCCTTCCCCCTGCTTGTGCTCTCTCTTTCACTCTCTCTCTCTCAAATAAATAAATAAAATCTTAAGAAAAAAAAATCCAAGCAACAACAGGCAGTGAAGCATTATGGGGCCAAGATCTGGGAGGAAGGGGAAACAGAGAAAGCTGAGCTCAGAAGAGGCAGCTGAGAGTATGAAAAGCTGAGCTCAGTAGTGGACAGACTTACGTGCCAAGGGATGAAGACTTGGCGTTCAGGGCCCACCAAAAAGGTGGCACCTCACGCTTTGGGTTGCAAAGGTCTAGGAGTAAACATAAAGTATAAATCGAATAGTCCTGTACAAGGACTGTACTCCTGTCCTTAAGGGACTTCAGTCAAGCTCTGAGCCATTTCAATAGCTGGAAACTGGATGAAGGAAATCCAAGATTTCTATTGTCCTAGCTGCCTGCCAGAAGCACATATAAATCTTTTCTGGAGGAAGATAACGTGATCCTTGGCCTCAATTTATTTATGCAGTTTTCCACATCTAATGTCCAACACTCACTTAAAAACAACCAGGCTATAGTGAGGGAAGAAAATATAATAAAAAATAAAGTTACAAAAAACAGCAGCAAACAGTAACAGAGGGGGGTACCTGGCTGGCTCAGTCAGCAGAGCACGCAACTCTTGATCCTGGGTTTGTGGGTTCAAGCCCACATCGGGTGTAGCCTGCATTAAAACAAACAGACAAGCAAAACCACAGTAACAGAGCTACATGAAATTCAGTAATGGAATTAGCCAATGCCAACTTCAAAATAATCGTATTTAATATATTTAAGGAAATAAGAGACAAAACTGAGAAATCAGCAGACAATTTGCAACTACAAAAAGGATAAAATAAAAATTCTGGAAACGGAGAATGCAACAACCAAAATTAAGAGTTCCAAGGGTGAGGGCGCCTGGGTGGCTCAGTGGGTTAAGCCTCTGCCTTCGGCTCAGGTCATGATCCCAGGGTCCTGGGATCGAGCCCCGCATCGGGCTCTCTGCTCCGCGGGGAGCCTGCTTCCTCCTCCTCTTCTGTCTCTGCCTGCTTCTCTGCCTACTTGTGATCTGTCAAATAAATAAATAAAATCTTTAAAAAAATTAAAAGAAAATCTTAAAATATTAGTGTATATGATATTCCTTCCATCATGGAGCGACAGCGTTTTGTCGTTGCTGGAAGGCAGGCTTACTCAGGAGAGGGGTTCGCCTTCCCTGCGCGCAACGCTTCCCCCCCAAGCCCCGTGTGCGGACTCACAGAGCACCCGACCCACGCTCGTGGGACCGCACAGAGCCGGGCTTCCGGGCGAGGAGGCCTCTGGACAGCCAGGAGCGCGTCCCCGGGGCCCCCCGCGCGCAGAGTCCCCTGGTCTCCCCGGCTTCCTCCCCCGCGATCGTGAAGCGGCCGCCTGGGCAGAGCCGCGGCACGGCCTTCCGAAGCCTCGGTGGCGGGGCTGGCTGGGGGCGTGGGGGGGGCACCGCTTGCAGGGCCCGGGCGAGGCTCTCCAGAAAGCTCCCCGAGCCCCGGATGCGCATCCGCTCCTCCGCCTCCCGCTCCAGTGGGATTCGTGGCTGCGGGAATCACGGAGTGGAAAGTAGACACCCAGGCACTCCTCTTCTTTTTTTTCTAAAAGCTTTACAGTTATTTCCATAATCCATTTTGAGTTAATTTTTAAGATTTTATTTATGGGGCGCCTGGGTGGCTCAGTGGGTGAAGCCTCTGCCTTCGGTTCAGGTCATGATCTCAGGGTCCTGGGATCGAGCCCCGCATCGGGCTCTCTGCTCAGCGGGGAGCCTGCTTCCTCCTCTCTCTCTGCCTGCCTCTCTGCCTACTTGTGATCTCTCTCTCTGTGTCAAATAAACAAATAAAATCCTTAAAAAAAAAAAAAGGTCTGAGCCTCAAGGCACTCCTATACCACACACACACACACACAAATTATATGTTTAAACAAAATTTTCCTATGTTTATCCTCCTTTCTCTCTGTCTGTCTCTCTGCCTACTTGTGATCTCTCTCTCTCTCTCTGTCAAATAAATAAAAAAAAACTTTAAAAAATTTTTCTATGTTTATGTTCAAGAGGGGTATTAGTTTCCAGTTTGCTTTTTTTTTTTTTTTAACTTTGTCCGGTTTTTGTATCACGGTAATACGAGCTTCAGAAAATGAATTGGGAAGTGTTCCCTCCTCTTCTATTTTCTGGAAGAGAGTGTGTAGAATGGTTATTTATTCTTCTGTTAGTGTTTCATAGAATTCTCCAGAGAAACCTTCTGGGACTGGAAGTTTCTTTTTCTGATGGGGGATTTTAAATCAACTCTATTTCCTTAATAGTTATAGGGTTATTCAAACTATTTTATATTGAGTGAGTTATGGTAGTTGTGTTTTTGACAAATGTGTCCATTTCCATTTCTTTTTTTTTTTTTTGTCAAATCTCTGCATATGTTATTGGTAGAATTCCTTATTATCGTTTTGATGCCTGGAGGGTCTGTGTTAATATGCCTTACTTCATTCTTTTTTAAATTTTTTTTTATTCATTTGTTAGAGAGAGAGAGAGAGTGAGCACAGGCAGACAGAGTGGCAGGCAGAGGCAGAGGGAGAAGCAGGCTCCCCACCAAGCAAGGAGCCCGATGTGGGACTCGATCCCAGGACGCTGGGATCATGACCTGAGCCGAAGGCAGCCGCTTAACCAACTGAGCCACCCAGGCGTCCCACTTCATTCTTTTTTTAAAATGTTATTTATGGGGACGCCTGGGTGGCTCAGTTGGTTAAGTGGCTGCCTTCGGCTCAGGTCATGATCCCAGCGTCCTGGGATCGAGTCCCACATCGGGCTCCTTGCTCGGCGGGGAGCCTGCTTCTCCCTCGGCCTCTGCCTGCCACTCGGTCTGCCTGTGCTCGCTCCCTCTCTCTCTCTCTCTCTCTCTCTGACAAATAAATAAAATATTAAAAAAAAAAAAAATAAATAAAATGTTATTTATGTATTTGACACGGAGACAGAGATCACAAGCAGGCAGAGAAACAGGCAGAGAGAGAGGGAAGCAGGCTCCCTGCTGAGCAGAGAGCCCGATGCGGGGCTCGATCCCAGGACCCTGAGATCATGACCTGAGCCGAAGGCAGAGGCTTTAACCCACTGAGCCACCCAGGCGCCCCGGGAGCTCACTTTATTGATTTGAGACTTTCCCCTTTTTTTTTTTTTTTAATGTATCCATTTAGTGTGTAAATCTCCATCTCGGCACTGCTTTAGCTGTCTCCCACACATTGTATTTTCATTTTCATTCAGTTCAGTGTATTTTTTAAAAATTTCCTTTGACGCTTCTTCTTTGACCCATGAGTTATTTCCAACCGTTTGGCGATTTTCCTGTTGTCTTTCTGTTATTAATAAGGTGTTAAACTGATGGGCCTCAACACTGGAAAGGAGGCCTGAATGCCGTACAATCCTTGCCCTTTCTTGCCTCCAGGCAGGGAAGACCAGGCTTTCTTATTTGCATGGCCAGAAAGCCCACGCCATTGAGAAACTACTTGGGACTCTGAGGTCATCCACTCGCCTTTTCTGTCATCTGATATTTCCCACCTAAAGCCTTCTGGGGGCACCTGGATGGCTCCGTTGGTTGAGTATCTGACTCTTGTTTCCAGCTCAGATCACGATCTCGGGGTTGTGAGAATGAACCCTGCTTTGGGCTCCGTGCTGGGCATGAAGCCCGCTTAAGAGTCTCTCTTTCCTTTCCCTCTGCCTCTCCCCTAACTCTCTTTCTCTCTCAAAAAAAAAAAAAAAAAAAAAAAGGGAAAGAAAGAAAGAAAAAGAAAGAGATGAAAAAAATACAGCCCTCTTTTCTCTGTGCCCCAGAAGTTTGCAGAAGCACTTGACAGTGTTTTTTTTTTTTAAGATGTTATTTATTGGGGTGCCTTGGTGGCTTAGCGGGTTAAGCCTCTGCCTTCGGCTCAGGTCATGATCCTGGGATCCTGGGATCGACTCCTGCATTGGGCTCTCTGCTCAGCGGGGAGCCTGCTTCTCCCTCTCTCTCTGCCTGCTGCTCTGCCTACTTGTGATCTCTCTCTCTCTCTCTCTCTGTGTCAAATAAATAAATAACATTTTTTAAAAGATTTTTATTTATTTATTAATCTGACAGACAGAGATCACAAGTAGGCAGAGGCAAGTAGAGAGGAAGGGAAGCAGACTCCCTGCTGAGCAGAGAGCCCGATGTGGGGCTTGATCCCTGGACCCCAGGATCATGACCTGAGCTGAAGGCAGAGGCTTTAACCCACTGAGCCACCCAGGTGCCCCTAAATAACATCTTTTTTTTTAAGGTGTTATTTATTTATTTGAGAGACAAAGAACAAGCGGTATGAGGGGCAGAGGGACAAATAGACTCCCCGCCGAGCAGGGAGCCTAATTCGGGTCTCGATCCTAGGACCCCAGGATCAAGACCCGAACCAAAGGCAGATGCCCAAAGACTGAGCCACCCAGGGACCCCCGGACAGAGTGTTTTAAGTTCCGCATGTGGAATTCTGCAACCAGAAGGTGGAGGAGCATACTCAGAAGAGAGTGAGTTCCCTTGTTTATTTCATCCATGGTTTGTTGAGGATTTTTATCTCTCAGAATGGATTTTTATTTTTTTTAAGAGATTTTATTTATTTATCTGAGTGAGAGTGAGCACAAGTGAGAGAAAGGGCAGAGGGAGAGGGAGAGGCAAGCAGCCGAGCAGAGAGCCCAACACAGTGTAGATCCGGGACTCTGGGATCATGACCTGAGCTGAAAGCAGACGCCCAACCGACTGAGCCGCCCTGTTTGAGAAACAGGGGGGCCCTCTTTCTCAAAATCTATTGCCATGGATCCAAGTCAAAATCACTCTCTGGCCCTGACTAGCTTTGTTTTGACTGTCTCTCTCTCTCTCTCTCTTTTTTTTAGATTTATTTATTTGACAGAGAGAGATCACAAGTGGGCAGAGAGGCAGGCAGAGAGAGAGGGAAGCAGGCTCCCCGCTGAGCAGAGAGCCCGATGCGGGGCTCCATCCCAGAATCCCGGGATTGTGACCTGAGCCAAAGGCAGAGGCCCAACCCACTAAGCCATCCAGGCGCCCCTGTTTTGACTCTTGAAACTCAAATTAAGAGAAGGTGGGAGGCTGGTCAGGTCTGACTATGGCCCAAGGTCAGCAGCAGATACCTTGTTTGGGGGACTCTAAAGGAAGACAAGGAAGAAAAGGAGGAACTAAAAACTTCTAAAACTTCTTCTCTAAAGAGAGTGATTTCTACTTCGGCCAACCTACTAAGGGGGAAAGAGGAAGGAAGACACTGTATGTGTTTATGTAAAGTGGGATGCTGGAAGAGGTATTGTGGAGAGAAGCTGGAGGAGAGCGGAATCACAGTACGGGAGACTCAGGAGCCTATAGGGATAAGACCCTCAGGTAGGAAACAGAAGGCTCAAGCCTCGGGGCGCCCGGCTGGCTTGCTCAGTGAGACATGCGACTGCTAAGTTCAAGGTTGTGAGTCTGAGCCCCATGCTGGGTGTAGAGATTATGTTTTTAGTAATCTACAAGAGAAAAGTTTGAAAAGGCTCCCACCCTTTAGTACTTACACACTTGTAATAAAAAAGAAAGACGCCTTGGTCAGCTCAGCTGCTATGATGAAACACCACAGAGCAGGAGGTTTAATAGCAAACATTTTCAAAAAGATAAAAAAAAAATAGCAGACATTTTCTTCTCAGGTTTGGGCGGTTGCAAGTCCGAGATCGAGATGCTGGCAGAGCCCGCTCCCAGGGAGAGCCCCACTCTGGTCGCGAGCTGCCGTCGTGCTGGGTGCTCCCACGGGCCCTCCCGCGGGTGGGAAAAAACGGGACCACTCACCCCCTCTTCTTGTAAGAGTATTGATCCCTTCCAAGGGCCCACCCTCATGACCTCATCCAAACTGAATCACCTCCTCATGTCCCCGCCTGCAAATATTATCCCACTGGGGATCAGAGCTTTGACATATTGTTAAAGAAGAAAACTTTGGGGCGCCTGGGTTACTCAGCCAGTTGGGCATCTGCCTTCAGCTCAGGTCATGGTCCCGGGGTCCTGGGATCAAATCCCACATCGGGCTCCCAGCTGGGCAGGGAGCTGCTTCTCCCCAGCCCTCTGCCGGTCCCCCTGCTTGTGCTCTCTCTCTCAAATAAATAGATAAAATCTTAAAAAAAAAAAAAAAGAAAGAAAGAAAAACTCAATGAAGTAAATTCAAGGATACAATCAGCTTTATTAAGTGATTCAGTTGAGTTTTTCCTGTTTAGCAGGTAGGGGGTCGCTCTGGGGAACTGCACCACGAGGTGGGCCCCAAGAGTTATTAGCAACGGAAGAGAAAGTGAGGTCCCCTTCCCTCGGGCGGAAGGGCGAGGAGTCTTGTCGGCTGGATGGCCTCATCTCCCTTTGGAGGACGGAGACAGCCCATGTGACAGCTTCCCTTATCGGCCCTGATCAGAAAATTCCTGACTGACCTTTCAGACTGACATTTCCGGGGGAGGCTGCAAGTGCAGTTAGGGATCACATCAAGCCGGGCTTTGGTGACTTGGCCCAAGTGCCACCACGTTGGTCCTGTGGTTTTCTTTTCACCACTCCCCGCTTTCGCTTAGACTCCCGCCGGATGAGAGATCTGACGCTCTGGGTGATCCTCACACGTTCACGTTGTTGCCAAATCCCTGTGATCTTCTCAGGCCACAACCCTTAAGTCAGCCATTCTCTTTACTTTTCCTCTCGAGCTCCAGCCTTGGGGAGATCACGTGCTTGGTAGTCAGTAGCTGTGGACAGACGCTTACAGCTTCTGAGAGGATACAAGAGGGAGATTATGGTGACTATAAGAAGGATAATTCCTCATGAGCCATGGTCCGCAAGACCCAGACCGATCGCAGAAAGACCCCACCGAAGGAGACACCTTTGTAAGCCAAGGAACTTGCTCAGGGATGGCGTGAGACCGAACGTATAATCCAGGTATAAGGGGCGAGCTTAGCCACGGAACAGATGCTTCCTTGCTCAGCCAAAAAAGAACGAAAGCTATCCTATTACCGACAACTTCCGCTGCAGATTCTGCAGTAATTTCAAGAATTAAGGAAACATTCTTGATCACAGCCTCATTTACGTGTATTCCTCACTGGGAAGTTGGGACAGGCCAATGCAACGAATCCTGGTGGCTCCTTTCTAACTCAGCAGCGTAAATTCAGGGCAGCCAGCCAATGAGATCTCTTGTTTTGCTTCGGAAAAGCTGGGCTGGTTACGTTTTCTCCTAGACTGAAGTAAAAGGCTGGTCTCGTTTCCAGAAGTGACTTTCCCACTTACCAGGGGCCTGGGAGGTACAGATCAGGGCGTTATCTTTCTCCCGCTAATGCCAGAGTAAAGGAAAGGAAAAGGAGAAAGGGTTTCCCTGTTGTTGTTTTATTTTAGACAGAGAGAGAGAGAGAGAGAGAGAGAGACTGAGCATGTGGGAGCAGGGCTGGGGGGGGGGCAGAGGGAGAGGGAGAGAGAGAATTTCAAGCAGACTCTCCGCTGAGCGGGGGGCCCCCCAGGGCGGGGCTCAATCCCATGACCCTGAGATTATTATCTGAGCTGAAATCAAGAGGTAGGCGCTAAACCCATAGCGCCCCAAAAGGGTTTCATGTTTAAAGTATGAAGTCTTGGGGCGCCTAGGTGGCTCAGGTGGTTAAGCGACTGCCTGCAGCTCAGGTCATGACTCCGAGTCCTGGGACTAAATCCTGCGTCGGGCTCCCGGCTCCATGGGGAGTCTGCTTCTCCCTCTGACCTCCTCTCTCGTGCTCTCTCTCAAATAAATAAATAAAATCTTTTTTTTTAAATTTTATTTATTTATTTGAGAGAGAATGAGTGAGAGAGAGCATGAGAGAGGAGAAGATCAGAGGGAGAAGCAGACTCCCCAAAGAGCTAGGAGCCCGATGCGGGACTCGATCCTGGAAGTCCGGGATCATGACCTGAGCCGAAGGCAGTCGCTCAACCAACTGAGCCACCCAGGCGCCCAATAAATAAAATCTTAAAAAAAAAAAAAGTAAAGTATGAAGTCTTGTTCTCTCGCATTGCAGTGTTCGCGGTCAGGAGCACTTGGCAAGGTCCCTTTCAAGCGGGCTGGGGGGCTGTCTTCTCTTTTTCTGGGGGTGGGGGGCTGCCTTGCTTTCATGACGTTTCTGGAGCACCCAGTCACCGTACTGTAAACTGACGAGCAGGATGCTTTGTCACGGCATCTGGGAAGGTTTTCATAACCTGTCGGTGACGGGCTTGAACATAGGGCATTAGACATGACCACTGGCCGGTCATACTACCCGAGGCAACAAGGGATCAGCAGAAAGTTGTGTCAGTACAGCTTGGTTGGCTGCCAGTTACCTTGTGTGGAATGATTTTGTGTCCCAAAAGGACTACCACTAACAGCTACGCTAAAAGTGGTGCCTGAAGCCAGGGAAGTCCAGTAGTTCTGGCAAGTTTAGAAGTTTTATTTATTCTTTATTTAATTAATTAAGTTATTTTAATTTTTTTACGAGCGAGAGAGGGGGAGGGGAAGAGGGAGAGGGAACCTCAAGCAGGCTCCACACCCAGCTCGGAGCCCAACGTGGGGCTCAATCTCACAACCCTGAGGCCATGACCTGAGCTGAAATCAAGAGCTGGACGCTTCACGACGGAGCCCCCCGGGTCCCCCAAGTTTAGAAGTTTGAAGTTTAAGGATCCCATTAGGATGCAAAAAGTTGCTTGTGGGACGCATGGATGGTTCCGCCGGTTACCTGTCGGACCCTTGATTTTGGCTCAGTTCATGATCTCGGGTTGTAGATGCAGCCTGGCGTGGGGTTCTGCACTGGCTGTGGCGCCTGCTGGAGATTCTCCTTCTCCCTCTGCCCCTCCCCCTGCCCCTACGGGAAAAACAAAGCTTCTCGTGGGCCTTCAGGAAACATGCTTATACGTCGCTGTGTGTCACATACGTCACTCTGTGTCACGTGAGTGAGGCGTGGGCTCCTCCCTGGGCGGGGATTTCAGTATTAATGAGGTAAGGGTGGCTGTTGGTGTCTCAACGGGTCACTGCATGATCTGTCTGCACCGGGGCGAGTCGGGCTTCAGCTCAAACTCGTCTGCGTGGTTGGGCCGCTGGAGACCTTCCACAAGGCAGTTTATCTCCTCTTGGCTTTTGATTGCAAGAAACTAAAACAGATTTGGATGCACTGGTGCCTGGACTGCTCTTGAATTTATACCCGTTCAAAAAGGCATATGCTTCGGGGAGCCTCGGTGGCTCAGTCGGTTAAGAGTCTGACTTTTTTTTTTTAAGATTTTATTTATTCAGGGGCGCCTGGGTGGCTCAGTGGGTTAAAGCCGCTGCCTTCGGCTCAGGTCATGATCCCAGCGTCCTGGGATCGAGCCCCGCCTCGGGCTCTCTGGTCAGGGGGGAGCCTGCTTCCTCCCTTCTCTCTCTGCCTGCCTCTCTGCCTACTTGTGATCTGTCAAATAAATAAATAAAATATTTTAAAAAAAAGATTTTATTTATTCATTTGACAGAGATCACAAGTAGGCAGAGAGAGGAAGGGAAGGGGCGCACAGAGCCTGATGCGGGGCTCAATCCCAGGACCCTGGGATCATGACCTGAGCTGAAGGCAGAGGCTTTAACCCACTGAGCCACCCAGGCGCCCCAGGGAAACAGCTTTGAATGCCAGAAGAGTAAGATGTGTTTTTGGTAAGAGAGGGCGTGGAGAATGGAGATGCATTTTTTATTGAGGGAAAAGACAGTCATTTTGTCCTAAAGTGAGGTTCATTGTTTAAAGAAGAAAAACAGGGGTTCCCAGCTAGCTCAGGAACTAGCTGATCTTGAGGCTGTAAAAACCTAAAAAACAAAATAAAATAAGAAAGAAAACAGTGTATAATTAGGATATGGAGCGCAATCTTTGAAAGGGAATTTTAATGTGTGATCAAGCTGGCTAAGAGTAAAGTGAATTTATTTAAAAATGAATATTAATATCAAAAATATATGGGGAATTAGAGGCCCAGAAATCCGTACAAACAAACCCTGTTAAACTCACCTTTACCCCCTGTCTTGTCAGTTTTTAAGATTCATGGTTTCTTTGTACAAAGAAATAGAAAAGCTGCTGCCCGCTCTGGTCCCTTCCTCGGATCTCCATGCTTCCCCGCGTACCTGCAAAAATTCAACGACGTCTGCGCCTCTCTCCTGTTCATCTGTCTGATGTCAGTTTCATTCTTAAACCCAGCTCGAGACCCAAAGAGAGTAGAAGACACTGCCTACGCCCCCCCAGTCTGGGGCACCACCCCTGCCAAGGAACACAGCTGCATCTGCAAAAAAAAAAAAAAAAAGGGTGGGTGGGCTGGGTGGAAACTAGATGCAGAAAGTTGTTTGGAGGCCACAGCCAAGTCTGCGCAAAGAAGGTGGGGCCCCAGGCAGAAAGGAGGGGATGGACCCATCTGAGAATTGTCAGTGTGATCCATTCACAATATCCCCTCCGCAGGAACTCACAGGAGACCGGTGTTTCAGGAAACAGCTCTGATCCGGCGCTGAGAATTTCCAGTGGCCCCTTACAATGTAAAAGTAGCCCAGACCTGGTATGGATAAGCAAATGCCTCTACCCTCAAAGGGACTTGCATTTCAATGACCTTCAGGGTTTAGTGGAGAGGAGGGAGAGAATGCACAACATCCCTCCCCAGGAACTCCTCGTTTGCATTCGCTCTTGGAAGCAGTGGTGATCCGACCCTAAGAATTTCCAAGGGCTTCCCTTAAAATTTAAAAGTACCTGAGACCTAAGGGGACTAGCATCTCATTGCAATGTCCTTTTATTTTATTTTATTTTTTAAATTTTATTTTATTTTTTCATTGTTCCAAGATTCATTGTTTATGCACCACACCCAGTGCTCCATGCAATACTTACCCTCCTCAATACCCACAACCAGGCTCTCCCAACCCCCCACCTCCCTCCCCTCCAAAACCCTCAGCTGGTTTCTCAGAGTCCACAGTCTCTTGTGGTTCGCCTCCTCCTCCGAGTTCCCCCAACTCCCTTCTCCTCTCCATCTCCCCGTGTCCTCCGTGTTATTCCTTATGTGCCACAAGTAAGTGAAACCATATGATAATTGACTCTCTCTGCTTGACTTACTTCACTCAGTATAATCTCTTCCAGTCCCATCCATGTTGCTACAAAAGTTGGGTATTCATCCTTTCTGATGGAGGCATCATACTCCATCGTGTATATGGACCACATCTTCCTTATCCATTCATCCGTTGAAGGGCATCTTGGCTCTTTCCACAGTTGGGCAACTGTGGCCATGGCTGCTATGGACACTGGGGTACAGATGGCCCTTCTTTTCACTACATCCGTATCTTTGGGGTAAATACCCAGTAGTGCAATTGCAGGGTCATAGGGAAGCTCTATTTTTAACTTCTTGAGGAATCTCCACACTGCTCTCCAAAGTGGCTGCAGCAACTTGCATTCCCACCAACAGTGTAAGAGGGCTCCCCTTTCCCCGCATCCTCGCCAGCACACGTTGTTTCCTGTCTTGTCAATGTCCTTTTAAAGGAAGGGAGTACTTTGTTGGCTTCCTGGCCAAGCAAAACAGTGATCAACACTGCCCTGGGCCTGGTGACAAGACACTCTAGAGCACTCCCGAGCCTTTTCAGCCTGAAAAAGTCTTTTTCTCTCCTTCCCTTTCTTCCTTTGAAAAAACAGGCTTGACTACTGCCCGACATTCTGCACAAAAGCAACTCCAATTGTACTGAAAATGTAAAAATAAAAGACAAAACAACAAAGCTTGTAGAAGACAAGGAGAGAACATCTTCATGGTCTTGGGGTTGGACAAGATTTCTTAAGACACAGAAAGCACTGACCATAGAGAAAATGGTGGGAAGTGAGCGTTTTCTGAGCAAGGCGTGGAGGGTCACCATTTCACCGTGAGTCCCCGACCTGCAGATGAGTACTTTGCCTCAGGTGTTTTCTGAGGTGTGTTGCCCTTGGGCAGTTTTGCTGTGTTCTTTTTTTTTTTTTTTTTTGGAAGAGCGGAGGGGCAGTGGGAGAGAGAGAATCCCCAGCAAGCTCCCTGCCCCACATGGAGCCTGACTTGGGGCTCCGTCTCACGACCGTGAGATCATGACCTGAGCTGAAAGCCAGAGTCGGCTGCTCAGCTGAGCCCCCCGGGCGCCCCTGCTTGGCTATGCTCTTTGTCTTTTAACCGCATGTTTCCCCTAAGCGGCGTCTGTTCCATGTCCTGCCTAGGTTCCCGGAGTCCCATAGTCCTTGCCGTGTGCAATGGATACAGGTTCCCACCTCACAGAGCGCTGTACTTAGCCGAAGCGCACTGGTCTGACCTGGGAAATGCTATCGTGAGCCGACCCCCTCTTGTTTCTGCGTACCTGTCTCCTGTGGCTTCTGTGCAAATTCTAACTGCTTTGTCAGACCCTTAACCTCGGTGTGGGGCCATTTTGCCGAAAATGGAGCTGGTGGGTTTCCATGCACCTCACTGGTTTTGTGAGATCACTAGAGGAGTCGAAGCACTGTCTCTCACCCCCATATTCACACGTTTGTGCTCGGTTTTAACACAGCAAGTGTGGAATTTTATCAAATCCTTATCAGTACCTACTGATGGGAATCCTGGGAAAGGATTTCCTGATGCTGAACTCCTCTCGTATTTACGGACTGGACCCCACTTGGTCATACGCCGTACCTTATTCTTTTGCTATATTGCTGTAGTCTTGTTTATCTTTACTTCGGAATGTTTGCACTTGTATTCAAAAGTGAGAGTTGTCTGTCCATAGGTTTTCTTCTGTACTCTCTCTTTTTAAAAAGTTATTTATTTATTTATTTTTAAATATTTTATTTATTTATTTGACAGACAGAGATCACAAGTAGGCAGAGAGGCAGGCAGAGAGAGGGGGGAAGCAGGCTCCCCGCTGAGCAGAGAGCCTGATGTGGGGCTCGATCCCAGGACCCTGGGATCATGACCTGAGCCGAAGGCAGAGGTTTTAACCCACTGAGCCACCCACATGCCCCGAGATTGATTTATTTTTATTTGGGGGCCGAATGGAGGGCCCACTGAGCTACCCACCTGCTCCCTGCTGCTCAGATCATGATCTCAGGATCCTGGGAAGCTGCCCTACATCAGGCTCCCTGCTCAGCGGAAAGATTGCTTCCCCCTCTCCCTCTGCTGCTCCCCCTGCTTGTGCTCTTTCTCTGTCAAATAAATGATTAACATCTTCTTTTTAAAAATTTTTTTAAGATTATTTATTTATTTATTTGACAGAGAGAGATCACAAGTGGACAGAGAGGCAGGCAGAGAGAGAGAGAGAAGCAGGCTCCCTGCTGAGCAGAGAGCCCGATGCGGGGCTTGATCCCAGGACCCTGAGACCATGACCTGAGTCGAAGGCAGAGGCTTTAACCCACTGAGCCCCCCAGGTGCCCCGTATATTTTTAAATTTTTTTAAAAGATTGTATCTATTTATTTGTCAGAGAGAGTGAGAAGGAGAGCATGAGCAGGGGGGAGCAGCAGGCAGAGGGAGACACAGATTCCCCGCTGAGCAGGGAGCCTGAAGCAGGGTTTGATCCCAGGATCCTGGGACCATGACCTGAGCCAAAGACAGAAGCTCAACTGACTGAGCTATCCAGGTGCCCCAATATTTTTAAATTTTTATTAGTTTTTTTTTTTACATATTTTAAAAAATTCCCTCCAATTAAAAAAAAATTCCTTCCCATGTCTGTGAATCTGTGACCCTTAGGATGGGGGTGTCCACTCCCTGGGGAAGGAGGTGGACAACTTCCTCTGCTGTGGGAGGCCTCCAGGCTGCACTCCCAGGTAAGTAAGGATGACTATTCCTCCAGGAGGAAATGTCCCATCAATCAATTTTTTTTCAAATTTTATTTCTTTATTTCTTTATTTATCTGAGAGAGAGACAGCACAAGCAGGGGGAGCAGCAGGCAGAGAGAGAGAGAGAAGCAGGTCTCCCTGCAGAGCAGGGAGCCGGATGCGGAGCTCAATCCCAGGACCCCAGGATCATGACCTGAGTGAGATGCTTAACCAGCTGAGCCACCCGGGCATCCCACCATCAA
The DNA here is from genome assembly GCF_963455335.1 of Martes martes. Classification (NCBI taxonomy): domain Eukaryota; kingdom Metazoa; phylum Chordata; class Mammalia; order Carnivora; family Mustelidae; genus Martes; species Martes martes. Next base: position 120,668,188 of record NC_137897.1, on the reverse strand, counting down.
TCATTCAGTCTCCATAGAGACTGTCAAAAATTGCCAATGCCGGGGTGCCTGGGTGGCTCAGTGGGTTAAGCCTCTGCCTTCGGCTCAGGTCATGATCCCAGAGTCCTGGGATTGAGCCCCGCATCGGGGTCTCTGCTCTGCGGGGAGCCTGCTTCCCCCTCCCTCTCTGCCTATTTGTGATCTCTCTCTGTCAAATAAAATTAAAAAAAAAATTGCCAATGCCAACTCTATCTCAAGCTGTCACTGCGGGGTACTGGGAGAAGTTTTCAGTTAGCAATGATAGTGCCGCGCATAAACCTCATTGGCCGAATGGCATTTCACTGTGTGCATGGACCACACTCATTTATCCATTTATCTGTCAATGGGCATTTGAGTCGATTCCCCTTCTTTATATGGTTTTAAAGTATTTTTTAAGAAGATTTTAATTATTGGGGCGCCTGGGTGGCTCAGTGGGTTAAAGCCTCTGCCTTCGGCTCAGGTCATGATCTCAGGGTCCTGGGATCAAGCCCCGCATCGGGCTCTCTGCTCAGCGGGGAGCCTGCTTCCCCCTCTCTCTCTGCCTGCCTCTCTGCCCACTTGTGATCTCTCTCTGTCAAATAAATAAATAAAATCTTAAAAAAAACAAATTTAAAAAATATATATGAAGTTCTGATCCATACTACAATATGTTGCAAATGTTATTGAGAGAAATCAGGTATAAAATGACAAATATTACATAATTCCACCTAAATGAAACATCTAGAATGACAAAGTCATGCAGACAGAAAGTAGGTACAGGTTACCAGGGGTTGGAGGAGGGGAATGGGGAGCCAGTGCTGAATGGAAACAGACTTAAGGGGTGATGAAAAGGTTTTGGAAATAATGGCAAGAGTCATTAGGAATGTACTTAATGAGTCTGAATTGTGCTTAAAAGTGGTGAAAATGGCAAATTTTGTCTTATAGATATTCTATAGCAATTTAAAAAAACCAAGAGAATGATAAATCTTAATCTGAGCTATTGGCCCCTGTGGTTCCGTGCCAGGGCCAGCTGGTAGTTTCACGGGTGTTTTTTGTTTTGTTTTGTTAACGATTTTATTTATTTATTTGACACAGAGAGAGAGATCACAAGCAGGCAGAGAGAGAGGAGGAAGCAGCCTCCCCACTGAGCAGAGAGCCTGACATGGGACTCGATCCCAGGACCCTGAGATCATGACCTGAGCGGAAGGCAGAGGCTTTAACCCACTGAGCCACCCAGGCGCTCCTGTTTCACAGGCGTTAATGAGCTTATTTTAAAAATAAACAAAATGTAAATGAGCCTTGAATGGACAAATTTTATGGATAGTGAATAATCTGATTCTCTGCATCTATATTTAAAAAAAAAAAACAAACCCTGGAAAAGGAAATACCCTGTTCCCAGGAGCCAAGGTCAGTTCTCTTACAGAACCCGAGAAGCCCCTTGGGTCTCGCATTTGCTTGTTTCGTGCCATCAACATGGCTTTCAGTGTGGCCGAATGGAACGGCAGGAACCGTCCCTTACACGTGTCGCCAACTGAGCTTTGACAGAGGAGCAAAGGCAGTTCAGTGGAGAAAGGGGCAATTTGTTCAATGAATGGTGTGGGAACACCTTGGACATCCACTTGCAACTAAATGAATCTGGACACAGACCTCACACGCTTCACAGAAATTAACTCGAAATAGATCATAAACCGAACCATAGAACGCAAAACTATAAAATCCCAGAAGATGATGACCTAGGGGAAAGCCTAAATGACCTTGGGTTTGGCGATGACTTCTTTGGATACAAAGTTTCTGGTGCCTTTGGAGCGGGCAAACTCAACACTTGAAGAGAGGTTGGACAGAGTTTCTGGGCCACGGTCTGGCTTCAGCTTCCCTGAGATTCCTTCCAGGGAAGCCAGTGGTCAAGGTCATGAGTGACTAGTGGGAAACAGCGCTCCCCAGATGGGCATCTGGCATGGTGGGGGTGTGGACCAGGAGCCACATCCAGGGGGAAAGTAAAAGAGGAAGCTCCTGACCTCTTCGTGCAATCAAGGGTGGGGTGAAGTAGAAGCTTTCCATAGGGCGATGCAGTGTCCTCAGGAGATCCAAGCTTCAGGGCATGGACGGAAGGCAGCACAGAGTCGTGACAGGACCAGTCCGGATAAGAACCCAGGCAAGGCTCACCTTGGCATTTGTCTTCAGGCTAAACAATGCTACAATGGCCATGAGGGTCATGGTGGAGACAGCCCTCCTGCTATGCTGGAGTGGCCCCCAGTCTCTTCTTCCCTGCTGAGCTCAGATCAAAGTGGCTACCCGTGGATCAACTGACTGTCTCTTGATCTCTTCCTCCCCCACATTCTGGGAAAGCTTTGTATTTGTTAGGATTTTCTTTTCTTTTTTTTTTCCAAAGATTTTATTTATTTATTTGATAGACAAAGATCACAAGTAGGCAGAGAAAACAGACAGAGAGAGACCAGAGAGAGACAGGGAAGCAGGCTCCCCGCTGAGCAGAAAGCCCGATGTGGGACTTGATCCCAGGACGCTGGGGCAGAGGCTTTAACCCACTGAGCCACCCAGGCGCTCCCCAAAGATTTTATTTATTTACTTGACAGAGAGACAAACAGCAAGAGAGGGAGAGAAAGAGAACAGAAGCAGGGGGAGTTGGAGAGGGAGAAGCAGTCTTCCCGCTGAGCAGGGAGCCGGACACGGGGCTCCGTCCCAGCACCCCTGGATCATGACCTGAGCCGAAGGCAGAGGCCCAACCACTGAGCCACCCAAGTGCCCCCTTTTTCTTTTTTTTTTACTGAAGTATTTTTTTTTTTACGTATAATGAGTTAGCATTGAGGTAGATATCTTGAATATCTGCAGATAAGGTAGGTCTCTTGGATGACTCATTCAAGGAAGTTCACATAATCCAACTTAATGAAGCCTGTGTTCTTTGTGTACTGATGGAGACAGTGGGGGGCAAACATTTTTTGATCTGGAAAAACGGAGGCCGTTTTTCCAGATCAGACCGTGCTGGGTTAAGCAGATCCCCTCGGATGGTTCCAGTAGAGTTGCTGGTGACCCATCTCACTCTCGGAGGCAAAGAAGAAAAGGGCTGTTAGGATTTTCTTTTTTTCTCTCTCTCTCTTTCTTTCTTTCTTTCTTTTTTTTTTTTTTTTGATTTTCTGATTGCAAAAAGAAACAGACATTAACTCAGGCAAGAAAAGGGGTGTATTTGGCATGATGCTGAGTAGATCACTGACATGGTGGAATGTTGGATCGAGCAGGTCTTGGGATGCACAGGCGTGACCTGTTTTGTGCAGGGCCTGGAGCAAGGAAGTGTCCCGCAGAAGGACGGGGCGGTGGCCGTGCGAGCCGCTCAGCCCTCAAAGCCTACCAAGGCCAGCCTGAAGGCCGGCGGGGATCTGTCCATGGTAGATAACGATGCTGCGAAGAGTCCGTGGGAAGCCTCGATAGAAGGATCCAAGCACAGACCCGCAGAACAGCTCCTTCCTATTCGAAACGCAGCTGCCCTCATGCCGCTGGGCTTTGGTGCGGACGTGGAAGCCCACCACGGGACATCCAGTACGCATGCGCGTGGAGCTGCCCATCGTGAGCTGAGCATTGGCGGACTCACCAAGTCCTGTGGCCACGCAGGCACAGAAGCAAGATAGTGAAGGGTTAACCTTCCGGAGCAGGCCCAACTGGAATCAGAGAGAGGCTCAAGTCAGGTACAAGGACCGATGGTCCAGACGCCAGGTCACCCGCCTCCATCACGCTGGTACTCCCCCTCAACTAGCTCATACCTGTGGACTCCTGAGCCGTGGGAGAGGGAGTCACTGCAACTGACCAAGGATAGGGAAACGTTTAGACCTGGCCCATTGGTGGGTCATCTTATTATGTTGGTACTAGTAAAAACAGACTACTGCCTCGCTCCAGTCCCACTTAGGGTGATGACAGAGAAATCCTCCCAGTGAGCAGTACACTTGGTTTTCCACTTGGTAGAGAGAGAGAAATGGCCTGAGATAAAGATGTCCGTGAAAAATGACTTGGAAGATTGGTCAGGGACCCAGGAGGCATCAGATTGGAAGGTCAGTTAAAAACGTTCTGTACCCAGTTCCAGTGTGTGGTGGGAGTTTTCTAGAGCACCAAGCAATTCCTGTCCACCATGCAGTGTCCGAAAATTTAGCTCGATTCTGGCTGTGTAGCATTCGTCCTTTTAAGACCTCACCCCACCTCAGATACCAGTCTTAAATCCAGGTCGCTTTTCGGCTTTTTGTTTCTAAGATTTTGTACATTTATTTGACACAGAGAAAGAAAGCACACAAGCAGGGGAAGAGGCAGAGGGAGGAGAAACAGTCTCCCCGCTGAACAAGGGACCCCGAGACCATGATTGGAGCCAAAGGCAGATGCCCCACCGACTGAGTCACCCAGGCACCCCTCAAATTCAGGTTGTTGCTTGTACCTCTTACCAACTGGCTATAAATCAGAGGTTCCCAAGACCCTCTCTGTGGGTTGGATTCATGTGCGGGAGCAGCTCAAAGGATGCAGAGACACTTACTAGATCATTGGTTTATTATAACTCGGGAACAGCCTGGTTGACAAGGTATGGGGGAAAGGCACAGAGCTTCCATGTTCTTTCCAGGCACGCCACTCTCCTGTACCTCCAACCCAGGTCTCCAAACCCTGTTCTTTTTGGGTATTAAAGGAGGCTTCATTACAAAGGCATGCTTTTTTAAAAAGATTTTATTTACTTATTTGAGAGAGAGAGATTGAGCCAGAGAGCGGGGCACAGGAGCAGAGGCAGAGGAAGAGGGAGAAGCACAGTCCCCACTGAACTGGGAGCCTGCCACCGGCCTCAATCCCAAGACCCCACAATCAGGAGCTGAGCGGAAGGCAGATGCTTAAGTGACCGAGCCCCCCAGGTGCGCCCACGAAGGCATGATTGGTCAGCTCACTGGCCATCGCCATCCATTCCACCTTCGGCCCCTCCTCCCTCTGTGGACGTCAGGGAAGGAGAACTGAAAGTTCCAACCTTCTAATTATTCATTTGGTTCTCCTGGCAACCAGCCCCCATCCTTAGGTGTGGTCCCAAAGTCACCTCATTCACATAACAAAAGACACGTTTATTGCTCTCCTTACAGGAAATTCCAAGCATTTCAGGAGCTCTGGGCCAAAAACAGGGACAAAGACCAAATATATACATTTTTTCATTATAAATCACAATGGTACAGTCAGAGACCAGAAGTTTTGGAGAGGTGCGTGGAGACATCTAATGTGCCTAGGGCAGTGCATAAAACGGGTACGTGGATTCCTGTGTCTCTGCCAGTGGCCCCCAGCAAAATGGGAACTCCACCTCCCCCACCCCGCAAAGAGAGGGAACCCCGCGGTGGGGCTCAGCCGGCTTCTCCCCACGGAGGCCACGGCTCCGTGAAGGCAGTGGTCTTGGTGCAAGGGCTGGAGGTTGTGCACAGGCCCGGAAGGAAGGGTTTTCTTCCACCAAGGATGATCTCGATACTGCCACTACTGAGCAAATGGTATGATGCCCGTTTCTCAAAAGGACCAGCCAGCCATTTGGTAGCAGGAAGGTTACATCAGGATTCCTCCCACGCTGTGTGTGGGGGGAGCAAATTAGTCACACTTAGGATGTGGATTTGCCTTCCCTACATGCAGCATCTCTGCGAGCAATCCATCTGAGGGCGCACACAGCCCCTGATGGACTGACATGCTGTGCCACACGAGACTACTTCTGCGTGAGGGACTCACGGTGAAGTGTTCTGTTGAACTTGTAACAGAAGTTAGCATGTGGCCCACCTAGGCTCCTCGTGCCTGTGGACCATCCAGCCAAGAAAAGATTGTTATACTGGTGGGGCAGCTGACCGGGGGGACATCAGGAGTGGCACTGCTGCTCTCTAAGGACAGCAAAAAGAATGCCTGCAACCGAGAACATTCGATCGGGTGTCTCCGTGTTTCGTAAACAGACACACAACTGTGGCCTGACAAGGAAGGTTGAGACCTAAAGATCCAGTTGAAGCCTTCAGGAAAAACACCTAGACCAGTGATGCTTTCCAGGGACGAGGGAAATTCAGAACTGGTGATGGAGGTATAGTCAATCGTAAAATGGCCACAGAGTCCTAACCATTCGCGTGTTCAGAGATATTTACATTCCTATGCAATATGACTTTGTCACTCCTCCCATCAAGAAGCGGTCTATGCAGTCCTTGAATCTGGACTTTGCTTTGTGCGGTGAGTAGAATGATGTCCTCCAAAATGTTCAAGTCCCAATCTCTGGTATCTGTGAATGCGATCTTATTTGGAATTAGAGTCCTTGCAGACGTAATCATGTCAAGAGGAGGTCAAGCCCTAAGTCCAATGGGCCGTGTCCTTATAGAAAAAAGGAAAATTGGAAACACAGAGGAGACACAAGGGGAAGCAGGCCCTGTGAGGACATGCAAAAACTGGAGTGACACAGGACAAGCCAAGGAACAGCAAAGATTGCTGGGAGCCACCAAGAACCTAGGCAGAGGTAAAGCAGGATCCTCCCCCAGAGCCTTCAGAGGGAGCACGGCCCTACCAACACCTTGATTTTGGACGTGGAACCTCCACAACTGTGGAAAAGCACGTTTCCGTTGTTTTAAGCGACCAGGTTTGTGGCCCTTCAGCGTGGCAGTACCTTCTTTGGGTTTGGGGTAGACAATTCTGAGATGCCCTCTATCCACCTCCTAGCAAGGTCAAGTCTCAGCAGCTCCGCGTGCCCACCAGCTTGAGAATGTACCCTTGAACTGGCTTTCATCAGGAGACCACTGTCCAGCACAAGGAACCTGTACACCAGCCCTTGTCTCAAGGTCTGCTTTTCCACGCATATCTCTTCTGCAGACCCGGAGCAGGCCCACCATTCCTGATTCCCAGCCTCGCACCCAGCAGTCGGGGAGGGGAAGGGCTTTGGAGGGGCCTTCCCCAACCGCCGCTGTCTAATTAAACAGCTCCTAGTGGTTAATGATTCGTCATTTGCCAAAGCCTGGAAATGAAGCGTGCGGCAATTTAATCAAGCGAACTTCAGCCGGGGGGCTTGGGCTCAGCACTTCTCCCGGGCACCCCATGGGAAACCAGCTCGCAGTCTGATGCTGCTTTCCAGGCACAGGCCTTCTCTCTCCAGGCCTGTCCGAGAGGAGAAGCAGGCTGTGGGGGAGAGGGAGACGGAGGGAACGTCAAAGCGGGGTGCCTGAGCGTGGGCTGGGGCTGAGACACAGGTAGGCAGCGGACCCGGGTGGGCCAGCCCTGCACATGCGCAAGGGTCCCAGGGCACCCCAAGCCATGTGGCGTGGCGGGCTCTCCACCACGTCTTCTTTTTATCTGATTTTAACAAAGGTGTCCGTTTAAACGACAGCGGGGGAACGGCCGAGTCGAAGGAGAGAAGCAGTTATTAAAGGGAAGTCGGAGGGAGGGGTAGAGGTAGTCGGGCTGCAGCGTGGAGGCCCTGGGAACGGGACTGAGACCGCGACCCCCTCCCGAGGCCCCGAGCTCTCTGGGGGATTCCGGGTGACGCTTTTCCAAACCGGACCGCTGCCTCCTGGGCCCGCAGCCGGGAGACTCGACGCCGCCGGGAGCGGGGCGCCAGGCCCCCCACCACCCCAGCCGAGGCCCCGCCCCCGGCTCTCCGCGCCGGCTCCCGCGGCCCCCGCAGCTCGCGCTCGCACCCCGCCCAGCTCCCCTCCCCCGCGCGCGTGCGCCCCGTCCCCGCGCCCCTCCCCCCCACCCCCGCCGCCGCCGCGGGCGCGCGCGCGTGCCCGTCGTCCCGGGCGGGAGCCGGAGACTGCGGGGCCGACTGCGGGCCAGAGAGCGGGCGCCGGGAGCGCCGGGAGCGCGGCCGGGCGAGGCGGGAGCGTGGGCGCGAGCCTGGCCGCGGGCGGGGGCCGCCGCCGCGCCGCCGCCCCCCAGTCGGCGGGCCGGGCCGCGGCGCCGAGCGCGAGGGCCGGGCTCCCGGGGCCGGTGGCCATGGGTGGGAGCCGGAGGCGGCAGCGGCAGCGGCAGCGGCGGGCCCCGCGGGCGGGGAGGCGTGCGGCCCACGGCCCCTGACGGCCCCCGGCGGCCCGGCGCGCCCCCGCGCCTCCTGGGGGGGGTCGTCGCCCAGCAACGCCCGGCGCGCCCGCCCATCCCCCGCTGCCCTTTTTCTCCTGGCCGGGTGTGAGGGAGCATGCCCGCGCCCGGCCTCGGGCTGCCCAGTTAACCCGAGGGGCGTGGAGCGGCCCCTCCCTCGGGGGCGTCCCCCCTCCCCCGCTGAGCGGCCCGCCCCCTGCACTAGGGTATGGCCCCCGGCCCCGGCCCGGGACCCGAGGTCCCGCACTCCGGCCAGTGAAAGGCGTTTTCCCGTTCCCGCCCTCGTCCCCTCGCTGGCCAGCACCATGGGATGTAATATGTGCGTGGTTCAGAAACCGGAGGAGCAGTACAAAGTGATGCTTCAGGTAGGGGCCGCCGGGGCAGAGGCGGGGGGGGGGGGCGTGGGCGCCACCTGGGAAAGCAGCGGGAGGCAAACCTGGGAGGGCTGAAGGGCTCGGAAACGAAGAGGTAGGGAGCCATTCCCGCCCTCGATTTCTGGGGCTCCTGGGTGTTGGCGCTCCGTGGGAACCAGACACAGACGGGGGGAGCTGCGTGGGGATGGGGTGCAGGGCGCATCCCTTGGGCGCCCGGCGTAGGTAGGGACGTGAACCCTGGGTCCAGAACGGTCTGGCTCGGGAAGTTGGGCTCGGCCTGCTCCGGCGCGCTTGCACCCCGGGCCCGGGAGTCCGGAGGCGCGGTGGTGCCGGCGCCGGCGCGGGATGGAGGTTGCATAGCAACGGGCTCCGTTCCCTGCACACGCTCGCCCCGCTGGACCCAGGGCGGGGGAGGGAGAGGGGCCCCCGTGGCGCGGGGGGCGGCCAAATCCAGGGCCCCGAGGACCAGGGGCGCAGGAGCGCGCGGGCGGTCTGGGGCCGGGGCGGTTATCCCGGCCCCCACTCTCCGCTCCGGCCCTGCCCAGATGGCGGGCTCCCAGACTGGGGTGCCGCGGGCTCAGCGAGCGGAGGGCGATCTGCAGGCAGCGGTGCCCGGCTCGCTCTCTGCCCTGCAGGGCCTCGGGTCCGGGGCCGCGGGGGGCGTGAACCGAGAGGTACTCGGCGGGACAGGAGCGGATACGCGCGGCCGCGCTCTCGGAACCCAAGCCCAGCCCGGTGGCCCGGAGCGGGGCTTCCTTGCTTGTGCGTGGCGTGACTTCGTGAGTGCGTGCTTGTGCCCCGTCTGTGTGTGCGCGGAGGCTCCTCCGGCCCCGCGTGTGTGTACTTTCTGTGTGCGCTCAGAGAGGTGTCTAGGGAAATGTCCCGCATGGTGTCGCCTGAGACGCCCCCGGGGCTAAGTGGAGGGAGTTCAAGGTCGGAGGGACTCGGGACCCAGGGGCAGACCCAGCGCAGACAGGTATGCACTTCGATTCCGGGTTTATGGGTCAGGACCTGGGGAGTAGGCGCTGGTCGGTGCGCTGTTGGCTGGGGGAACTCCTGTAAGCATCCGCGGGGGCGCGGTGTGTGTGGGGGTGGGGGAGGCATCGGAGGCCGCGGGAGCCCAGCTCCGGGGCTGTGAGCCCGGTTCCGGTCCCGGTGAGCGGGAGGCGGCGGGATGGCGACTCGTGCTCTGCCCTGGCCGCGCCGCTCGCCTCCTCTCCGAGGCCCTGGCTCCCTGGGCGCGCGCGGCCCTCCGCTTTGCCCGCTCGCTGCCCCTCGCCTTTCTTCCGTTCTCGCCGTCCGCCCCCGGCCTGTTCCTCTCGTCTTGTTCCCGGCCATTGTCATTGCCCGCTCGTGGAATCGGGTTCGGTAATAACTCGCGCTGGGACCGAAGGGCAGCCCCTCGGAATCCCAGTGGCGGGCACCGGGGCTGCAGGCGGAAGGTCCGGCTGCACTGGTTGGTGGGTGACGCCGTGGGATCCCACCCTCGCTCCTTCCTTTCTTGGAATTATTTCACCAAATGGCAAGCGATTCCAAAGCTCTTGGCTCTTGACTTCCTCAGAGAGGGATTGAGGTCGTATTTCGTTTAAGACCGATCTCACCGCGGTGCTGGAACAAGAAGGGCGACCCTGCAGGCTAGAAACGAGCCGTAGTTGACGGGGCAACGCCGAGGTGACCCTTCGGGCTCCCCCTGGCAGTGAGGGAGGGGAGGCTGCCACAGTTGGGGCAGGGACCGAGGTCAGGGAGGCTCCGTGTTGGGGGAGGGCTTGAGATGAACCTGGGCAGGAAAGTTCGGAGCCAGGCTTTCCTTGAGAGAGAGCCCCAAGCCCTGGGGAGAGAAGTCCCCAGAGGAGGGGCCTGCGTGCCAGCTGCCCTTTGCCATTTCCTGGTCGGGGTTGCAGCCATCGCAGACCGGTCTCTGGGGGCACTGCCCCCTTTTAAAGCTCCTGAGGAAGTTTGGGCAGAATCAGAACGTGGACGCACTTTTAAAAAAGGAACGATCCTTTAAAAATGAAGCAGCGGCCTTGAGGTGCCGGGGGTGGGGGGAGCTGGGTGGCTTGGCCTCTTATTTACACTGACCCTTCATTTTGGCTCAGGTCCTGATCTCAGGCGGGTGAGACGGAACCCCAGCCCGGGCCCGTGTGCTGGGTGTGGAGTCTGCTTAAGATTCTCTCTCTCGGGGCACCTGGGTGGCTCAGTGGGTTAAGCCTCTGCCTTCGGCTCGGGTCATGATCCCAGGTTGCTGGGATCGAGCCCCACATCGGGCTCTCTGCTCAGCGGGGAGCCTGCTTCCCCTACCTCTCTCTCTGCCTGCCTCTCTACCTACTTGCGATCTCTGTCAAATAAATAAACTAAATCTTTAAAAAAAAAAAAAAGATTCTCTCTCTCTCCCCCTCTAAGATAAATAAGAAATCAAAATAAAATTAAAGGGAGACAAAAGAAGATCGTATAAAAAGGAGCTGGAAAGCAGGCAAAACCATTGGTAGTCCCAGAAGACCCGATTTCTGGGGGCTGGAGTCCCAGGCACAGCAGGGAGAGTATTTCCTGGCCCAGTCTGGTCCTCTTCTCAGAGCAGAAAGAAGCTTCTGTCCCAACAGACCAGTCAGAGCCCTTGCTTGGCTCCCGTGCCCCCCTAAACCCTGGTGCCCCCCTAGCATCAGTGGTGCTTCTCCCTGTCCTGTCCTTGCCTGCCTGTGGCCTCTGCACCCCTCAAGAGTGAGGGACCTGGGCAGGGCCCAGCGCAGCCCAGAGGGCCTGCACCGCTTGCCCGGGGGCTTCCGTGTGCCTTCGATCCCCCAGCCCCCAGCTTGAGAACCCCAAGTTGTCTCTTCTAGCCTTGACCTCCAGGCCCTTTTCTCGTGGTGGCTCCCAGGCACGAGACCGGCTGCAGCTTCTCTGAGCCTGCCCTGAGGAAGTGTGCGGTCGCTGGTCGTGATATGTTGAGAGTTGTGCAGCCGTCCCCGCTGTCTCCTTCCAGAACAGTCATCACTCGAGAAAGAAAGCCCGTCTTTAGCAGTCCCGTTTCCCCCAACACCTCTCAGCCCCTGGCAACCACTCACCTCTTTATGGATTTGCCGGTTCCAGACACTTCATCTTAATGAACCTTATGAACCATACAATATGTGATTTTTGTGTGTGTGTGGCTTCTTCCATTTATCATGTTTTCTTTTTAAAAAAAATTTTTTTAAGTAATCTCTACCTCCAACGTGGGGCTCAAACCGATGACCTGAAATCAAGAGTTGCGCACTCTTTCGACTAAGCCCTACCCAGGCACCTGCTGGATTTCTTTCTAGTGCTGAATTATACCCCATCGCGTCAGTGTGCCACATGGTATGGATGGACGCTGGGGTTGCTTCTACCTTTTCACAATTGTGAATAATGCTGTTTTGAACATGGATATACAAATATCTGAGTCCCTGCTTTTGTTTTATTTTTTAAAAGATTTTATTTTTAAGTCCTCTCTGCACGCTCCGTGGGGCTGAAACCGACAGCCCTGAGATCGGGAGTCACAGGCTCCACCAACTAGGCCAGCCGGGTGCCCTCAGTCCCTGCTTTTAATTCTCTTGGGACTGCTGGATCATATGGTAATTCCGTCTCATTTTTTGAGGAGCTGTTGATCTCTTGGCAGCGGAGGCTGAGCTGTTTTACATTCCTACCAGGAAAGTAAGAGGGTTCCACTCTCTCCATATCCCCCCAACGCATGTTTTTTAGACAGCGAGAGAGGGAGCACAAGCAGGAGGAGTGGAAGAGGAAGAAGCAGGCTTCCCACTGAGCAGGGAGCCCCCAGCTGGGCTCCATCCCAGGACCCTGGCAGCCGCTTAACAACTGAGCTGAGCCCCCCAGATGCCGCAGAGTGTTTCCTGTTGTGGCCGTCCTGCTGTGCGTGAGGGGTACTGCGGTTTTGATGTGAAGTTCCTGAGTGATGTTGAGTATCTTTTCATGTGCCATTGGCCTTTTGTGTGTCTTTTCTGGAGAAATGTCGATTTGGATGCCAGTACCACTCTGCTTTTCCTATAGCTTTCCTATAGCTTTTCCTATAGCTTTTAATCTTATTTTATTTTTATTATTTTTTTAAGATTTTATTTATTTATTTGACAGACAGGGACCACAAGTAGGCAGAGAGGCAGGCAGAGAGAGAGGAGGAAGCAGGCTCCCCGCCGAGCAGAGAGCCCGATGTGGGGCTCGATCCCAGGACCCTGGGACTATGACCTGAGCCGAAGGCAGAGGCTTTAACCCACTGAGCCACCCAGGCACCCCAAGTTAATCTTATTTTTTAAAGATTTATCTATTTGAGAGAGAGAGCGAGCCTGCACGAGCAGGGGGAGGGGCAGAAGGAGAGGGAAAAAGAGTATCAAGGAGACTGAGATCATGACCTGAGCCGAAACCAAGAGTCCAATATTATAACCAACTGAGCCACCCAGGAGCCCCTGTAAGTAAAATTTAAAATCAGGAAGTGTCAGTCCTCCCAGTTTTGTACTTTTCACCATTGTTCTGGTTATTCGGGGTATGTTAAGTTTCTTTTTTTAAAAAAAGATTTTATGTATTTATTTGATAGAGATCACAAGCAGGCGGGGGGGGGGGGAAGCAGACTCCCCGCTGAGCAGAGAGCAGATAGGGGTCTCGATCCCAGGACCCTGGGATTATGACTTGAGCCAAAGGCAGAGGCTTTAACCCACTGAGCCACCCAGGCGCCCCTGTTAAGTTTCTTTATGGATTGTAGGATCAGCTTGCCAGTTACTAAAAAGAAGGCAGCTGCAGTTTTGTAGGAATTGAATTTGTGCATTGATTTGGGTGGAGTATTACCCATGAACATAGGATATCTTTCCACATGGGTCTTCCGTTTCTTTAAATGATGTTTTGCATTTTTGTTACATTTACTGCTGATTGTTTTATTCTATCTGATGCTATTGTGAGTTGAATTGTTTTCTTTTTCATTATTTTCTAAAGGTTTTTAAAATTAGATTTTATTTATTTATTTGATATATAGAGAGAGAGTCCACGCACAAGTGGGGGGAGCAGTAGAGGGAGAGCGAGAAGCAGGCCCCTGGCTGAGCAGGGAGCCGGATACGGGGCTCCATCCCAGGACTCTGGGATCATGACCTGAGCTGAAGACAGTCGCTTAACCACCTGAGCCACCCAGGTGCCCCTAAAGATTTTTAAAAGTTCATTTATTTAACCGATCTCTCCACCCACCATGGGGCTCGAACTCACAACCCTGAGATCAAGGTCAGCGTGCTCTTCTGACTGAGCCAGCCAGGAATTGTTTTTTTGTTTTTTTGTTTTTTAAAGATTTATTTATTTATTTGAGAGAGGAGAGGGAGAGAAGCAGACTCTGTCCTGAGCATGGAGCCCAACTTGGGGCTCGATCCCAGGACCCTGAGATCATGACCTGAGCCGAAACTGGTCAGACGTCCGGGGGGCTGTTTTCTTAACTTACTTTTCATCTTTCTCATCGCTGCCGAGTAGAAATGCAGTTGATTTTTGTATATTGATCCTCTATGCTGCAGCCTTACTCAACTCATTTATTAGCTCTCATCGTTTCTTAGTGGATTCTGGAGGATCTTGTATGCGTGGGATTATGTCAAGGGCAAACTCAGATACTTTTCCGTCCGCCATCCCAACCCTGTTCTTTCTCTTTCTTGCCCACTTGCTCTGGCTAGAATCTCCCGCAGGATGTTGAGTAGAAGCGCTGAGAGCAGGTGTCCTTGCCTTGCTGCTGATCGAAGAGGGAAGCTTCCAGACTTTCACCAGTGACTTACGGCTTGCTGTAGGTTTCTCATAAATGCTCTTTATCAAGTCAGGGAAGTGCCCTTTTATTCCTAGTTCGGGTGTTTTTATGATGAAGTGTCGTAGGACGTTGTCCAGTGTGTTCCGGGTGGCTGCTGAGCCCCTCCCCAGTTTGGGCCCTTTATCCCCCTGCTGCCGCCAGCCCCACCTCTGTCCCGTTGGTGTGTCGCCCGGGCGTCGCCGGGGTGGGGGAGAGGGTGCCACACACCAACCAGCTCTGGAGAGGTAGAAAGGTCCTGGGGGGTGGGTGGTCTTGCAAGGTGCCTCAGGAAGAGGCGGGAACCAGATTCCGGAGGGTGGAAGGTGGGGAGAAAGCGGCATCAGCACCAAGGCCAAGATGCCTGCGGAGACCCCTTCCTGGTGCCCTTGCTGGCTGGGGACCCGCTGTCCTTCCGTGGGGCACCTTGACCCCTTTGTCGTGGATTTAATCACACCCCACTCTGGGGTTCTCTCTGCCCCTTTGTCTTTCCCCTGCCACGCCAGCCTTCTAGATCTTGGTATCCCCCCCCCCCATACCATCACATGTGACAAAGGAAACTGGCCTCCTGGCCCGCTGCACCCATTCCCCGCGGGGCCGCCCAGACTTCCGCTCTTCTTTCAGCCGAGTGAGTCAGGACCACCACCAGCTCCCCTCCGTCCACCTCCGGAGAGGCCGAGCGACAGCCCTGCTGGTCTCCTTGTGACCACCCCCACCGCGCCTTCCTCCCTGGGGCTCCTGCCGGCCGAGCCCCCGCTGTGCCAGCCCGAGACTCCTCCCTCCCTCCCTCCCTCTCACCCCCGGGGCCTTTTTGTAATGGGAGAGACCGCCCTGCCCCGGAACAAAGAGGCAACAGTTGGGGAGAGAAGGACCCAGTGTGCCTCGAGGGCAGGGCCCACAGCTGTCCCCTCTCTCCGTCTTCCTCCCTCCCTGGGGGCGGCTCTCCCACCCCTGCCGCGCTCCCTGCCGCTTGAGTTGGGGCTTTCTGTGAGCAGGATTTGGGCGTTGCTTCGGAGGGTAGCAGGCCCTCTGGAAGCAATTGTAGAGGGCATGACCGTGCCGCTGAATTCCAGTAGCCGTCATCCGCTCCGGCTCACCATGTTTTTCCATTGTCGCAACATTTTAAAATGCCCTTCCTTACCTCAGTTCCAAGGACTGCCTGAGCCACGGGGCTAGGACATTCTAGAAAATGTAAAACTAATCTACAGTGATTGAAGGCAGATTGGCGTTTGGCAGGGATGGGCAGAAGCATGCGTGGAAGCGAGGGACGACAGAGGGCCATGGGGCTGCCTGAGGAAATGGTCACTATCTCGGCTGTGACGGTGGTGTCACAGGTGTAATTTACAGAGCTGTAAAGCGTAACGCTCTGAATACGTGCATCCGATTACATGGCAACTAAACCTTAGTAAACCCTTAAAAACAAATACGTGTAACACACACACACCAAAGGAAAAACACATGAGTGTACTTAACCCAACACGGGGCCCTAGTGGGGTTGGGGGTTCTTTCCTTCTGCTTCAGGGTCCCCACACGGAAGACAGTACCATGTGGGAGGAAACAGTGCCTGCCTCCCGCGGTCATGGCCATGGGGAAATCCGCAGCCTTTGCTCCTAGGCCCTGGGTCCGCTGGGATCTCCTTTGGCTAGAGGGTCGAGTTGCTGCCATCAGGCCATGTGGTGGGTGGGTTAGGCAGGGCAGATGGATGGAGACAGCCTTACTCGTGGCCAGGACACAGCCAATGTCCAGCGACAGAAGGACGTTCAGTAGTATTCTGAGGGTTTGTGTAATGTGAAAGAACGGAGAGGAAACCCTCCGGGAGAGGAGCTCCGAGCTGTGAAGTGAGGACGAGGGACGTCTGCGAAGCGGGGCTCGGGCTGCCTTCGACTCGGGTCATGATCCTGGAGTCCCACGATCAAGTCCCGCATTGGGCTCCCTGCTTGGCGGGGAGTCTGCTTCTCCCTCTGACCTGTCTGCTTTCATGCTCTCTCTCTCATTTTCTCTCTCAAGTTACAAAAAAAAGGGGGGGCACCTGGGGGGCTCAGTGGTTGAGCCTCTGTCTTCAGCTCAGGTCATGATCCCAGGGTCCTGGGATCAAGCCCCGAATCAGGCTCCCTGCTCAGTCAGCAGCCTGCTTCTCCCTCTGCTAGCTACTCCCCCTGCTTCTGTTCCCTCTCTGGCTGTGCGTCTCTCTGTCAAATAAATAAATAAAAAATATTAAAAATAAAAAAAGACTATCATTCTGGTGACTGCCGGCCTTGGACAGGTCAGGTCAGCCCAGGGGTGGGTGGTGGATGTTTTTAGTTGTTGTGAGCTTACACCTGAAGGTTGATCTTTTTTTTTTTTTTTTAAAGGTTTTATTTATTTATTTGACAGAGAAGAGCTAGTAGAGGGAGCGGCAGAGGGAGAAGGAGAAGCAGGCCCCAGCTAAGCTGGAAGCCTGATGCGTTCTGGGGCTGAATGCCACGCAGCGCTCCATCCCCCGACCCTGGGATCATGACCTGAGCCAAGGGCAGACGCCCAATCGGCTGAGCCACCCAGGTGCCCCCCCCCCCGTAAGGTTGTTCTTGATAATAACCTCAAGAATCGCTTTTCTTTTTCTTTTTCTTTTTTTTAAAGATTTTATTTATTTGACAGAGAGATCATAGTAGGCAGGGAGGCAGGCAGAGAGGGGGGGAAGGCAGGCTCCCTGCTGCGCAGAGAGCCCGACACGGGGCTCAATCCCAGGACCCTGAGATCATGACCCGAGCCGAAGGCAGAGGCTTAACCCACTGAGCCACCCAGGCGTCCCTGCTTTGCTTTTTCATACAGGCCATCTGGGTTACCCTCCCTTCCCAGCCACTCTTCCCAAGCAGGACCCAGAGGTGCCCTGAGAGGCCTGCTTCACCTAGAAGTGGGGGCAGGGCAAATGGATCAGATTTCAGCAGACCTTGGGTGGGCCCCACCACCCACTCTGCAGCTTTGGGGAGGTAAGGAGTAAGAGGGAAGGAGAGACCCTTTGAGTCACTTGTCTGGTGTCTGAACCCCATTCAGGTCTGTGTGCGTCCTTCCTGGTTCCTTGAGTGCGTGCTGGATCAGCATGATGCCAGTCCTAGGCCCTTGCTAAAATGCAGAATTGGAGGAGGCCCAGGGCCTGAGAGTCTGCATTTCTCGCAAGCTTCCAGGCCACGTCCATTGCTGTTGGTCCTTGGACCAGCCGCACCAAGAGCAAGGACCTCAGGAAGGAGCTTGGGGTACATCAGCGAAGCCCTGGATCACATCAGCATCATCCAGGAGGAGGCATGGCATCACCTGGGACCTACCAAATCCATTTCCAGGGGTACTGCCTTGCTGAGGTTCCCAAGGGACACACTGTGTTCCAGATAAGCAAGCCTCCTTTTCCATCACGCACACCCTCAGCAACACGCACACAGCTCCCCGGGGCACCTGGACATACACACCCAAACGGCTAAAAAGGCTTTTGAGATGAAGGCCTCTCATGCTTCCTTTTCTTTCTCCTGCCCCTGGGCAAGAAGTGGTGGGCACAGTTAGGGGGTTGGATGGGCTGGTTTGTCCAGGCATGCTATTCGCTGGGCCAGTCACGCGATGGTGGAATGTACTGCCCAGCTAGATTCTTCCAGATTAAGGCATTTCGTAGCCACTGACGCAATTCATTTAGGCAAGGATCCTCCTCAAATGGTAAAACCATTACTCAAAGGGATGGTCACAGGGTCTCAAGGTGTTACCCCGGTACCTTGTAAATTAGGAAGGGAAAAGGAGAGACTTGGCAGCCGCGATTTTAACCATGTGACTAAAGCAAAATCAAGAGTCCCCAGCAGTGGGACGGCCTCATCCCAGTGTCTCTTGATGCTGTTGGTCCGGAGGCGTCAGGATCCAGCAATTTGTCAGAGCAGTTAAGCTGAATCTAATGAGGGCAGAGCCAGACTCGCATTGTACAAGGCAGCTGCCCCAAACCTCTTCCGAGATCAGTGCCATGAAAGTTAAAAAAAGACAAAGTGGATAGATTATTCTAGATTAAAGGATACTAGACACATAACAACCAAATGTAATGTGTGTGGTCCTTGACTGGATCCTGGGTCCAGAAACCAAAACAAACGAGCTGTAAGGGCATTAGGGGTACATTGTGGAGATGTGGGGGTGGCTGATGACGGTGGTTCTCCTGGAATGGGGGCATGGTGCTGGCATCTTGCTTGCAAAATCGTGTGGGTAGAAAGGAGAGAGCGGCGTGGGAATGCGCACTCTGGGGGAGAGCTGCCTGAAGGGAATGCAGGGTTGCAACGTCCCTGTGGGTTGACCATTTTCAAAATCCAGAGTTGGGAAAACAGGAGGGAGGACTTCTGCTGGGCCGTGGAAAACAGAGTGCAGAGAGCCTGTCCTTGGCTCAGGCTTCCCTTCTCTGCTTTCTCTCTCCCTCCTGCTCTGTCGGTTTGGGGGTGGGCGGAACACTTGTCCGAGGCCAGGACACACCTGTCAGCAGAGCTGAGAGGCACCGATCAGGACCCAAGGGCGCACTGATTTATCCCAAGTTGCAGAGGGCAACTTCCGGTTTCTGTTGTCTCCTTGTCTGTCCCTCCATCCGCAGAGTGGGGTTAGGAGGGTCCTAACGTAGCAGCCTTGAGCCCCACTAGACATTTATGTAGGTAGCCCCCCCACTCCCCGCGTTCGGGAGAGTGAAAGGGGCCTCTCCAGGCCTCCCTGGGGTCGCAGGCCCCGCCCGGCCGAGCTCTTTCCTGGGCC
The DNA here is from genome assembly GCF_963455335.1 of Martes martes. Taxonomy (NCBI): domain Eukaryota; kingdom Metazoa; phylum Chordata; class Mammalia; order Carnivora; family Mustelidae; genus Martes; species Martes martes. The sequence continues at coordinate 120,649,258 of NC_137897.1, read as the reverse complement.
CCTTCCACCACCCCACCGTGCTCCCCGCCCTCCCGGAGATCCCGCAGCACAGCCGCCCCGCACAGCGCCCGTGGAACCCCCGCACAGCTGCGCCAGCCTCCCCAGGTCGGGGCCCGGAGGCTTGGTGCAGCCGAGGGTGGGAGAGGACTCGCGCCCACGGCCCGCGCAGGAGACGACCGCCAGCCCCGCTCCCGCCGCCGCCGCCCTCTTTGTCTGCGGCTTCGAACGCGGCGGGGGGGGCGGGGCTAGCGCGCCGGGGCCCCGCCCTCCGCCGCCTGGGGCGCCGCCGCTTCGCAGTCGGGGGCGGGGCGGGGCGGGGCGGGGCAGAGCACCTTCCCCGCGGGCCGCGGGCCCTGGCTGTGTCGCGACCGGTCACCCGGCTTCCCGCATAGCTCTCGCCTCCGCCCCGCCTCCCCACCGTGTCCCCTCGTTGCCCCTGTGTCTCCTTCACCTGCCGCTGGTGAGTCTTCCTCCGTGTTCCCCGCGCCTACTCCCATGTGCCCCAAGGCCTGCACGGCTGCAGTTTCCCCCGCGCTCTTTGGCCTGAGGTCTCCCTCTTGTAAACCTCCCATCAGCATTCAGACCGCCCAGGTGTCTCTCCTGGTAAAACCCAAAGGCAGCCCCCAGCCACTGGGACCCCATTCTCTGCAAAAGTTCCCAAAGGGTGTGTCTGTACAGACCAAGCTTCTCACTCTGCCCAGCGGTGGTCCACCCCTTAACAGATGCCCAGGGCCATTCTGGCCGTTCCCTCCCCATCCATGCCGTCTTGTTCAGCTTTCCTCAGCTTCTCTCTGGCTGGCTGTAAACTCTGGGTCTCTCTCTTCAGCTGCTAAATGTAAGCGTGCCTCATGATCGTCCGGGGGCCTCTTCTGTCTACATTCAATCCCCCGTTATCTCCTCCATCTCATGCTTTTGTATATAATATATTTTTATTTTAAAGTAATCTCTGGGCCCAACGTGGGGCTCAAACCCACAACACTGACATCAAGGACTGCTCTGCCGTCCGAGTTGCCCAGGTGCCCCATCTCAGGCCTTTTTTTTTTTCTAAAGATTTTATTTAATTATTTGAGAGAGCACACAAGTAGGAGGAGAAGCAGGCTCCCCATGGAGCAGGGACTGGATGTGGGGCTTGATCCCAGGACCCTGGATCATGACTTCAGCTGAAGGCAGAGGCTTATCCAACTGACCCACCCAGGAGCCCCGCCTTTTTCTTTCTTTAGGATTTATTTATTTATTTATCTTTGAGAGAAAGGTGGAGGCAGAGGAAGTGGGAGAGCGCCCCCCTCATCTCATGATTCGGGACACATGTAGGAGGAGCGGGCCATCGAGGATGTTTGCATGTCTCAGGAACTTCAAATCTGAGAAAAAAAATTTCCATTAATAAAACATGCCCATTTCCCCTGTTTCCCCCAACACCCGCATCGTCCACAGTGACCCTCACCTTCGTGGTCTCTGTGGATCCGGGTGGCACTCTTATATTTTTACTGCAGGAAAGGCTGGGACATCAGATTTGCCATCAGTGCCATGTACATTCGCAGTGTTGTGCAACCATCGCCATTGTTATTTCCAGAACATGTTCATCATCCCAAAATGGAACTTCATTAAGCAAGCACTCCCCAGTCTCCCTTCCCCTGGCCCCCGGCACCCGCTCCTGTGCTTTCTGTCCCTAGGGATTTGCCGTTGTGGAATCACACAGGCGGCCTTTGCAGTCTGCCTTCTGTCACTTGTCAGGCCGTCGTCCCTTTCTGCGGGGCATAACCCACTTTGCGGGTGTTACCACGTTGAATTGATCCATCTGTGGGCAGACATCGAGGTGGCCCAAGTGTCGGCGGTTACGGACAGTGCCGCTGTGAACAGGTGTCTGAGCCTTTCCATGTAGATGCCTGTTTTCTAGACTTATCCACAGCCACTGTCCCATTTTCCATCCCCCCCAGCGCATCAACACCTGTCTTCCTCTTCGCCACCCCAGCCGTCCCAGTGGACGTGATTGGGATCTCACGTGCGCTTTCCTGATGGGGAGCGAGGCCAGGCATCTGCTCTGTGCTTGTCAGTCATCCTTCCTCCCTTCAGGTCCCCTCCTCCACCACCACCTCCATCCCAGGCCAAGCCACCAGGATCTCCGGTCTGGGCCGCTGAGGTTGCCTGCGGCTCCTTCCCCGACCTCCTCTGCTTGGTCCCCTCCTCTGCCGGAGGGGCGGGGGCGGGGGGCTCTCCTGTGTGTGCCCGGCACTCTCCAGAGAGCACCAAGGGCTTAGCTCTGGCTGGAACGTTCTTCAAAGTCCCTACCGTGGCTGGCTCCTTGCCGTCATTCAGGTCTTAGGGCAGGCGTCCCCGGGGACGCTGTCCCTGCACACTCCATCTAAAGCAGGCCCCACTTGAGCTTTTTCTACAGCGGAACCCAGGGCTCTGAGTGCGGTCCCAGACGGCCTCACTCACTGTTCCTCGCCTGAGTTCGGCCCCGGCACCAGCCTCTCCGAGCACAGGGATCACGTCTGTCTGCTTCGCGGCTGTTCTTCCCTCTTCCTCCCAGTGGTTCCCCGCTGTCCGGGGACACGGAGAGTCCCTGGTGCACCCAGGACCCCTGTGCTGCCCTCATCCCTGGACTCCCTGCCAGGGACAGCTTTGCCCCTCCCCCTCCCACCTTCCCACCAGGCTCGAAGCAGTCTGCCTCCGGGCTTCCTGCCTCCCTGCTTCCGGGGCTCATTCTCCACTGTCCCTCTGCTCCCTGGAGAAGCCGCATGCGGGACCGCACAGGTCCGTCGTAGGACTTGTCTTCAGTCGCCTGGAATGAGAGAGACAAGTGGGCAGTGGCCCAATTGCCCACATCCATCCCCACTGTAGCCTCTGACATCCCCCCTCACCTTCTTTGCTCACCCCCAACACCCCTGATTGCTAGAAAGTTCTTCCCCCATTGGAGTTCCCTCCCCAGCCTCCTTTAGAACCTGGGTTGAGGTATGTCCCTGCCTTAGCTTGTGTCTTGTCTCAGCCCACTACCTGATCTGCTGCCCTGTGCCTGTCCGCCCTCTGGTGGGAAGGGGTTCGCTGTGACCTGGCTTGCATCAACGGGCTGGAGTGGGCCTTGTGTGTGGGTTGGCCACAGGCTCCTTCTGAAGGCAGACCTGGGGGCCTGCCTGCTCTGTCTCCCTGCCCCGTTGGCTGGTGCTTATGGGGTCAGTGCTCCCCCAGCCCCAGGGGCCTCCTGTCCTCTTCTGCTCAGACACTGCGGCCCACAGCTCGATCACCCACAGGACGCCTTCTGTAAATCCCACCTTAGAGGGAGGCAGTAGGGGGCCGGCTCGCAGGGGTGCTGCGCTGGGGGAATGGGGAGGGTGTCTGCTCGGTCTGCTCCCCAGGGCCTGAGACCCATTAAGGCTCACTGGCCAGCCCTGTGGTCAGGCCTGGCCCCTGGGGTGGGCGTGGGGCATGTCCCTCGGGGCCATCTCCTCTACGGGGTGGGTGGCTGGCATTCATCCCCCTCATCTGGATCCCTCAGCCCCAGCGCCGCCCACACCCCAGGCCTCCTTCATTCCCTCTGGGATTCCAGGCTCCTTTTTGGGGACACCCCAGCAGGAAATGGAAGGCAGTAGAGGGAGAAAGCAGTGCTTCTCCTGAGCCGCCTCAGATCAGGTGTGGATGTGGAATGTGATGTGACTCCATTAGTGCTGCTCGCTGTTGCCGGCACCCAGGGCCCTGAGCCCAGAAGCCGCATTCCCAGCCCACGCTGGCCGGGGGCTGGGAGCACACACCCGTCCCCTGCCACAGAGCCTGAGAACGACTCTGAATATATCGGGCCAGATTGCTTTTGTGTGTTTTTTCTCTATGATCATAAAGGTGATGTTCATTGGAGAAAATACTAGAAAGAACGAGAGAAAAGAGAAGTCACCTGTGAATACTGTCTCCTGTGAATTTCCTCCTATTCTTTAAAGAAAGTATTGTGTTGAACACATATGTGAATATATGTAACATGCCCAGACCCGTGCTCCCAGGAATTTATTTATTTAAATAAATTTATTCCCAGGTCTTTTGCTTAAGATTTTATCGTGAGAATTTTCCAGCAATAATGTTTTTTTATTTTGCAGTTCATAAACATTTATTTTATTTTCAAAAAACAGTACAGGAACAAAAGGGGGGAAAAATCTCAGATTTCCTTCCCACAACTATTTTATACGTTCTTTCCCAGCCTTTTTATTTTGTATGGTAATCAACCTAGTTTACATGTCATTTTATATATTTTTTAAAAAGATTTCTTTGTTGGGGCGCCTGGACAGCCCAGTCAGTGAAGTGTCTGGCTCTCAGTTTCAGCTCAGGTCATGATCTCAGGGTCGTGAGATCGAGCACCGCATCGGGCTCTCCAGTCAGTGCAGTCGGCTTGAGTTTCTCTTTCCCTCTCCCTCTACCCCTCGTGTTCGCTCGCTCGCTCACTCTCTCAAAAATAAAGAAATAAATCTTTTTTTAAAAGATTTTATTTATTTACTTGACAGAGACCACAAGTAGGCAGAGAGAGAGAAGGGGGAAGCAGGCTCCCTGCGGAGCAGAGAGCCCGATGTGGAGCTCGATCCCAGGACCCTGAGATCATGACCTGAGGCAAAGGCAGAGGCTTTAACCCACTGAGCCACCCAGGCGCCTGGGATCATGACCCAAGCCGAAGGCAGAGGCTTTAACCCCCCGAACCACCCAGATGCCCCAAGAAATAAATCTTTAAAAATTTATTTATTTGGGGCGCCTGGGTGGCTCGGGGGGTTAAAGCCTCTGCCTTCGGCTTGGATCATGATCCCAGGATCCTGGGATCGAGCCCCGCATCGGGCTCTCTGCTCCGCGGGGAGCCTGCTTCCCCCTCCCTCTCTCTCTGCCTGCCTCTCTGCCTACTTGTGATCTCTGTCTGTCAAGTAAATAAATAAAATCTTTTAAAAAATTTATTTATTTGTTTGAGCGGTAGGAGGGGCAGAGGGACAGAGTCTCACGTGGAGAGAGTCTCACGTGAGCTGAGCTGAGCGCGGAGCCCAGCACTGGGCTGCATCTCACGACCCTGAGATCACAACCTGAGCCAAAAGCAAGAATCCAACACTTCACCCACTGAGCCACCCAGGCGCCCCATTATATCTTTTTTGAGTAACAGGCGTGTTACTGGAAGACTGTGGTAGGGCAGCTGCGTGCTGCCTAATTAGGTAGACACTCAGTGCTTAAGATAGTTGTGAAGTTGTCGGCATTAAAAATAGTGCTGGTACCTGACTGAGTTAAATGTAGGAGCGTAGGGCTCGGCACTTCTACTCCTACACGTACAGCCCAGAGATTAGAAAGCAGGGTCTCAAACACTTGCACACGAATACTCATAGCGGCGTTATTCACGGTGCCACGAAGTGGGAACGATCCAGTGTCTATTGACAGATGAATGGGTAAACAAAATGTGGTCCTTCCATATGAAGGAATAGTCTGGCATATAATGGAATGCTATTCGGCCATAAAAGGAATGAAGTACTAATGCTTACTGCAGTACGGATTAGCCTAGAAAATGTGTTAAGGAACATCTATTACTTAGAGCAAATTTATTGGATCAAAGGGGGTATGATGAATGTTTTCAACATTCTTCAGATAATGACAAATTCTTCCCGACAGCTTATCAGGTTACAATGTGTGAGGTCCAGACGGAGAGTGCGTGGCCGGGTGACGGGGCCAGCCAGGATCAGGGTTCGGAGGTGGCCGCTGCGCTTGGGGCCCGGGGCGGCCGGGCTGGCAAGGTGCTCCGGTGCCTGCGGATCTAGGGCCCTGGGTGCTCTGCCGGTGCGTAGACGGGAACCAGGCCACACCTGCCAGGGCCGTGTGAGGGCCACCCGGGCCACTTTGAGCAAAGGGGTGCCTTGAGGCTTGGGTCCCCTCTCCCCACAGTGGAAGTGAAGTGACTTCCCGCTCAGCTGGGATTGGATTAGAGCTGTGGGTTTCAGGTCAACCCACTCGGGCCCTTCCGGGCAGCAGGAAATGGATCAATCCATGGATCCGTCCGTGGGGAACTTCTGAGTAGCGAGCGTCACGTCTGCCTCAGGCGAGGCCGTGCTTGAGGGTTTGCTTGCTATGAAGCCGGCAGGATCGGCCGCCGAAAGATGGTTCCCAGCCAAGGCAGGGTAATGCCTGGCGTGTGGCAAGGCCGGCCCAGCCAGAGATGATGGCGTGGCGGGGGGACGTTTCAGGTGGGCTTCAGGCATATGTGGAGTGTTGGAAGACACAGTGGATGTCTTCTGGAATGTTCCAAAGAAGAGAGGTTTGCACTTGAGAAGGCAACATCTTCTAATAATGAGAGTTTCTGACAATGGGCGTGGCCAGCAGGTATTGCCGTCCCTGAAGTGGAAATGACAGTTCCCACTGTGACCCTGATTCTGGATTCCTTCTGGCTGTGTGGGTCATGCATGACCTCACGGGTCTCACGATCGAGCACCCTGTCTCACCGGGGCTGTGCTCTCAGTGGGGAGTCTGCCTGGAGAGTCTAAAAATTTTTTGATACAAAAAAATTAAAAAGAAAAAAAAAAAAAAGAAGAAGGCGCCCTGGCCTGGTGGGAGAGACAGACCCAGAAGCAGAGTGGAGGCCCCCTCGGAAGCTTGGGTGGGGTCCCTTGGGGCCTGGCTTCCGCTCTGAGCTGGGGATGAGCCTTTGAGCTCCGCTGGGCCCTCTGGGGCCCGGGCCAGGCTGCTCGCCGCACGCACGCACCGCACTTTGTCCCCGGGGGTCGGCGGGCTCGGGCCCCTCGGCGGGTGTCTGCACCGGCGGACACACGTGGGCACCTTGTAGGTGGCAGGAGGGGGCAGGAAGGGACGAGCGGCTGCTGAGGGAGGAAAGAAGGGTGCAGGGGTGGGGCGGAGGAGAGGGAGGGATCCAGGCGGACGCGCGGGGCGGCCGGGGGAGGGAGGGGAAGAGAGGACCGTCCAGAAGGAGAACGGGCTTGCACACAGGGTCGCGGGCCGCTGCTGTTACCGCGGGGGCTCCCGCCCACCCACACAGGCCACCGCCCCGCAGGTGCGGCCCCTCCTGTCCCGTGCCGGACGCGGTTCTTGGTGCTGGCAGGTCACTTTCTCCCGCCGCTCCGGCCATCCGGCCCGCCAGGGTACTCCGTCCCCCTCTGTCGGGGACTGGCCTCCTCTGCCCCTGGCCGTCCCCGTCCCCCCCGCCCCCCCACCTGCCGCCGTGCGACCGTCCTGAAACATGTCTCAAGTACAGAAAAGTATCGCGCGTCCTTCTGGCATCGGCACGTGCTGCCTCCCGCCTGGGTCTCAGCCTTGTGGCCTCAACATTTATCCCTTAAGAAGGCAGATTGGAAGCCGCCTGTGCCCCAGTCCCTGTCCCCAAGCCTGTCCTTCCCTCGCCTGAGGGCTAGTGAGGCGGTGGGGTTCCCTCCTCTGTGAGCGCGGGCTTTCCTACTGTCTACGTAGTGGAATATTTTGGATAATCCTTTATCAGTTCTATGCATTGTAAGGATCCTCTCTTAGCCTGGCTTTTCACTGTGTTTCTGTGCTTTGTTTGGAAGTTTTACCGTTTAGCATAGTCAGATGTGTGTCTTCCATTCTTGCTGGCCTGTGTTGATCTTAAGGATTCTCTGTCGCAGCATCGCGGACATTGTCCCTCACGTCCAAGGTAGGCAGTTTCGCTTTGTCCTTTTAGGACTTTGGTCCATTTTGGATTGTGGCTGACGGGGTCTTGGAGTGGTGGCATTAGGGGAGGGAGGTGGGGAGCAGGAAGGGAATTGGTCTTGGATGTCTTCCTCCCTCGAGACATTTGCATGTGACTTCCGGTGGGGAGTCGCGGGAAGTCGCGGGGAGTCGCAGGGAGTCGCAGTGTGAGTCGAAGGGCAAGCCGTCCTGGGTTCAGACAGGTTGAGACTGGAGCACGCCCCCGTGGTCTTTCTGTAACTCATGGTGGCAGGACGAGGGCCGGGCTCAGGGCAGGACGAGCACGGGTGTTTGCAGAGCACTGGGTCTGTACTGTGAGCCTGGCCGCAGGTTGCTTTGCTCATCCCCGACACCCCCGCCCCCCGCCCCCCACCTTGTCCGGAGCCCACACCCAGTCTGGGAGGGGCCTGTTTCTAACTTGTCAGGACCCGTCTCTGCCCCACTCCTCTTCGTTAGCTCGGGAGCACCCACCGGCTGAGGAAGAGGAGAGAGGAAGCTGAAGGAGCGTGTGGATCAAGGTGCCCCGGGCCTCACTGTGATGACCCCACCTCTGTGGGCACCCGTCATCCTCCTCCTCCTGCTGTCATCCTCCTCCTCCTGCCGTCATCCTCCTCCTCCTGGTCATCCTCCTCCTCCTGCCGTCCCAGCCCACCCTGCATTCTCCCCACGGTCTGGGCCCAGTTTCCATAGCAACGGGGTGGCAGGTGAACTAACAGATTCCAGGGAGAAAGACATTCCTGCATTTCTCAATGTCCCTTGTGGCCCTGCTCGGGGAGTTTCAGGGGCACACCTAGCCTTTGACAGCCCAGCCCTTAAGCATTTTAGGGAAGCCCTTGACTTAAGGGCAGTGGGGAGCTGGCATATGTCCAGGACCAAAAGCCCTCGTTCGGAGCTGTGGCTGATTTTTGTGGTGTCACTCAGCCCGGGAAGAGACACACAGGCACACGCCAGACACACTAGGCACCAGTCACGCTAGGCACCAGTCACGCTAACAGTACTAACAGGACAGTGTAGTAGAACTAGAAAGTCATGAGCTTGGAGTACTTACTGCCTTTGTTTTTGTATTTTTTTTAAAGATTTTATTTATTTATTTGACAGAGAGAGATCACAAGTAGGCAGAGAGGCAGGTAGGGCAGGTAGGAGTAGGCTCCCCGCCGAGCGGTGAGCCGGATGCAGGATTCGATCCCAGGACCCTGGGATCATGACCTGAGGCAAAGACAGAGGCTTAACCCACGGAGCCACCCAGCTGCGCCTGCCTTTGTTTTTCATATAATTCGTTCCGTTGTAAGATTATCCATCAGAACGTTGATAATGGCTGTGTTTAACAGCTGGCTCGCAGATTTCCCGACAGCTTCACACCCAGCCCTGCTAGGGTCTTTGAGGACATTCCTGACGTTTCCTCTGTTCACAGCCTTTCCCGCGCTGCCCTGCCTGCAGCGTCCCGAATTTCTCCCGTGCCCCCTGCCCCCCGCGCTGTGGTCTCTCTGGCGGTGCTGACCACATTCTCACAGTTACCTTTGGTTGGCAACTAGCAACTTCTTGGCAGATTTCTGTGTTCTTCCTTATGGTTTTCTGTATTTTTCAAATGTTCTACAATGAACCTGTGTTTCTTGCACAAGTAGACCAGATTGGTTAAAAAAAAAATGTCTTCTGACCAGGGAAAGTTTGTGGAGCCGGGAAACATCAATACTGAGCTTCTTATCTACAAGGACAGAATGAAGTAGCGGATAGGTAATTGGTTGCTTTTCTGACACGGCCGTGACCCTGGAATGACATCCAGGCATTGGTCTGTTCCGTAGCAGCCGGGAGATGCTATTTCGCAGTTGGACTGGGCATGTCTCTGGAGAGCTCCCATCCCCGAGACCCCCAGAGACACAGATGGCACTGTAGGAATTCGGAGACTGGGACAACCTGGCCACGGTGCCCAAGTGCGGCCCCTGCCCCCTCATCCTGCACCCTTCGTGCGGACTGGTGGGGACTCTGCTTCCTCCTGCAAACACGCCTCCCTTTCTCCCTTCCCCTGAGGCCGGCCAGGTGCGGCCAGGTGTGGCCAGGTGTGCGCGCCCCCCCCCCCCCCAGGGAGCCTTCCGTGGAGGCTTCAGCAGACCCGCCTTCTCCCCAGCTCCTGCCACTCTGCAGCCCGGCTCGTGACCTTGACTCACTCACTCCCTTCATTTTGCTAGACTTCGGTTTCCTCATGGGCACAATGGGGTGTTGGGATCAGGATCCGGGGGAGACACACATCAGGTGCCCAAGAAATGGCGGTTGTCTTCCGAGGGTCCCTTGCGTTGTCTTGCCATGTCAGGGCGTTCTGTGGGGGTCACCCTTTGTCTTCAGTGATTCTGTCATTGGCTTGAGGACAGATCCCGTCCTTGACGTCTGCGTGCTCTTTCCGACTCTCCTGCCCGAACCCAGTTATGGACCGACTCCAGCCCTGATGTGACGGAAGTGCCGTCGTTGCCAAGGGGGCCTCGCTGCGGGTCTTCCGGGCGCTAGCTCCGGCCTCTGCGCCGCCGGGAGGAGAAGCCGGTCCTCGGGAGCACGGAGGACCGAAGCCTGGGGGGCTCCTGCTGGATGACGTTCTAGGGTGGGGGCGGAGTCCCGGGGGCTCCCTCGGGCACGAGGGTGGAGGCCGCACTTGGCCCCGGAGCGCCGGAGGGGCGGGCGGGTTCTCACCGGGGCGTGTCTCTGCCGCAGGTGAACGGGAAGGAGCTCTCCAAGCTGTCTCAGGAGCAAACCCTGGAGGCCCTCCGCGCCTCCAAGGAGCCTCTAGTGATCCAGGTGCTGAGACGCAGCCCCCGCCTCCGGGGGGACAGCTCGTGCCATGACCTGCAGCTGGTGGACAGTGGCACTCAGACCGACATCACCTTTGAGCAGATCATGGCGCTGGGCAAGCTGCGCCCGCCCACGCCGCCCATGGTCATCCTGGAGCCGTACGTCCTATCTGAGCTGTGAGTCGCCCTCAGGAGGGCCCCGGGCCCTGCCTCCAGAGAGGGCACGCCACCCAGGGGCTACGTGGCCGTGGCCGCAGCTCTGGGCGCGGCAGGGAGACCCTGCCTGGCCTGCCTCCTGGGCAGGAAGCAGGCTGCTCGGCCTCCAGAGCCGACTGGGACCTCCGAGGGCTCAGCAGTCGGTGGGCGTCTGCGGCCTCGGGCTGGACAGCAGCCGGTGAAGGGACGGGGGAGGCTTCACGCACAGGCTCCCTTTGGTATCTCCCGTCCCCCTCCCGGGGCGGAGGGAGGAGCATCCCGGGACCTCGCTCCTGGAAGGTGGAGGGCCTCCGCTCCTCCTCCTCCATCCTGTCTTCTCTGCCGTCCATCGTCTTCTGCCTCTCAAGCATCCTTCCTTGAATCTTCTCACATCCTTATCTGTCCCATCCTTCCCCTGCTCTGAACTTCCTCCATCTCTTCGGCTTCTTTCTGGCCCCTTCGGAAGAAGGGCGTCTCATCCAGGCCGGGTGGCTCATTCCGCTAATCTAAACCCGTGCTGCAGGGCGGGGGGTCCCGGGATGCCCTCCTCCGCAGAGAGTGAGGCCCCTGGCCGCCGGCAGCCGCGCTTAGCCTTGGGGCAAGGAGGGCTGTCCCTGGAGGTAGAGTGGGTCCTCCTCTACTCCCCAGCAGTCCTCTGGGGCCTGGATAACTCCTGGGGGCGCTGCATGGGCGGGGCCGGTGCCGGGGTGGGGCGGGTGGCACCTGCAGTTTGGAGAAGTGGGTACCCTGCCGGCTGGGCTGGGCGACGGGGCGGGATGGCGTGGGGAGAGTGAGGCATGCCCGTGTCCTCAGTGCAGAGCCCCGCACACTCCCGTTCAAGAAGCACTCCTGGTCTTTGCATGGATGCATGTAGCTCAGAACAAGGGGCTCCATGCTGAGCTCAGTGGGAGCGGCCAGCCCAGGAGCTGGGGCATAGAGGAGCACATGGCCGGCCTGACCTCACTTCTCCTGGGCAGCCCCCCCATCAGCCATGAGTATTATGACCCGGCGGAGTTCATGGAGGGCGGCCCGCAGGAGGCAGACCGCATGGACGAGCTGGAGTATGAGGTGAGCCAGCTTCAGGAGCCGGCCCCGGGATGGCTGTCCGCAGCCCGGCTCAGGCCTGGCTCCCCTTGTCCCCAGCGGCCGAGATGCACGGCTGCCTACTCAGGCTCACGGGCCAAGGCGGGTCAAGTAGGGCTGAGTCGGGGAGGGGCGTGGGCGAGGTCCCTTAGTCAGTCTGTGTCAGCGAGTCTGTGTCCCACGCATGTCTGTGTCCTGTGTGTCCCGTGCGTCTCGCGTGTGTCTCGGGCATTTCCTGGCAGGGGAGACCGCGGCACACGTGCGCCACTTGGGATGGTAAGAGAGGCCCTCCAAGCTGGAGGCTGGAAACTTGCTTCCGGCGGCGTGCTGCTCGGTTGGGTGTGGGCCGCGGCTGCCGCCCGCTAGCCTGCCTCCGCGCTCACCGGTTTTGGGGGCTTTCTTCCTTTGCTTCCCCCACGCCCGCTGTGGCAGGAGGTGGAGCTGTATAAGACCAGCCACCGGGACAAGCTCGGCCTGATGGTGTGCTACCGCACGGACGAGGAGGAGGACCTGGGCATCTACGTTGGAGAGGTACGACGGCAGGGCGTGGGGGCGGGCCCTCTAGGAGGTGGTGGGGCTCCAGGCCTCCTCCTCGGGCGCCGGACCCCCGGGCTGCACGTGGTGCTGGCAGTGGGGAGGGCGGGGTGTCGTGGTGGCGGGTGACACGGCAGCCACACAGAGAGTGCCCGCACCGCCCGATCCCTGTGGTCTCTCCACGCGGCACGGGGCTCTGAGGCCGCCCGGAAAGCCCCGACTGCCAGGGGCGGCGCCTACTCAGTATCACCGGGCGTGTGTTCGGCCCCCGCCGTCCTCCCCAGGAGACTCGAGCCCGGGCTGGGACCGGGAGCGAGGCCTTGGTCTGGGCCCAGCTTTGCTCTTTCTCCCATGGCCCGCAGCCAGCGCCCCCTGGTACTCACAGGGTTGTTCTTCCCCACCTGTCCGTGGTGGACGTGGTGCGTCGAGCCGCCCGCATTCTTGTCAAGTCAACCTTTGTATGGATACCTTACTGCCCATCGAGCCCCAGAGCTGGGGGGGGGGGCAAAGTGTGGGGAAGTGTTCGGCTTCCTGCATTTGCCCAGCCTCTGACGTGGAAAAGAACAGGTTTCCATGCACGAGAGTATACGAGTGACAGCTGGGGGCCTGGGCCTGGGGAGCTTTTAGCTGGCCCGTGCTGGGGAGAGGTGACTAGCCCAAGACCCACTGTTTTGTCCCTGCCTCCTGGAGCTCGGAAGCTTCCAGTCTGAGCTGAAGAGGGAGCAAGCAAGGAGACTGTAGTTTGGTTTCAGACCCCCCTCCCCAAGGTGAGGCTGCCCCTTGCTCCCGAAAGGGAACCCGAGTGAAGGATGCCAGGTCCCCATGATGCATCTGCCTTGCAGGTGAACCCCAATAGCATTGCAGCCAAAGATGGCCGGATCCGCGAGGGAGACCGAATCATCCAGGTGAGTGGGTGCGTGCGGGCCTGACCGTGGCCCCGCTGCCCTGGCCGCCCACTGACCTCTCCCTAGCCAGTCCCAGCTCTCTCATGCCAAGAGCCTCGCCCGATGGCTAGACATCCTGCCGTGCCTGAAACCGGGGCTGGGTCTTCTCTCTCTCCGGTCCAGCTGCCCCGGGGGATCTGCTGGCATCGAGGGTCTGTGCTGCTCTGGCACACGGACCCCTTCCTCTCCCTGGGCACCTTCTACTTCATTTCCATCCTGTCAGAGCTCAAGAGGCTTGCCTAGCCCAGGACGCTCCACCAGGGCAGGGCCCGCCCCAGAGCCGGCCCTGGCATTCTGTGATGGTCCCTTGGCTTGTCGCAGATCAATGGCGTGGACGTCCAGAACCGGGAGGAGGCGGTGGCCATTCTGAGCCAGGAGGAGAACACCAACATCTCCCTGCTGGTGGCCCGGCCCGAGAGCCAGGTGTGTGTGCACCCGGCAGGGCCCTCCGGGACCCCTGGCATCGGGCTTTCTGTGGGGGCTGCTGTTGGAGGGTGGGGCGTGTCTTTGGGGCCCATTTCCCCTTCTGGCCTCTGATGACTGAGTGTGCTGCGGCCGCCCTCCCACCTGGGTTCGTTCAACTCCACTGAGACCAGGAGACCGGGTATGGTACTTAAAGGCAACCGGTGGGGTTGTGTCCGGGGCGGTCCTTAAAGCAGTGGGGACAGCACAGTTCTGTCTCTGCAGCTGGCAAAGCGGTGGAAGGACAGTGACCGGGATGACTTTCTGGATGAATTTGGCTCTGAGCACGAGGGGGACCTGCGTGCACGGAAGCTGAGATCCCCCCCTGCCCAGCAGGTGAGGAAGGAGGCAGGGCGGGCGGGAGGCCACGGGGCTGGGGCATGTGGCAGATGGGCTGGACCCGAAGGCCCTTCTGACCCCAAGCCTGGCCTGCGGGACCCACACCGAGTGGGACTCATCTTTCTGCCCCAGCCTGGCCACGAAGAGGAGAAAGGGGTCCCCGATGCGGGCACGGGTCTGAGCAACAGCCAGGAGCTGGACAGCGGTGTGGGCCGCACTGATGAGAGCACCCGCACCGAGGAGAGCTCCGAGCACGACCTTCTGGGGGACGAGCCCGCCAGTGCCGCCAACACCCCTGGGGCCCTGCGCAAGAGCCGGGACCTGCACTTCAGCATGGACTCGCTGCTGGCAGAGGGGGCGGGGCTGGGCGGAGGCGACGTCCCTGGCCTCACCGACGAGGAGTACGAGCGCTACCGGGAGCTGCTGGAGATCAAGGGCCACCTGGAGAACGGCAACCAGCCGGGCCTGCTCTTCCCCCGGGCCGCGGGCGGCAATAGCGCCCTGGACGTGAACCGCAACGAGAGCCTGGGCCACGAGATGGCCATGCTGGAGGAGGAGCTGCGGCACCTGGAGTTCAAGTGCCGGAACATCCTGCGGGCGCAGAAGATGCAGCAGCTGCGGGAGCGCTGCATGAAGGCCTGGTTGCTGGAGGAGGAGAGTCTCTACGACCTGGGTGCCGGGGAGCCCAAGAAGCACGAGCTGTCCGACATCTCCGAGCTGCCCGAGAAGTCGGACAAGGACAGCACCAGCGCCTACAACACCGGGGAGAGCTGCCGCAGCACCCCGCTGCTCGCCGAGCCCTCGCCGGAGAGCCCCCTGAGGCGGGCTGCTGCCGGCAACTCCAACTTGAACCGGACCCCTGCCGGCCCCGCGGTCAGCGCCCACCCCAAGGCAGCTCCCCTGCAGGGGAGCCCCGCCAAGTTCCGCTCTCTTTCCCGGGATCCCGAGGTGGGCAGGAGACCGCACGCGGAGGAGCGTGTCCGCCGAAGCCCCAAGACGGGCGCGACCCTGGAGCGCGTGGGTCCCGAAGGCAGCCCGTACCTGTCTCGGCGCCACCGCGGCCAGGGCCAGGAGGGCGAGCACTACCACAGCTGCGTGCAGCTGGCCCCGCCGCGCGGCCTGGAGGAGCTGGGCCACGGCCCCCTGGGTCTGGCCCCGGGCCCTCGCGTGGGCGGGGCCGCGGCGGCCCCCGAGGCCCCCCGCATGGAGTGGAAGGTCAAGGTGCGCAGCGACGGGACCCGCTATGTGGCCAAGCGGCCCGTGCGCGATCGCCTCCTCAAAGCCCGGGCCCTGAAGATCCGCGAGGAGCGCAGCGGCATGACCACGGACGACGACGCGGTGAGCGAGATGAAGATGGGCCGCTACTGGAGCAAAGAGGAGCGGAAGCAGCACCTGATCCGCGCCCGGGAGCAGCGGAAGCGGCGCGAGTTCATGATGCAGAGCCGCCTGGAGTGCCTGAGGGAGCAGCAGAATGGCGACAGCAAGGCTGAGCTCAACATCATCGCCTTGAGCCACCGCAAAACCATGAAGAAGCGGAACAAGAAGATCCTGGATAACTGGATCACCATCCAGGAGATGCTGGCCCACGGCACGCGCTCTGCCGACGGCAAGCGGGTCTACAACCCTCTGCTCTCCGTCACCACCGTCTGAGCCCCGCCGCGCTCCGGGGCGGGCCCCCCGCCCCGGCCCAGGTCCAGTGAGCCTCCCAAGACGCCCCTTTCCCTACTCTCCCTTAGAATCTAGTGTGTGTCCGTGCGTGCGCACAGGACTCTGTGACCAGAGAGAAACCCCCAGGAGAAGGGACGCTTCTCTCCGCCGGCTACTTCCCGCTCTCCGAGTTTGGCGACCGTGTCGACAGCAGGCATGGTGCGGGGGGCAGGCCTGTCGTAGGCCCCCCTTCAGCTTCGTGTGGGCCATGTGTGCGCAACACAGGCCCAGGCACATGTACGCACGCACACGCGCACCCCCCCCCCCCGGAGCTCTCAGCGTGGGTGCTTGGGGACAGGAAAAGTCCAGCTGGAAAGCAGAGGTCAAGAGGACTGTCCTAAGCACAAGAGAACGCCTGGCTTTGAAGCTGAGCACAGCCTCGCCCCTGCCGGAGGCCTTGGTTATTTGTAGACAAAGGCACCCCTGAGTTTTGTGGGTTTGTTTTTTTTCCCCCTTTTCTGTGCTTGCCAATTGTTGTCTGTTTTGTGGACCTGCTGGGGTGGGGGGGCTGGCAGCTCCTTCAGGCAGCCTGACGAAAGTGGAACCCCCAGTGATGGCTGGGAAGGAGGTGGGTGGGGGGGGAGGAGGAGAGGGAGGGCTGGGGCAGGGGGAGGGGGAGGGTGGGGGAGGACAGGGAGAATGGGAAGCAGCTTTCTTGGGGGTCTCCACTCTTGAGGTGTGGGGATGGGGAGCCTCCGATGTGGCTTGTGTGGCCCGCCCTGGGGGCCACTTACTTCCCCGTTGACCGAGGGAGAGCTAAGGCATAAGCAGCAGGGGACGGTTTGGGTGACAAGACCCATGCCGAACCGAGGAAGAGGCCTGGACCCGAGAGAGCCAGGCCCTGCCAGCTGGGCTGACTGGGGAGATGCTCTGTACCCCGCTGCCAAGTGTGGACCAGGCCCCGCCCAGGGCCCCTGTAACTCAGAGAGCCTCAGCTGGAGGCAAACAGGCCGCCCTCCCCCGCCCGGCATCGGCATTGAGAGAATAAAGCTGCCTTTCTGAGGTGACTCTGGTCTCTCTGTGTTCATTCTCATGGGGCTGGAGAGGAGATGTCGGTTGTGGTGGGGTGGGAGGACTTGGGTGGGCAGGCTTGGGTCAGTTGAAAGCTTTGCGTCTGTGCTTTCTCTATCACTGGGGAGCAGCCAGGTCTTCTCAAGTCCATCTTACGCTCTGAGAGGAGGCGTTGACCGTCACCGGAATCGTTTCACAAGTGTGAGGTCACAGAGTGATGCCCAGAGGTAGGCCCTGCCATCAGTGCTCAACCAGGCCTCTGCCATGTGGAGGAGGACAACGCTGGTCTAGTGGAACCCTTGAGAAGCGGGTCCTGCCCTCCTCCGCCACTTAGCAGATGCCCTGTGGTTTGCTGCACTGAATGGAACCTCGAGCATTTGGCTGCAAACCGTGGGGCATCTGCTAAGTGCCAGGAAGCACGATAAGTGCTGGGTGGGGCCCTGGGGTGTGTGCGTGCGTTACCCCCTGGGGTGGGCAGTACAGCAGCGAAGGAGCGGTCTCCTGACAGGCAGCTGGAGCGAGCAAGGATGCGTGAAGATTCTACCAAGAAACATCAGCATAGTCCTGTCACCGATCTCCCTAATTTGCAGTGATGGGCATGAGCGAGAAATCAGAGCGAGTGTTCCAGAAGCCAGCTGCTCTGCAGGGAAGGCTGGGCCCTGAGGGCTGGGCCCATCTGTGAACTGTTGTCTAAGCAGCCGGGAGGGAAGGCCCAGCACATCGCAAGGCAGCCCTGGAACACCAGCAAGCGGGAGGGCCGGAAAGCGCTTGGTGGTGAGGAGCACATGGGAGCTCAAGGGGTTGGGGCTCGTTCTGGAGCCATCGGCTGCCTCTGCCCTCCGGGGACCCTGGAGTCCAGCACTGGGCACATCTCTTCCTCTGGAGGGGACACCTGGGCCCCAAGCGGGCCCTGTGGGGAAGGATGGGGATCCAAGGACCCAGTCCCTAGTGCAGGAAACTGGCTGGAGATCAGTTGGAGACCGAGGCTAACTGTCGCTGGGCGACCCTCTAGTCGCTGGGGGCCGGAGCTCACTTTGTGGGCACTGGAGGCACTCCAACCTTGCCCTGGGGGAGAAGGGAGTGCTGGAGGCCCACTGCTCTTTGGATGTGGGCCAAGACCAGCCCATCAACTGGTGTCCCTTGCCCCGCAGAAGCCAACACTGGGAGAGGTGGTACCAGGAAGGCCGGCGACCCTTAGCTGCCACTGCCTTGGAGCAGAACCAAGAGCCACTCGGCCAACCAGCTGCCACCGTCCACCCTGCCTGCCCTGCAGACTGTTGGCAGGACGCGGGAACCCATCTCCCTTCACTCCTTGGAAGTAAGGGGGAGCAGCAGGCAGCCCTTGAACTCCCACCATGGGTCTTTCTCTGAAACGCAGAAAGCCCACGCTTTCAGACCAGTCCCAGCCTGGTCTGATCCTCAGGGGACTGGGCCCCAAGTCTCTGGCTGGAGCCCCGCCCTTGGCAGTCAGGAGCCAGCTCTTCCCCAGGGCCTCCCCGGGCTCACCAGTCTTTACATCCCCACCCACGTCCAGAGGAGTGAGGGACGAGGCACAGGGAGAGGCTGGTGTTCCCCAGTCTGGAGGAGGTTCCCAGGCAGGGCCAGATCACTAGCCACCCTGCACATGCCCGGCCCCTCTTGGTGCTCAGGGCAAGGCGACAGAGAAGGTGTGAGGCCGAAACTGGAAGACGATGGCAGCTGGCTCCTCAGAGGTGGCGGGGGGGGTGTCATCTTGCCTTGTCTGTGCCCGGGGCAGTCACCCGGAGAAGATCATACAGCTGGGAGGAACAGAAGGCAGACACTGGGGGGGAGAGGGGGGTGCGGGCAGCAGGCAGGGAAGGCTGAACTGGGGGCCAAGGAAGGAGAACCTTCGATGGCAGAGCGTGGAGCAAACACTAACCCTACACTGTCCGCGTGGGTATGGGCGCTGGCTGCCCGGCTCTGCCCGTGCGCAGAAGGCATGACAGTGTGAGTCAGGAGCCCCCATCCTGAATGCCGGTCAGAGCCAGCAGCTGTTTATTGAAAGTAGCCACAGCCCCGGGGTGCCGCCTTCAGGCCTGGATGTGACTCTTGGCACTGAAGGCCAGGTAGTAGATCACCAGGCCGATGGCAGCAGCCAACACCTCGGTAGAGACCCAGGGCCCGTTCCAGGTGCCCTGCAAGAAAGGAGACCAAAGTCAGGTTAGGGGAGAGCCGGCGGGGAGCCAGCCAGCCCTAGTCACTCTCCCTCCGGGGCGCGAAGGTACTGGCCAACTATGGCTTAATCCCAACCCTCAAAAAGAGTGAGGCCTGCCGTGCACTCCCTGTGTCCCCTGAGCCGGGGCGGTGCCTTCAGCGCACTCACCCGGTGGTCCACGCTGACTGTGAACAGGGGCGGGATGATGGAAATATCCTCATTATTTCTCTGAGCCTGCAAAGGGGAGGCTGGGGTGACGGGTGCTGCCAGGTAGGGCGGGGAGGGGGTTGGGTAGGCAGGAACATTGGCCTGGGTCGTGGAAGAGGAGAACCAGGCGAGAGAGGAACACGGGAGGTGCCCCCCCCCGGCCGTTTTGCTCCCCGAACTCAAGGCCCCTACTGGCCTGGAGCCGCGGTGAGGGGGGCTGCAGGGTGGAGGCGACTGTGAAGTGGGCCGCGCCCTCCCTCCCGGAGGCCCGGGCAGGGCTGCAGGAGACGGACCCTCACCTTCCTCAGGAGGCTGTAGGACTCCTCATCGAAGAATCTGACCTCGTAGGTGCCTGCGCGGGCGCTCTTGTGGTCTACACTCCAGGACACCTGGGTTGGGGACGTTCGGCCCTGGCTGGAGCTGACAGTGCCACCACCAGCCGGCCACGCCACAGCACCTCAGTGCTCCTCCACTGGGCCACCCCCAGGGCTTCGGAGTCCTAGTGAGCAGGTGACCTCCACTCAAAAGGCAACCGCAGCGTCCCTTACCTGGTAGCGCCCCACGTCCTGGCCCCGGGTGACAGGAAACTGCTTTCCACTGACATCAGCGTAAAGAGCCATGTTCTGGGAGAGGGGACAAAGACAGTCACCTTCCCTGCTCTCTGGTGGTCAGCAGAAGCCTCACTGTGCTGCCCACAGGGACTGTGGTGTGTCTGCAGGGGGCACGACGGGAGAACCAGGGCCATGCCATGAAGCCAACACCCATCAATGCGGTCACTGCCTCTCTGTGTGTCTCCCTGTGTCGGGGGAGGCACATCCCCCCTGTGGCCTAGCCTCCCTAACCCACAGCAAGCCTGTTAACTGTGGACGGAGGCAGGCTGGGTCAAGTGTAGTCATTATGCCTCTGAGCTCAGAAGCGGGCACTGGGATCCAATGAGCCGCCCAAGGAGTGTTGCGCTCAGACCAGAAAGGCCACACCGTGGCAGACAACCAGAGAAGGGACACAGGAGCCCAGGAGCTACAGCCCTGCTGTCTCTCACTTCGGTATGCGCTCTTACCAGGCACAGCAAGACGTCTGCTCGTGGTTTCGCACCTAGGCAGAGCAGACTAAGAAAATGTTTGTGTAACACCTGCTTTAAACAGTCTGGCCTGGCTGTACCCTGACCTCTCTCTCCTACACCCCTAAGTCCGAATCCTCACTCTCCTTCCACCTGCGTGGGTACATGGGTCTGACCCCATCGACTGCCAGTGAGGAACGGCTGCCCTAGGCCCCAGGCTCGCTGCCTACTTCCTGCCGCAGCACTTCCTGGCTGAACCCCCGCTGCCTCACCTGGACCCTGTTCTTGCACGTCAGGGAGATCTCCACGATGAAAACAGTCTCAGTGGAAATGACAGCATCCGAAGTGGTGTAGTAGGAAGGGGTGATCTGGGGCTCCACGCAGGCCTCTGCTGTGGGGAGGAGGTAGATAGGTCTACGTAAAGCCTAACTTGTGTGTGCTGGGCTAGGGGGCGGAAGAGGCCACCGAGACCCACTTCCCAGACCTTGTCAGTTGACACACAGGGCCCTTTGCAACCTGTCAGGTGGGGCAGGGTGAGATGGCCGTGAAGGAAGTCTGGGGAGGTGGGGTGGATAGAAAGGCTT
Organism: Martes martes; assembly: GCF_963455335.1. Classification (NCBI taxonomy): domain Eukaryota; kingdom Metazoa; phylum Chordata; class Mammalia; order Carnivora; family Mustelidae; genus Martes; species Martes martes. The sequence goes on along the minus strand of NC_137897.1, from coordinate 120,628,532 downwards.
TGTATAGGTGGAACCTAAATGTGAGGGCAAAAGAAGAGCAGGGGAGAGGGAGGGAGAGACAGACACAAAAAGAGCGTGTGTGTGCGCACGCGCATGCGCGCTCGTGCGCGTTTATTGGGCGGAGGGACAGCAGCAGCGGGATGAGTTCAGTGCACAACTGCTACCTGTGCCCGGACCTGCGACAGGGAAGCCATGCAATGATGTGGGGCTGCAGGCTGCCCTGGACAGTTGACAGAAGGGACCCTCTGCAGACACCAAGCATAGTGCTGCTTGCAACGCATGAGGCCTTGAGATGAAGGGGTCTCTGCCTCCAGCCACAGCTGACAGAAGGCCAAGACTGGACCCAGTGTTGCCCAAGGGAAGGAAATCGGCACATCTTGTCCCCTTTAACAGGGCTGCCTGGACAGAAAGGATGCTGCCTCAGCCACCTCCACACTGCGGAAGACCTAACTCCTACAGGTTATAGGAAGCGCGCTGCCTAAATCACAGGGTGCCAAGCAGATGCTACCAGTGGGAAAGTTCTCTGGCAAGTGCTCTCCGAATGTGTCCTGGCACAGTCATGTGTTAGACTGAGACAGAGAAGCTTTGGGTCTGGGCAGCAGGAAGCAGCAGCCTGGGAACATCAGTGGGGGCTGGTCCTCAGAAGCCACATCTGTGCCCCACTAAGCTTGGCCATTGTCCTATGGACCCTGTGGAGCACCAAAGGATTTTACTGCCAGGTTTGTCCTTTCCAGACCTCACTGGCTACACTGTGGCTAATTCCCAAAGGGCAGGTGAAAAGGGTGCAGGCAAGAAACCCAGTTAGGCTGATGCAACACTCCAGGCACCAGGGGCTCTGATCTGAGCAAGACAGGTAAAGTGAATGTATAGAAGGGATCCCGGACCCACTCCAGACCCCCAAGCCTAGCGCTGGTTCTGGCAAGGACCTCCTCCTAAACACACTTCTGGACTCCAGTTTGAGCTCAACCCTGCCACCAGGTGTTAAGAATCTCGCAAGAATGTTCACGATCTGACTGTGGTTCAGCTCTCCTGAAAAGCCCCTTAAGAATACCCCAGGGCCTCAGGGAAAAGGTGAACAGTCCGGCCTGGCACCCAAGCCCTCCCCTTCTCCCAACCCCTTTCACACCCCCCCCTCCCCGCTTTCTTCTGCTCCTGTCTAACTTGCCAGAGCTCATGGTCCTTCTGCCTGGCACAAGCCTGCTTCCCCTGTTCATTTACAGCTCCCTGCCTGGGGAGGCCCGGTCCCACCTCAGCGGGTCAGGTGCCTGCTCTCCCACCAGCCTAGTTTCTCACTCCTATCGCCCCGAGCTGCACAGTTTTGCTCTTGTCCGACCCCCCTCCCCGCCCTCCGGGACTGGGAGCTTCGGAGGGGGAGCAGAGACGGGTGTCACTCTCCCTGCTGGAGCTGGGAAGCGGGCGCACAGGACAGACTCTGGGGCTCTTCCTCGCGGGAGTGGAGAGAAAAGCTTCGGCTGTTTCTTCCAGCAGCCTGGCTGCTGGGTAAACGTGTGTGGTGCAGCAGAGCGTGGTGGCCTCGGCCGCCGCGCCCCGAGGCCACCTGCCTCTCGGAGGAAGAAGGCCCAGAACCCTGCTTCGCCCGCACCCCTCCTCCCCCCACGCACCACCAGTCGTGGGAGAGAGGCTCGCCAGAAAGGAGCTCCGGCCAGGCCGCTACCTGAGCAGCAGGAGAGGCTGGACAGCAGGAGTAGCGCCAGGGCGCCGAAAGATGCCAGCGCCGCCATCGCCTCTTCTCTGCCGAGGGAAAAAGAGAGCGACTCTCCTGAACACGAGGGGCAGAGGAGGAAGCGCGACGCGTAAGCAGCAGTGGCAGCCAATCAGGCGCCGGCGGGCCGGGCGGGCCTGTGACGTCGCTGGCGGCACTGACGTGTCCCCTCCCCAGACCAGTGGCCCAGGTGGCCGCCCCATCAAGATGGCGGCGGCGGCGGCGGCGCTCTCCGCGCCGGAAAAGGGCGCGGGAACCGGCGCGGCCGTGCGCGTGCGCACTGCCGGGTCCGTGCCCGCTTCCGGCACTTCGCACCCTGCCTAACTCTCGCGAGAGCGGTGTCTGCGTTTCTGGACGTGCGGCTGCTCTCACTTTCCGTCATGGCGCTGAAGGTGGCAGCGGTCGTCGGTGGCGCTGCAAAGGCGGTACTCAGACCGGCCCTTCTCTGCCGTCCTTGGGAGGTGAGAAGGGGCAGTGGACAGCGGGACAGCCGCAGCGCTCGCTGGGCCGGTCCGGAGACAGCGGGCTTGCGGAGCGTCTTGGAGCTCGATTGGCTGTGGGCCCCGCGAGGGGCGGGGAGTGGGCTACGCGCCGGAGTTGATTGGCTCCCTCCGCTGTCAGTGAAGGGCTTGGCTAAAGTTGACCCTCGTCCGACTTCCCCAGGGGTCTGCATCTTGACCGGGCCGGGGGCGGGGAGCTCTGGACAGGCGGGGTGAGTGGGCGGCAGCGGGCCGAGTGTCACCTCCCTAGTGTCATTGTGGGAGCCCTCCTGAGGCGGTCACGTGTCCCGGCCCGCCTCGTTCTTGCCGTCTTAGGACTCTGGTTCCCAGCCCCCATTCGTCCTCGGGTTTTTCTATGGCGGACCGCATTGTCACTTATCCCAGTGGAGTTGGAGAGCCAGTTCGCCAGTACCCCCGATACCACACCCCAGCCCCAGAGGTTTTTATAGCTCCAGATGCCTTTTCCTTGCAGCCTTCTGGAATGGGACAGTGCTTGATTTCCTGAGACTGGTGAGGTGGGAGGCCGTGGGGGCCTTGCTTTCTCAGGTCTCCATTCAGGATCTTGGTTATTCAGGTCTCATTCCTCTTTGTTTACACACTTAAGTGAGGATAATTTAGTCCCTGGGTGGATGGGAAGCCATCTGGAAGCATTAGAGAGCTGGGACTTGCTCTAGGAGTCAAGAGGTATGACCTCCAGGCCTGGCTTCCCCCACTGACCCACAGTATGGCCACCCGCCTGTTCTGAGCTCCAGTTTCCCCTCTGTCTCAAAGGATCTAGCCAACCCTGACCTTCCAGAAACCTGTGACTTTGCTGACACTACTTGTAGATGCATCTGATATGCTTCTGCCCTCTAACTCCTCAGGAAGTCTACCCTGTGACAGCTTACGCTTTATGAAATTTTCATTTCTCCGAGCTTGCTGATCAGGGGCTTTCCAGAGGCCAGGCAGCTCTGGCAGCTAGGCTCCCGTGGGGTCTCGGTGAAGACCCTTATCTCCTCCCTAACCTCTTCCGTGTGTGCTCGTGTCCATGTCGGGGTGGGGATGGGCGCAGGGGACATTTGGTAGCTGGGCAGTGCTTTGCCCTGAGACTGGTTGTCCTGGGTATGGGAAGCTTTAGAGACGAACCCCAGATCTTTGGTCCCTGTGGGAAAACATGCAGCCACCACTTGACCTAACATAACACGCTGATGAAAAAAGCCTCACCAAGGTTTGGAGTGCGGGAATCCTTTGGCAGGAACACATACCGCAGTGGACTCCTTTCTTTCTGTGGTACTATCAAAGGATGACTGACAGTCTGCCCTCCTGCTTAAGGAATAAGCAGTAGGCCTGTGCGTGTATCCCACCCTGCTTTATTAAACTGTGCTTTGATGGGTGGCTTCACAGGGCGGCCTAGGTGTGAGGCAGAACCCTCGTAACCATTGTCGTGATGGCCCTGTGGTTTGTTATGGTGACTTCTCTGTTGTGCCGTGTTCACTGTTAAAAACTTTCTTTTTTAAGATTTATTTATTTATTTATTTATTTGACAGAGAGAGATCACAAGGAGGCAGAGAGGCAGGCAAAGAGAGAGAGGGAGGGAAGCAGGCTTCCCGCTGAGCAGAGAGCCCGATGCGGGACTCGATCCCAGGACCCTGAGATCATGACCTGAGCTGAAGGCAGCGGCTTAACCCACTGAGCCACCCAGGCGCCCCCACTGTTAAAAACTTTTACATAATCGCAAGTTAGTTATAAAAGTTACACCTCAGAGCAGGAATAATTGGCTGAAAAAGAATCAGACAACAGGGGTGCCTGGGGGGCTCAGTGGATTAAGCCCCTGCCTTCAGCTCAGGTCACGATCTCGGGGTCCTGGGATCAAGCCCCACATCGGGCTCTCTGCTCAGCAGGGGAGCCTGCTTCCTCCTCTCTCTCTGCCTGCCTCTCTGCCGACTTGTGATCTCTGTCTGTCAAATAAATAAATAAAAGAAAAAAAAGAATCAAACAACAAAGAAGGGGGAGGGAGACGACCGTTTCTTCAGCCGCTGACTGTGGCGCTTACGGCTGCCCCCCATGGTGCTCTGACTGGCTGGTCCTCGGGGAGTGGAGGCGCACACTGTGTGCTCCTCCCCATGTGGTGGTGTACGGTGGCCATGAGGGGATGACACGTGGGACCGGTCTGGGTATGGTGGGGATGGTCCCTCTCCCCTGCCAGGACTTCAGCTGGCCTTTGCCGGATTGGCTGGACAGCAACCGTTGGCATCTGGGTTCTCTTTGCCAGGTTCTCGGTGCCCATGAGGCCTCCCGGAGGAGCATCTCAGTAAGTCCCTGCCCGAGCGTCGTGTGCGCATGTCTGCGAGTGCTTGCACGTGTGTCAGCTCTGTCGGCGCGTGTATGCCCCTGTCTGCACGTGTAGCCTGTAGGAGCGTGTGTATGTGTGTGTGAGCATGCGTGTGTGTAGAGGCGCGTATGTTTGTGCATACGTGGATGCGTGTGTGCTGTGCCTTTGTTCCCTGGCCCCCCGAGTCCTGCCCTCTGAGGCACGGTCTCCAGGGATGGCCCTCCCCTGCTCCTTACCCGAGCTGTACTGCACGCCATCCCCAGGGACAAGGCCCCATCCCCTGGGCACAACCTTGTTCCTCCAACCTTGGCTGATGGGTGTCTTCTTCCTTCCTGTTCCCCCTCTAGCAACAAACAATCGTGAGTATTCTTCTCATCTGCCTATTGGGTTTTGGGGCTTTTAGTTGCTTTGGGATTGACCCAAGTGCAGGCAAGGGTGGGGACGGCTGCTGTGCTCCTGAACCAGGAGCCCCCAGGAGCAGCCCTGTCGGGGGTGGGGTGGGGTGATGCGGTAAGCTACCCCGAGCTGGCCTCTCACGATTGGCCAGCCTGCCGAGCCCACTTGCACTCTCCCCTCCTTCCAGCCTCCGTCGGCTAAGTATGGTGGGCGGCACACAGTCACCATGATCCCGGGGGATGGCATCGGGCCAGAGCTCATGTTGCATGTCAAGTCTGTGTTCAGGTACACAGCCCCTCGGCCCACCTCCTGTACCCCTAGGGGAGGTTGTACCCCAGGCCCACCCTGGGGGGGCGGCTTGAGAACTGTGCCAAGAGGGGCAGTAAGCCCAGAAGCCCGCTGGCTGGGGCTTCGCCTGAGCACCCAGCGCGCCAGCGGCAGGAGGGTTGTAAGCCCAGGCTTTGCATCCCTGTGCCTGGGATCCTGCCAGACTGGCCTGGGCATGGGGAAGGTGCCGCCAGTCCTGCTAACTGTTCTAGAGTTCAGGTACCGCCCCATTAGTTGGCGCAGGTGGTCCCAGTCTCCTGTCAGCCAGACCCAAGTCAGGGTGGGCAGCAGCAGTGGGGGGGCCTCTGTACCCAGTGGTCCAGGCGGGCTTCCTAGAGGAGGCATGGGGGATGCCTGGGGCCAGCCACCTTGACCCAGTTCTGCCGCAGGCATGCGTGTGTGCCAGTGGACTTTGAAGAGGTACACGTGAGCTCCACTGCTGATGAGGAGGACGTCCGCAACGCCATCATGGCCATCCGGCGGAACCGCGTGGCCCTGAAGGGTGCGTTCGGGGGCCCGGAATGGGACACTGTACACGATTCCTTTCCCTTCCAACGGGCACTTGTCCCTGGGGCCGCCCAACTCTGACTTCAGGCCTTTTCTGGGTGGGGAGGACCCTTGTGCTTAGAGAGTGAACAGAAGCTTCTGGGGTCCTGTGCGTGCTGCGACTCTGAGATCTTGGTGGTAGTAGGATGTGTGGGAGCCTGTTCAGTAAATGGCTTCCTCCCACCGCCTTCTCTCCTGGGGCAGCCCTCTCTGCTGGGGTCAGCTTTGACCCTCAGAACCTTTTTCACGAGCCAGACGTGACAGAGATGTCACGGTTTTAGCCCTCTGCCTGCTGCCTTGGCTCCAGCCAGCACCGCTGTGGGTGTCACCGAAGGAATTCTAGCCCTTCCCGAGTTTGCCTTGGTTTTGTACACGTTCTTAAACTCTTTGTATTACCCACTCTCTGTGAGCAGAGCTGACCCTGGCTAGAGCCCCAGGCCCTGGCAGGCACGAGGAGGAGCAGCCGTGGCAGCTGCAAGATGCTTGAGGCGCTGGGCGAAGGCGGTGTGGGCAGGGTGTGGCTCGGAGGGGCGACGGTCGCGGTGACTGCTGGCCCCCGCTGTTCCTGTTCTTTTGGCCCTGGGTCCAGCCCAGGCCAAGCTATAGTCTTTTCCAGGCAGCCCACACCTGCCTCCGAGCCAGGGCTCATGTGGCACCTCGACGCGAGGCCTAACGGTGACGCTGGCCAAGGTCACATTGCTGGCGCCAGCCTGGCCGGCCTGCCCGTTAGCAAGCAGGAGTCGTCACTTTCTGTCCAGCCAGACCCTGATCTTATTGTTTCCTGCCCGGGGGCTGGCAAGCTCTCCTGGCTGGCTGCCAGCCCTTGTTCATTCATTTGTTCGTTCATTCAGTCAGTCCATCGGTCAGTGTCTGTCAAGTGCCCGCTACGTCCCAGGTGCTGTTCCAGGTCCTCGGAAGCCATCAGGGAACCAAACGCACGTGCGCGCACACACACACCCCCCCCCCCCCGCCCCACGGGGCTTACGGTAGAAGCTACGCTCAGCCACTCCGTGAGGCCTTTCGGCTGCCGGAAGCCGTCTTCTCCCCGGGTCGGAGCCGGCTCAAACGCCTTCTTGAGCGTTTCCTTGCCTAAGAAGGGGAACACGGTGGCATGGCTGAGCCTGGGGCCCCCTCTCCAGCCTGTCTTCTTTCTGTCTTGCAGGCAACATCGAAACCAATCACAACCTGCCTCCGTCTCACAAATCCCGAAACAACATCCTTCGGTGAGCAGCCAGGGCACGGCGTCGGGGCTCCGTGCAGGCGGGGCGCGCTGGCAGCAGTGGCGGCATTGGCCGGCTCCTCTTCTCTCTGTGTCCCCAGCACCAGCCTGGACCTCTATGCCAATGTCATCCACTGTAAGAGCCTGCCAGGAGTGGTGACCCGTCACAGGGACATAGATATCCTTATTGTCCGGGAAAACACAGAGGGCGAGTACAGCAGCCTAGAACATGAGGTGGGTGAGATCCAGACTGTCCCCTTATCCCCTTGGGTCATGGGGCCATGACGAGCCTGGCCGGGGTCTACAGTAAAGAAGGCCAGACCCAAAGGAAAACCTGTGCCCGAGGGTCTCTTCTCCCTGTCCCTGTCCCAGAGTGTGGCTGGAGTGGTGGAGAGCCTGAAGATCATCACCAAGGCTAAGTCCCTGCGCATCGCTGAATACGCCTTCAAACTGGCCCAGGAAAGCGGGCGCAAGAAAGTGACAGCCGTGCACAAGGCCAACATCATGTATGCCCCAGCCCTGCTGTGCTCCTGGCCGTGCCGCAAGCAGTCATGAAACAGCCGAACGGAACACCCTCCTTGGGCCTGCTCTCAGGGACTTGGGGCCCACAACCCCGGCTGCCCACCAAGGGGCCATGCTCAGGGCTGTGCCCCCTTGCCTGTTTCCCAGATGCGGGTTTACCACAGTGCACACTCTGGGGGCGGGGGAGAGGGGGATTGTGCCTGTCTTATAGACGGGGGCCGGTTAGAGGCTACAACCCGGCTTCCGTAGCCATCTGCATGCCCCATTCCTCCAGCTAACTATGAAGATGGCCAAACTGGTGTCTTATGCATCCCCCCCCCCTAGGAAACTGGGCGATGGGCTCTTCCTCCAGTGCTGCAAGGAGGTGGCAGCCCGCTATCCGCAGATCACCTTCGAAAATATGATCGTGGACAACACCACCATGCAGGTAGCCAGCCTGCTGGGCTCCCCGGCCGCCTGCCTCGGGCGCTGTGGGCTTCTGGTGCTCAGGCTCCTACTTGTGTCCTTGTCCCGTAGCTGGTGTCCCGACCCCAGCAATTCGATGTCATGGTGATGCCCAATCTCTATGGGAACATTGTCAACAACGTCTGCGCAGGACTGGTTGGGGGCCCTGGCCTTGTGGCCGGGGCCAACTATGGCCACGTGTATGCTGTGTTTGAGACGGTGAGTGGCCCTGGTGGGCCAGGGCTCCCAGCCCCTCCGTGCTGTGTAGCGCGCGTGTCATGAGGTTCCCCGAAGGTGGGAGAGTTCCGTGGTTTAGGTCAGTCAGAGTTGTGCAGCCGTCACCGCTATCTCACTCCCGAGTGTTGTCATCCCCCCCAAAAGAAAACCCTCTACTTGTTCGTTGTCCCTCCCTGGCCACCACTCACCTGCTTTCTGTCGCTGTGGATTGGCGTCTTATGGCCATCTTTTATAAATGGAGGTTGTTGGGTGTTTTGGATAGATCTTATAGACTGATTGATTGATTTTAGAGAGCGAGTGCTCCACGCTCAGCACGGACTCTGCTTCTCCCTCCTTCTGTCCCCCCTTTAGCACGATGAGGGACTCCATCCCAGGACCCTGAGATCATGAGCGGGGCTGGAGGCGGAGGCTTCACCTACTGAGCCCCCCAGGCGCCCCTCCCCATGTGGGCTTTTATGATGAGCTGCTTTAGCTTGGCGGAGTTGGGTTTTGTTTTTGTCTCTGTTTCTTCTTTCTTTGTTTTTTGACCCCAGCGTGGTATTTTTAAGGCTCACCCACAGTGTAGCACAGCTCAGAGCTTCGTTCCTTTTATGTCTGAATAGTATTTCGTCGTATGGAGAGACCACATTTTGTTACCTATCGGTTAGTTTCTGTTTTTAGGTCTTTTCTTTAAAAAGTGAGGCAAAATTTACATAACCATGAAACCACTTAAAATGAGCGATTTAGGGGTATTAGGCGCACACACAGTGCTGTGGGACCAGCGCTTCTGTCTAGTTCCAGAGCATTTCTGGCGCCCGAGAGGGGACCCTGGCCACATTAGCAAGCACTCCCGGCCCCAGCCCCAGCCGCTGGCCCCCACTGCTCTGCTCTCTGTCTCTCTGGGTTATACCAGTGGCCTCACAGACCCTCCATTCTTGCCTCCCCCCCCCGCCTTTGTCTTGCCCCTTCTAGGCCACGAGGAACACGGGCAAGAGCATTGCCAACAAGAACATCGCCAACCCCACGGCCACGCTGCTGGCGAGTTGCATGATGCTCGACCACCTCAAGTAAGCAGCTTCTGGATGCCCGGCCGCCGGCGCCCGGCCAGGCCCTCGGAAGCAGGGCCTGAGAGCTGCTCTCCTTCTCTAGGCTCCATTCCTATGCCACATCCATCCGTAAGGCCGTGTTGGCGTCCATGGACAACGAAAACGTGAGACTCTTCTTCTCTCCTCCCCTGCCTTCCGCCCGAGCCCTGGCCCAGTGGGGGTTGGGCCGCTGTGCCCCCAGAGGGGCTGGAGGCGGGGGCCTGGCGCTTCCCGCTGCTCCCAAGAGGAGGGTGGGACCAGGGCTGGTCGGGCTTTATGGGCCGGAGCTGGTACCGCTGCTGCCCTCCCGCCGGCAGTTTAGCCCCCGCAAGCTATGGGAGACCATGGGCGGCCCCGGGCCGCCTGCAGGTTAGGGCTCGGGTGTCGGCGGGCCCCTGACATGTGCGCCAGCTTGCGTGTGCCCCGCAGATGCACACCCCAGACATTGGGGGGCAGGGCACCACATCGGAGGCCATCCAGGACATCATCCGCCACATCCGCATCATCAATGGCCGCGCCGTGGACGCCTAGGCCGTCCCCCGGGACCGCCTCCACGCATCCCTCTTCCCCCTCCCAGCCCTTTCGCCGGTTTGGTGGGCAGCCCCGGAATAAACCCGCTTCCGTCCCCGTTCTCGGCCTCGGCTGGTGTGCTCCTGTCACTCCAGGATGCCGACGTTTCTGTTCACACTTTATTAAGAAAAGAAATGCGCACGCTTCCCACTGGGGGCCCTTGGTGAGGGTTGGGGCAGAACGAGTTCTGAACCGTGGGTCTGGCTCCAGCATCTCTCTGCCCTGCCATGGGGCCGGGAGGAAGCTGACGCCCAGTGGAGGGGAGGAGGGCAGCTGGGGGGGGGCAGGAGGTGTCCCGCTTTCCCTGAAGGCACTGGGAGGGGCTTGAGGGTGAGCCCGGCCTGCCTCAAGCCGCACCTGGTGCCCGTGGGGCCTAGGGGTTGAGCCAAGGGTGCTGGAGGCAGTCGGCGGCGCTGGCCCGCTTCTCGGGGATGTACTCCATCATGGGCAGCAGGAAGGCGCTGAACTGTGTGGCCTGCTCCAGGGGCCACTCGTACTTCTCCATGAGCACCTCGTACAGGCCCCAGTGCTTGAGGTTGTGGATGTGCCGCAGCTGTCCTGGGGGCGGGTCCACGGGCCGCAGGTTAGGCTCTGCCAGGAAGGCCTCCGGCCCTGGGATGCAGTCCTCCCTCCGCTCGGGGGCCTGTGCTCCCTGACCTGCCCCCTATAGCCAGGTGGACTGAGCCTGCTCGGCCCTACCTCTCCGGTTGAAGAACTCCCGGGAGTAGCGGCCCGAGAGGGCAAAGGCTGGGGGGATGTCTCCCAGAAGCTCCACAATGTGGGCGATGTGGTCTGTGGACAGAGAGGCAGCTGGGAGGCGGCTGGGCAGCCGGGAGGCCCCGAGGATGAGCCCAGGGTTGGCCTCCGCCTACCCTCGTCACGACTGTAGTCCTCTCCAGAGTGAGGCTCGAATAGGTAGTCGCCGGTGGCAAGCTCGAAGGCCTGAAAGGGGGGAGAAGGTGAGGCTGCCGGCCCCCGGGCCGGCCCGAGGCTGGAGCAGCGGGGGCGTACCATGCACGCTGTGCTCCAGATGTCGGCCGGGGGCCCGTACTCCGCTCCGATCAGCACCTCCACCGCCCGGTACTGGCGAGTCTGGATGTCCTCAGTGAAGTGCTTGTGCTGGAGGCAAGGGCAGCCCTGGGGAGGAGCTGGAGCCACGGCTGGCCTGTCCCCGGCCGGCCCCCGCCATCTCCCACCGCCTCTGGGCCGTGTACCCAGGGAGCTCAGTGAGGTTTGCTCTGAGCCTCAGGGTCCGCAGAGGTCCTGAGAGGGACCGGCCTCTCCCCAGTGGTCCCGCCCCTTGCCACGGGTCCAGTTCTGCCGACTGGATGGGACGGATGCCGGTCTGGGCTCAGTCCTGGGTCTGCGTCACGAGGCAGACCCTGGGGTCGGTCGAGTGGCACTGCAGGCCGCGACGGGCTCCTGGGGAGCTGCCCCCCCCCCGCCCTCACAGCAGGGTGCCCAGCTCTGCTCTCCAGGCCAGCTCATACCACCCAGCAGGCGTTGCCCAGGTCTGCGATCTTGATCTTGATCTTGTCTGCATTTTGGGGCTCTAGAGGGTTCACCAGGAGGTTAGAGGCACCAAACGGTGCTGGAGAAGGAAGAGAAGTGGGGAGAGACTGAGCTGGCCAGGCACCACCACCCTGCCTGCCAGCTGCCTGCCCCCACACACCGAGCCCACCGCAGGCCCTACCCAACTTACTGCTGGGGGACAGGAGGCCCCCGGTCTCCCGCTGGTTGGAGGAGCCTGAGAGGGTGGAGCACGAGGCAGGCGAGAAGAGCGAGCCCGAGAAGCCCGAGGTCTGGGAGCCTGGGCTGAGGCTGCGCTCTCCCCCCGCGGCAGGGGAGGAGGAGGCAGGGGAAGGGCTGGCCCTGGCCCCTCCGGGGTGGCAGCCGGAAGAGGAGGTGGAGCCGCTGCCCCCCTCTAGCCTCGAGCCTGCATCTGCAGAGAGGGCCAGAGGCACCGCGTGAGCTGACGGCCGGCCGCGGCCTGCCTGCCCCGGGTGGGGGCACCGCGCTGGCCCGACGCGCGATTCCCGCCCCCACCCCTCCCCGCCGGCTCACCCTCCGACTGGCCTGCCGTCTCCAGGGCCTCCAGCCTCTGCAGGTCCCGCAGCCGCTCCTCCAGCAACCGCTTCTGCTGCCTCCGTTTGCGCCGCATCTTCTTCCTCTTGTTTTTCGACAGCTTACCGGTCTGCCAGCAGAGCCAGGGTCACCCCGCCCCCCCCGCGGGTCCCCTGAGCCCAAGCCTCTGCCTGTGGCCTGCCTGCCTCACGGGGGCCCAGGCTTCTGGGCCCCAGAGCTACTTTGTTTATTTTTAATATTTATTTATTTGACAGAGACAGAGCAGGAACACGAGCAGGGAGAGGGAGAGGGAGAAGCACGCTTCGCGGTGCGGGGCTCCATCCCAGGCCCCCGGGGTCATGACCCGAGCGGAAGGCGGACGCCCAACGACTGAGCCCCCCAGGTCCCGCCCCCCAGGACTACTTGGGGTGACCACACGTGGTGCCACCCAACTCCAGCCCACCCCTTGGCACTAGCCCTTCATCTGCCTCCTGTCTCCCTGCCCCCACTCTGCTCCCCAGAGCTCAAGTTTGGGGAGGAGCCGAGGGACCTCCCTCTGGCTGGGCGCTGGCCTCTCCTGGGGGCAGCCTGGGCCCTTCCTGGTTGAGACACTGTGTCTTTGTACCGAGGCAGTGACAAGCCCAGCAGCCCCCAGCGGCAGTTCAGGGCCTGTGACCCACCCCGCGCATCACCTGCATCCCTGAGGGGGCAGGGAGGTAGGGAGGCGGCAGGACCAGAGAGGCCGAGGAGGGAGCTCTGAGGAGATGGGGAGATGAGGCCCAGGGAAAGAGGGGCACCCCAACTTACCAAGACCTCCTGGGGGGCAGTGCTGACTGGGGGGGCAGGTGGGGTGTTGGGGGAGAGAAAGGAACAGAGACTCAGGCAGGGGCGGAGGCCCACAGCTCCCCCCTCACCCACGCAGGCTGCTGCTACCTGTGGAGCGGGATGGGGGTGGGGCCCCCGCCTGCTGCCACTCCGTGGCCTCCGTGGCCAGGCGCCTGATGTAGGCGTCGCCCACGCACAGCAGGATGTTCTCGGGCTTGATGTCCGTGTGGATGATCTTGCACTTGGTGTGCAGGTAGTCCAGGCCGTGCAGCACCTGGGGAGAGCCCCTCCCGCACCTCAGCGGCCGGGCGGGTGGCGTCCCACCCTGCCCCTGCGGCGCCCGCGGCACTCACCTGCCTCACGATGCTCTTCACGCACGGCACGGGCAGGCCCTGGTAGTTGGACTTGACGATCCACTTGAGGAGCTGGTGGCCCAGGACCTCCAGCACCATGCACACATCTGGGGCCAGGAGTGAAGGGTGGCCGGCGGGTCCACTGCTGCGGTGCGGGCCCCACCCACCCGAGGCTCTGGTGTCAGCACAGTGTCCCTGTCCCTCTCAGGTGTGCCTGTTGGGATGGTGCCTCCTGTGCTCGTCTCTGAGAGAGGACACCGCCGCCGCGGCGGCGGCCCCCCGGGTAACCAGTGTCATCCTGGTCATCCAGCCCCCGCTCCCCCCATCTACATAAACACAAGCCCCCAAAGCGGCGGGCTTTTGTAGACTAGTGTCCCTGGGAGGCGCGGGCCCCCCTCGTGCAGGTCGGGGGACGGAGTCCCTAGCGGCAGGGACGGCAGGAGCCGGTGCTCTTGCTGCCGCACGACCTGTCCATCGTACGAAGGATACGGACTCCGTTCACCCCTGAGATCCGGAAGTCATCGATGAGCTGGACAATGGTCTCTCTCTTGGGGTCACTGGGGTCACTGTCTCGGACCTGGAGCAAAGGGTCCCTGAATGGCTCCAAGCTGCCGGTCAGCGGCTGCTCCCTTCGGCACCCCCGGGCGCTCCCGCCCGCCTCTCCCCCTCCCTGGCCTGCTGCAGGTCCTCCCCGGGCAGCGCCAGCTGGAGCCGGCCCCGCCGGAGCCCCGCCCTGCCCGGGAGCCGGGAGCCGGAGGGCGGCGCCTCACACATTTCAGGAGCTTGATCTCATCCACCGCCGTCTCCGTGTAGTGCCCCGCGCTCTTCACCACTTTCAGGGCCACGAAGCGCTTGCGCCTGCGACACCAAGCCCCGTGTCGGCTGTCGCCCCGGCGGGATCCGTGGGGCATCGTGGTGGCCCCAACCAAGCCCAGGGGCAGGCTCCCAGCGGGCCCTGGGCCCTGAGGGGGGGCGGAGGGGCCACTTACTGGATGTCCCAGCAGAGCCAGACTGTGGAGAAGTGGCCCCAGCCCAGCTTGCGCACCACGTGGTACCGCCCATTGAACAGGTCCCCGATCTTCACGGGGTAGTAGCCGCCTGGGGAAGGGAGTCCGGACGGCAGGGTGGGCGGTGGCGCCTGCCTGGTTGAGGGGGGTGGCCTGGAAGAGCCCAGCCCCGCCGGCTCCCTGGCCCACGTGGGCCGGCCTCAGCACCCTCCTCCTCCCGGGCTGCCCAGTGTCCGGCGGCCTGCTGCCCGAGGCCAGGCCTCACCCTTGCAGTAGTCCTTGGGGTCCTCCTGCTCCTCGTCATCGGAGCCCAGCAGCCCCTGCAACATCCGCGGCGCCGGCGCGGCGGGGGCGAGTTCGGAGCCTGAGGACTCAGGCCCGCAGGAGGCCTGCGAGCTGCGGATGGGGTGAGCGGGCGGCGAGCAGCCAAGGCGCCGAGCCCCCCTACCACCCTCCGCCCCGGGCGCCCGGGCCGAGCCCTACCTGCTGCTGCTGCCGCTGTCCCCGCCGCCGCCGCCGCCGCCGCCGCTGCCGCCGCCACCCGCGCTGGCGCTCATCCCGGCCGCGCGGCCCGCAGCTCCCGCGCCCCAGGCGGCTGCTCCTGTGGGGCCCGGCTGCGGCCCGCGCATTTATAGCCTCGGCCGCTGATCTCACCCGCCTTTATAAATAGCCTCCCAGCTGCTCGGCTGTGGGCAAGGTATGCGGTGGGGAGGAGGCGGTGCGGCCACCGTGGCCCGGGAGAACCTGGCCCCCAGGACCAGCCGCCTCCCAGCCGCCCCCCAGCCGCTCCCGCCCCGGGGCTGGCTTAGGGGGCCATGGCGGGGACGGGTACAACCCAGCCTCCACGCTCAGCCCTCGCACCAAGGGGGACCCCGTATGGTCCCTAGGGGGACACCCACTCGAGGATGTAGCAACCCAGTCCCTAGGCTAAGCCCCTGTGGCCCAGGGGTGGCAGAGGGGGCCCACTGAGTGGGGACGTGTCAGCAACCTGCTTCCCAGGCCGAGTCCCCACACTCCAGAGCTGGAGTCGGCTGAGGGGGACAGTGGAAAACCTGGTCCTCAGGGGGAGCCCTCCCTGGCCCGCCCTGCATATGCCCTACAGCACCAGTGACACTTTTGGAACAGTATCTGGCTTCTTGCTTGGCCCTTGTGGTACCCTTTCCAGAGGTGACTCTTCCCATTCCCATGGGTACCCCATTCCCTGCCCCCTCTCCGTGGGGTTCCCACGTCTCCCGTGGCTCATTGACCTCTTAGGCAGGAGCCCTCTTCTCCCTCAACATGCTGTCACTGGGGATTCTGGATGAATGAGTCAGGGACATGAGCTGAAGGCAGCTGGTCCCTCCCAGCAGAGGTGCCTGGACAGTGTCAAAGCCTGGCAACCTGCCCGCTCAGGACCCTAGTGCTGACACCGTGCGGCCTCCCTTCCACCTCCTTGTGGGAGGCACAGGGAACCACGCACTCTAGCCCTGTCCTCGGGGACCCAACAAGCCCACAGCTCTAACATGGGGCCAGGAAGCCTCGGCTCCCCAGAAAGGGGTGGGTGAGCTTCTGGGGTGGTGCAGGGCGTGGCTGGTGCAAGGCCTATAGCCTGATGGACCGGAGACCTCTTGGGCCACAGAGTGGCTGGGGTTGGGGGAGAGGTGCGGAGGCCTTGGGCAGCTGAGGGTCCTACCCAGCGCCCATCGGCACTGGTGTGAGGGTCCCGTGAAGGCTAAGGGGCACTTTTCTCTTTAGAAAGAGCACTCTGGCTGTGACCAGGAGGGAACGGAAGGCACAGTATGGAGATAGGAGGTCAGCTGGGGACTGTCAGGGAGTCAGAAGCAGAGGGGGCTTGGCAGTGACTGTGGTTAGCCCAAGGTAGGGGATGCTTGGTTCTGTGAGCCCTGGGCCAGGAAAGAATTGGTAGGGTGGGGTGGGCATACATGGAGGGGGGTGGGCCGGGGGAGGAGAGGGGAGAGCGGGGAGCAAGGCCTGGGAGCGCTGCGCAGGGAAAGGCAGGGGCCGGGGACTGGGCTTCTTCTAAAAAGATGTATTTCTATTTTATTTCCAGATGTGATTCTCCAGCAAGCAAATAAATACAGTGGGGAGGTGGGGGGGAAGAGGTGAGGATTACTATAAATTAGAAAATAGCCGGGTGGGGGAATGCAGGGCGAGGCGCAGGTGGGCGGGGAGGCGGCAGGGAGACCCGTGGCGGGCGGCACCCTGGCCGCTCTCCGCGGCCCCTCCTCAGCTGCTGGCTCCGTCTGGGGGTCCTCAGGTACTGCGGTGGGGGTTCCTGCTTGCTCTTGCCGCGGCTGCTGGGCCTCAGGTGTCCCTGGGGTTTGGCGCTCACAGGTCAGTCACCTTGTTCTCCACCAGGGCAGCGACCTGCTGCAGGCGGCAGGCCAGCTGCATCTTCTGAGCCACGGGGTCCTCCTCCAGGGCACCGATGATCTGCCCAGGGCACAGAAGGGCGCCCTGCCTGAGCCTCTGCCCTCAGCCTGTAGCCCAGGGCTGGGCAGCCCCGGACCACCGTCTCAGCGGTGGCTTGGGGATCGGCTGGGGCCGCCCCAGGCCTCCCCAGGCACCTGGACCGAGGCCACGCCTCTTCCCCCACCTGCGCCCTTCCTCTCCTCTGCCCACGTGGGCGTAGACACCTCCTTCCAGCCCCAGGGAGATTCCGGGGCCTCCCTCGGGCTCAGGGGGCATGCCCCTCCCCCTCCCGGCCGCCGGGCCTCACCTGGTCATAATACCTGTGGATGTGCTTGTACAGCTCCTGCAGAGCCTCCAGGCAGTGGGGAGCAGAGGCGTAGTTCTGGGGACCGTACATGGAGGGGTGAGGCTCAGCCCGGACCTTAAAGCCCACCCCCACCCCAGCGCGCGCCGCAAGGCAGAGGGCTGTGCCCCCTGGGCCATGCATGCCTTACCCCGGAGAGCTCAGCCAGCGCCGAGTTCATCTCCTGATAGCTCGCGGCCGAGCTCTGGCGGATGTCGGAGTAGTATCTGGCGGCGGAGACCCGGTTAGGGGCGGGCAAGGCCCGCCCCCCAGCCCCGCCGCCCCAACACGTACCTCTCCACCATCTGCTTGTAGCGAGGGATCTCGCGGGCATACAGCAGTTTGTTCACCGGGGAATCCTGCTCCGGGTAGGAGTGGGCCTGAGCGGGGAGGCGGGGGGAGCTCCGGCCCTGTCCCCCTCAACGCACCGCCAGTGCCCCGCGGCCCGCCCGCCTCCCCAGCCCGGCTCGGAGCTGTGCGCGGAGTTCTGTGGCTTCCTCCCTGAGCCCCTCCTCCTTGGGCCTCGGGCTGCCGATGCCAGCTCTGTGCTTACCCTGCCCACTTTATGCTCGGAGACGGTGCACGAGTCGATGAAGGTCTGGGCGATGACGGCGAGGACGGCGTCCACGTTGTCCGACACACGCACGTCAAAGATGAGCTGTGGCTTCTTCAGGGCGTTCACCCAGAACCGCAGCAGCAGACTGGGGACACAGGCCCGCCGCACGCGTCATCGGCCGGGCCGGACCCGTGTCCCGCGGGGGACTATCTGGCAAGTCCATGTCAGAAACGCAGGGCGGATGCCGCCAAGCTTGGGCTCCGGTCCTGGCCCTGTGGCCCCGCCCCCAGCGCGGCCGGCCCTTCCCCTCCCGGGCTCCGCCTGTCCTCCGCCCGCGCTGGTACCTGTTGGTCTTCCAGATGTGCAGGGTCTCCGGGTCCTCGATGCCGTGCTTGCCCGCCAGCTCGTCCAGGAGGTCGAACAGGTACTTGATGGCGATGGGCACGGGCCTGTTCACGCTGAGGATGGCCTGGAAGGTGTCATCCACGAACTTCTGCAGCGTGCCCTGGAAGGCAGGGGGCGCGGTGTGGGAGGCCAGTACGGGCCAGGGCCACGCTCCACGGGGGACTCAGGCCACCCAGCTAGCTCTCAGGACCACGCCCTCCCCCCAGCTCAGTCCTGGCCCCCGCCCCCACGGGCCTTCCCAGCCAGGGGCTCCCCTGGGGCGCAGCTCCCCGTCCACACCAACCTTCATGGACAGCAGGCGGGTGAGGTAGATCTCTGGGATCGCCTTGGCCCGCGCCCGCTCCCGGTCCCGCTCCCGCAGGCTGCCGCGCCGCGCCTTAGCTCCTTCTGGCTCCTCGGTGGCTTTCACCAGGTGCCAGAGGCGGACCCCACCCTCCTCACCATCCTCCAGCATGGGAACGTCTGAGGGCCCAGAAGTCTGGCCTCAGTCCTCGGCCCCTGTCCCCTGTCCCACACCACTGGCTGGGGATGCCCAACCCGCTCACCTAGCCGGGTGAGGCAGGGCGGCGGGAGTCTGGGAAAGCAGGGGCGAAAGAGCTCAGCTCAACACCCCGGGGCTCCCAGGGCTCTCCAACCAGGACAAGCTGCTGGCCTCGTCTGCCTCAAGTTCCTGGCCCAGCCTAGAGGTTGTGCTCGCCCCCTGGCAAGGTGTGGGGGACACCCAGGCAAGGCGGACGGCAGGACTGGGACTCCCGCCTGCCTGCTTCAAGCTCTGGGGCCATAAGACTCACTCTCCCCCAAGGGGCAGCTCTGGGCCAGGCTCTGGGAGACAGCACGTCCGTTGTGCAGCTGGGGGATGAGCCCCACGGTGGCTCCGTCCGGGACCTGGCGGGAAGGCGAGCGGAGGCTGGGCTCCTTCCCTGGCTGATGCGGAGGCCGGGGCAGCCCCCCAGCCCCCGGCCGCCCGGCACCTTGTAGTGCTGCAGGGTGTTAAGTCTCTTCCAGTGGTTCTGGGTCACCGAGGTCAGGTCCTCGTCAGACAGAGTTAGGTGGCCGGCAAGGCCCGAGCGCCACTCTGGGGGCGCCCGGGGAAGCCAGTGAGCCTGCAGCCTGTGCCCCGAGCCTGCACTGGTGGTGCATTCAGGGTGACAGGGCCCACGCTTCCCCCTCACCCCCACCACTCCACCGGCCCCCCTCCCCCTCCTGGCTGGGGCAGTGCGGGGCTGAGCACCTGTGGGTGGGGACAGCCCCAGGCAGGGATGGGCGGGTAGATTCTCTCACCGAGATCTAGGACATGCACTGAGGGCCTCTGGGAGAAGGGGGTGCCCTTGTAGACTTGGTCCAGCACCTTCTCTTTGACCTGGGTGATGGTGTCTGTGTCGAGCACCCGCGCGGGCACACGCTGCGTGGCGCTGCTCCCTGCTGCCCCGCCGGCCCCAGGGCCCACCAACACCATCAGCGTCAGGGGCCGGAAGTCCACATCCTCCCGAAGCAGGCGGCTGTCGTTCAGGGTCCGTTTGGCCTTGCCCGTCACAGCGTCCACGGGGCCCTTGTCCACCTGGTACTGTATGGCCCGCAGGAGCAGGTACAGCGGCTCCCCAGCCACCTCCTGCAGCGGGCACGACGGGGCAGGGAGGGGCGGTCGGCTGCTCGCAGGGAGGACGAGGATGGCTGGCCCCGGCCTCACACCCAGCCCTCCCCAAGGGCTCACACCCCAGGGCCCCTGGGGGAACGGGGGGCCCAGGTCAGCGGGGCCACAGGTGGCGGCTGTGAAAGGCGGCTAGGGGAGAAGGTGTCAGCCGGGCTGACCCTCACTTTCAGGAAGGCGTAGAGGCAGATGGACAGCCAGTTGGTCAGCAGCTTTTCCACCATGGTCTCCGTCCTGGAGGGAGTGGGCCCCAGGTCAGAGAGGGGGTGCTGCAGGGCGCCTGCCCCCGCCCCAGGCCCTGGGCTGAGCTTTTCCACCTGTCAGCCCTTCGTGCCCCCTGTCCCTGGTAAGGAGGCCCATCTACCTCCCTCCCACCTGCCCCGCCCACCCCTCCTCCGTGGGGAGCCCCTCCCCCCGCTTGCGGAGCGCATGGCCGGGTGCGCTGACCTGCGCAGCATGAGCTTGGGGTTCCTGTGTACGTAGTGGGCAGCCAGGTCACTGAGCAGTGTCCGCAGGATGTCGGTCAGGTACTCCAGCTTTCCGTGCAGCGCCAGGGACAGCAGGGAGGCCACGTGGCAGCGGTCCCGCTGGGAGAAGCCGGGCTGCCCTTCCAGGGTGCGGATGAGCTGGGGGGCAGGGCGCTGGCACTCAGGGGCGCCCCACGCAGCGCCCTGCCTTTGTGCCTGCCCAGCCCCACCGCCCGGCCCGCGCCCCTCCAGGCCCCCCGCCCGCCCGCACAGCCCTCACTGTGAGGAGGAAGAGCTTGCTGTTGAGCAGGTTGGAGAGCTGCGTGAGGCCCTGGCGCACGGGGACACGGCGGGCTTCTTCCCCGGGCCCCTCGAGGGCGGGCTGCAGCGGGCAGCTGCCATGCCCTGGGAAGAAGACGCGCTCGGCATAGGTGTGGTAGTCCAGGAAGGGGATCCCACTGGCCTCCAGGTCGCTGCTGAGGTCGGTCATCTCGGTCATCAGGTCTGCGGGCCAGGAGGCACTGATGTGTGGGCTCAGGCCCAGGTGGGTCCTCTGTCCCCCTCCCTGTCGCCCCCTCCCCACCTGTGAACTCCTTGCGGCACTGGTCGCCCACACCGATCTCTAGGTTCTCCAGCTGCACCAGAACCTTCTGATAGTCCCGCAGGGCCTGCTTGCTCTTGTGCCTGCGGCCCGGGAACCAGGTGTTAGCCACAGGCCCGAGCCGGCCGGGAGCCCGAGGCCACCAAGCCAGGGTGGCTGGCGGCCTGGAGGCCTGCCATGGTGCACCTTTCTGAAAGTGAGGAGGGCAGTGGGCACAGGCATGACAGGGAGGAGCCTCTCACCTGTACATGAGGCTGAGCAGCAGAACGGCGGCGATGAGCACGGCGGCGCCCATGCCCAGGCCCACCTGGGCCTCTACAGGGAAGGCAGACAGGGCGGGCTCGGTCTCGTACTGGACGGGGCCCAGGGCCAGGCGCACATTGCCCATCTGAACCTGGGGCGGGGGGCGGGCAGGGCTCCTGAGTGGGGGGCCTCTGGGGCCCTAGTGCCCAGCCAGCTCTGCACCCAGAGCCCCCCCCTCACCACGAACTGTGGCAGGGTCCCCGAGCCATTAGTGGGCTGCGGGGCCCGGGGCGGCGGCTCGCAGTACAGGTGGGTGAGTGTGAGCGTCTTCACCAGGCACTCGCCGTCGCCGATGTGCACGCGCACTTCCTCCTTGCTGATGCCCAGGTTGAGGCCCTGGCCCTGGGACAGAGAGCAGGGGCCTGAGCCGGGGCGCCCAGCCCCTGCCCGTGGTCCCCACGCAGAGGTGGCCCGCAGAAGCGCTCACCTCCACATCCAGGACGTTGCCCGGCTTGACACGGTAGGGGCGGGTGGGCTCCTCGCGGCTGAGGGGGGCCAGACGGGGGTTGGGCTGGTACAGGAAGTCCTGGCCCCCGCTGGCGCTGGCAAAGTCTATGTGCACATTGTCCAGGGCGAAGAAGACCCGCCGGGGGTGCGCCCCGTCTGGCACAGCGGGGCTATGGCACACCAGGAGGCTGGACGAGTTGACGGAACAGACCGTGGAGCACTGCGAGGCAGCGGGGCCCGGGACGAGGAGGAGGAGGGGTGAGCTGGGGCTTCCTCGCTCGCTCCCAGGGGCAAAACGGCCCCCCATCCGCACCCCGCCCCCCGCCCCGCCGCCCAGGCGCGACCGGCCCTGCTGCCTGCCCGTGGGGTGCTCACCTGCAGCAAGCCCCCCTCGAGCGGGATACAAGCCTGGGGGGCCGCGGCAGGGGCCCCACAGCTCCTGCTCGGGCTCGGATCCGGGGGCCGGGCTCCCCGCGCCTGCACCTCTGCCGTCGCCTCCAGCCACACGGACAGCAGGGGCTGCTGCACCACGTCCAGGCCGGTGCCCCTGACGCGGATCAGCCGCCCGCCCCTGCGTCGGGTCGCAGTCAGCAGCCACACGGGTGGCAGGCAGCCCGGCCCGGCCCCACCTCCCCGGGGAAGGAGCAGAGGCCGCCTGGAGCGCCAACCCGGTCCTCACCCCCGGAAGCTGACGCTCGGCTCGGCGGCCACGAGCTGGGGGTTGGCCGTGTACTGGAAGGGGCTGGCGAGCAGCGTGCGCTGGGCGTGGCCGAAGACCACGCGGACCACAGCTTCTCCTGGGCTGGCCTGGGACATGGTGTGGCACACGATGGCCTCAGGACACACCGGCTCCTGGCTGCGGGGGCGGGGGAGGGGGAACGGCTGTGGCATCTTGAGCTCTAGCCCGGGCCTGGCTACCCCACCAGAGACCCATGTTGCCTCCCTCAGTGAGGGCAGAGACCATTAGGGCACAGTGGCCGTTTCTCTTGGACTTTGACGGGGGCCTCAGGGAGCCCTGAACCCACCGCCCCCATGTACACAAGGGGGTAACGAGGCCCCCAGGGATACCCCCAGCTGACAGCCCCCAGCTTGGGACCGGGAGGAGAGATACTCACATGGGACAGGGCTGTTCACCCACGAAGGCGCTGATGTCGCCCCCTGTCTGGAGGTGCTGCCCGTGGATAGTGAGCCGGGTACCCCCCGCCTGGGGGCCCCACTGGGGACTCAGGCTCAGCAGGATGGGGTCCTGAGGGACAGAGCAGGCTGGGGTGCCGGACACTTGCTCCCTTAGGCTCTGGTCCCCAAGGCGCGGGGGCTTTATCCGGTGGGCCATAGCTGACCACACCCTCCTCCCAGAAGCCTCGCAGCTCTCCTCTGCCCTGAGGGGCTTGTCTCTCCTCACTGCGTCTCTGCCCCTCAGGATGGCCTCTTCCTCTGCCACAACTTACTCCTCCCAGGACCTCCCGAACTCTAAATCCTGAGATCCAATCGCCAACTTGGGGTGCTGCCGGACTCCTGATACTGCTCTGCCCTGCCTCCCGCCGCTCCCCCTGCACTTCCCGGCTTCGGCTAGTGCCTCAAGGTGTCCCCGTTCTCCCTCGGTCCCACCCGCCTGCCACACTGGCTGCCTCCGCTGTCCCACTGGTGTCCCTGGCCCCGTCCTCCACTTGGTGGCCGGGATGATCACTCAGACAGATCAGCTGGTTTTCCTTCTGGACACATGCCAGCTCGTCCTGCTACCCCGGGGCCAACTTTGAAATCCTCACTTAGATTTCCCTCCTCCCCCTTCCTCCTACTATGTCCTTCCTGCGTGGGAACCACCCCGGGGTGGGTGCTGACCTGGTAGGTGAAATGCTGGGTTGAGATGCCTGGTGGCCGGTTCTTAATGGCCACTTGGATGGGCCCTGTGGTGCCACTGGGGGCGGGAGCTGTCACACACACAATCCTGGGGAACGGAGGCCTGGGAGCTGCTCAGGGCTCCCAGGGACCAGGCCCGTCTTCAGCAGGAGCCGTGGGCCACGCGCCAGCCGCCACCCGGAGCTCCCACCTCCACCCCGCTGCCACCCCTCTCACTGGCAGCCCCCGCTTCCTTCCCCCGGCTCGTCTTCCTTTGGCGCTTCTGACCCAGGCCCACATTTCTTGGCTGCAAGCTCCCCTTCTCTCCGGGTAGCCGCTGCCTGAGGGCTTCTCCGGGAGGGCGTCCCTCAGCCCCTGGCAGCTCGGATGGCTCACCGGGCAGAGGTGCGGTAGAGAGAGGGCTCCGGGCTGCAGGGGCGGCCAGCCACCTTCACGGCATCTTGTACCTCAGCAAAGTCCCGGCCCAGGTTGGAGCCCTGGATGGTGAGGGCCAAGCCACCCTCGGGGGGCCCGGTTAGGGGCTCGACCTGCAGCAGGGAAGGGTGGCCCGAACCCACATCTGCTCTGCAGTAGGGGTACCCCACTAGCCAGCCTGGGGTGGGACTGAGCTGCCGGGGCTTAGGGGCCTGAGCAGGGTGGGTCTGACCCAGGTGAGGTTAGTACAGTGGGAGGGGGAGGGGCGGGGCCGATGGGGAGGAGGTAGGAGGCTGGGGGCTCACTGTGTCAATGCTGGGAGTGGGACACAGCAGCTCCACGGCCCCAGGGGGGCACAGAGGGCCATAGCGACAGGCAGGCTGGCCGTGGCTGCACCACACGCAGCCCAGACTCCCATTGGCCGCCTGGCAGCGGCTGCAGTCAGGGTGGTCCACGGCGCAGTCGTACAGGGTCACTGAGGAAGGTCAGGCAGGGCGCTGAGGCACTGCCCCCTGCCCCCCACCAAGTCCTACCTGCCCCTGCCGCCCCCAAGCTCACCATGGAGAGTGCGGGCGTTGTCCAGCCGTTGGCCCTTGCCCCGGGTGACATAGATGGGCACTGGGAGCTCCCGCTGCGCCATGGAGGGGCGGAACTGTGGGCAGAGGGTGGGGTCGGGCCGGGCCCAACTCTGGACAACCCTGACCCCTGTCTCCTCCAGGACACTCCTCCCAGAAGCGTTGCCCTTGTTCAGTGCCCACGTCTCCCACCGGACTGCAAGCCTACGGCAGAGGCTGGGGCGCCAGCGTCCTGCTGCAAACCCAGGGCCTGCACAGAGCCCGCCTTGTGAGGGACGACAAGATGCGGAGGGCAAGGAACAATCTGGGAGGCAACAGGTGTGGGGGCAGGAGAGAGGTGTGAGGGCCGCAGAGAGCAGCCGGGGGCGGGAGGGCCGCAGAGAGCAGCCGGGGGCGGGAGAGGCCGCCGGGTGGCCACACACCTGCTGGGCCTGGCAGTGGATGAGGCCCACGTCCCCCGCCATCTCCTCCAGAGAGGCCGGCAGCCTTCGAAGTTCCCCGGGCAGCTCCAGCCAGCAGTGGTAGGAGGCAGGCAGGCTCTGGGAGTGGACACTGTCAGGACTCCGGACGCGGTCAGCGCCCCCCCCCAACCAGCCCTCCCCATCTGCATGCCCCGCTCACTCCGAAATGCTGAAGGTTCCGCACACGCAGGGCCAAATGGCTCTCCCAACCCACGGGCACGAGGAGTGGACCGGCCAGGCCCTCCACTCGGGGACAAGCCCCTGGGCCACGCACCTGGACATCCACCTGCGGAAAGGAGACACTTTAGCCCTTTGGCAGGAGAGGGGGCTGGGCAGGGCACGCGTGGGGTGGGTGCGCGGCGGCGGCAGGGCGGCAGGGCGGGGCCCACCCACCTCCTGGACACTGTAGATGGTGTCCTCGCCCTCGGGGCAGTGCTCCCCGTACACACAGCGGCTGCTCTGGGAGCACCAGCGGCAGCGCCAGAGGCTGCTCACACAAGCGCGGCACCTGGAGGGGCGGGGGGCGGGGGGGGGGCTGCTCAGGCCGGGCGCCCTCGGGGCTCGCCGCCCCCCCCAGCCGCCAGGCCCAGCACTCACGGGGCTGCCGCCTCCAAGGCCTGGACGGCGCTGCAGTCGTAGAAGGAGAAGTTGGTGGTGGCCACGGCCACATCCTCAAACATCAGAGCCAGGGGCAAGGTGACGTGGTCTGGGAGGGGACGGTGGTGGCAGGGCGGGTCACGGGGCTCCTGCCCCTCCGGCTCCTGCCCCGGCCCCCGGCCCCCCACCCCAGGGGCTCCTCACCTGTGCCTGGAGGGTTCAGCGGCAGCTGGTCTTCGGGAGGGGTGACGCAGGCTACGTGGGGCCCTTCCACATGAGCCAAGCTGTCGTAGTCCCCAAAGGCACAATGGAAGTATTCATCCATGGCCAGGGTGGGCAGCCGGGGGACAGACAAGGTGACCTGGGACACACGTCAAGGAAAACAGCAGGCAGGGGCTCCTCGGTAGGGGCATGTGGTGGGTGTCAGCAAAGGAGAGGGAGCTCGGGCGCGGCGGGGTAGGAGCAGAGGCAGCGGGAGAGGAGGAAGATGACGGGGGCAGTAGGTGGGCAGCGGCGGGCAGCTCACCTGGCCCTGCTCCTGGCGGGGGCGGTGGGCCGGCAGCAAGCTCTGGATGTGCGGGCAGTGGCCGTCCTCGTAGCTCCACAGCCACTGGTTGGCCTGGGCTGCCCGCCCACACTGGCCCTTGGGGGTACACCTGTAGGGCCAGGGGCCATTGGGTCGGCATGTGGGTCTCAGGGTGCCCAGGCAATGGGTGGGGAGAGGGCTGGGAGGATGGCCCAGCTGGAGCACGTTACCCGGGTATGGGGGACAGAAAGGGACAGTGCTCATGAGGGATGGGCCAAGCAGATAGGGCCTTGCGGCCAAAGTGCGGGCTTTGGCCTTGACTGTGAGTAAGAGGGGGGCCGTTGCTGTGGAGGGGAGGGTTGCCATAAGGGGTTCCTGGAGCGGAAGTGGGACGGGAACAGCTGGGAGAGGCGGCAGGGCCCTGACCAGGGAGCGGGGCTGGGTAATGAGAAGACAGCAGCCTGGGCCGTGTGGGGCAGGATGGAGGGACTCCGCGGTGGCCCCGTACCTCCACCTCTGGAAGCCGAGCTGGCCTCCTGGCAGGCCTGAGGCTGCTTCCGGGGCGCCCTCCCCGCACACACCACCTGCTGGCCCAAGTCCGGACCCAGGCCCTGTGCTCACCTGCCTTGGAGGACACACCAGCCGCACAGTGGGTCTCGAGCCCGCAGGCAGCTGGCGCAGTCGGGGAACTGGGGGCAGGCAGCCACAGGCACCCGGGCCACCTGGATGGGCAGCGAGGGGCAGAGGTAGTAGGCGCTGGGCCTCGGGCCTCCTGTGCCCACCCCCCCCCCCAGGGACAAGCCTCACCTGCTGGGCAGTCAGGACATAGAGGTGGTGGCCACTGCTGTCCACCAGCAGGTCTGGGCTGATGGCTGAGCCCGGAGGCCCCACTTGCTGGGAGTGGTACACTTGGCCTTGGGAGCCATTGAGAAAGACCTGGAGGGATGACAAGGTCTGCTCTCAAGATTTGGGGTATGTGCCCTGCTCTTGGTTGGGGCTCCTGGGGAGCCTCCTGTGCCACAGGGCCAGCTCTCCTTCCTGCTATACCAGGGAGGCCAGGCTGGGCCACGGAGGGTGGGTCAGGCCCCTACGCCTCCTGCATGGCTCCCCTCCCCTCCCTCATTCGCCATCACCCAGCCACTCTGGGTAAGGACCTCAGTGCTGGGGCAGGAGGGCAGCTGCAGGGAGCCAAGCAGGAGGGGGCAAGGCTTGGCTTCGGAGAGACTTCTGGGGCCAGACTGGCTCTGGGACCAGGCACTGTCCACCCCCACCCTGTGGCATCCCCGCCCACCTTAACCGTCGGCTCCCACCATCGGCTGGAGCCCGGGCAGCCCTCCTAAGTTCTGCAACTAGGAGCCCCAGGAGGTGGCACCCAGCCAGCCACCCATGTGCGGCATGGCCTTTCGACCGGCTGGCGAGACACAGCCTGAGAGGTCAATGTACCTGGGGCTTCCCCGAGCTGCCGCAGGGCCGGGCCACACCCGGTCAAAGCAGCAAGGGTGGGCCCTGCTCGGCAGCCTAGAGGCCTTGGTGTTGGGGTCTGGGACCAGGGTAGGTCCCTCACCTTACCTTATGCAGCTGACCCTGGGTGTCCCCCAGGAAAGCAATCGTGTGCCCGTCTGTCTGGAGGCCTGCCACGGCGCTGATGGGCTGCTCGAGCTGCAGCACGGGCTTGGCCTCCAGGGGCTGGCGGCCAGCGATGGGGCTGGGGGTGTGCTCATCGCCGCAGGGGTATGACTCCGGGGAGTCCTGGATGGGCAGGGAGGGGAGGATCAGTCCCGGCAAGAGGCAGGAGGCAGGATGTACCTTCCCCGGGGCACAGAGCAAGCCCAGGCCGGAGGGTAGGGCCGGGGAGCCTTGCGGGGAGCAGGGCAGATTGGTCAGGGTCCCAGGCTCACGGCAGGACCGGCGGACGCTCCAGAGGCAGAAAGACTAAAAGAGGCGGGCCAAGAGCCGCTAAGGGCCCGCTCCTCCTTGACATCCTCTGACCAGGATTGTCACCCGACAGTGCCCAGCCCCCCACAGCCCGGACTAACAGGTAGCAGTCCCTGCCTCGGGGCCGAGACACGGTGCAGAGGGATGGGGACAGAGAGGCAGGCCAGGCCGGACGAGGCCGAGAGAGACAGCAGGAGCCGAGCCGAGGGTGAGCGGGGCCACTCACGGCGGGCAGGGCGACACAGCGGGACGTGACCCCGTACTCCACGGTGGCCTCCTCCAGGCCGCTGGGGCCCCGGCCGCCGGCCGTGTAGCACAGGCGCCGCGCGCGCTCCATGCTGCGGTCCAGCTCGGCCAGCGGGAAGGCGCACAGCGCGGGCCGGGCCCCGGCGGGCCCCGCGGCGAAGGCCGCCAGCAGCGAGCCGGGCGTGAGGGAGGCGGCCTGGATGAGGCCCTGGCCCCGGCAGGCGAGGGGCACCTCCACGTAGGAGTAGAGGTTGGCGTCCCCCAGGCAGACGCGGGCCACGTACGAGCGGTACTCGGCCTGCGCCCGGGCCCCGCGGCGGCGGAAGACGAAGTAGGCGGAGCGGGCGTCGGCGAAGGCCGCCACGTAGCTGTTGTTGTAGTCGGAGAAGTCGCCCACCACGAGGCGGCCCAGGCCCTCGCTGGAGAAGGGCTGCGGCCCGGCCAGCTGGCGCACGGTCAGGGGCGGCACCCCGCCCGACAGCTTGCCCGCCAGGCCCCTGGCCACCAGCAGGAGGTCCCGGCCCGGCGCGGCCACCACCAGGCCCACCGTGGCGACGCCCGGGGCGTTGGCGGCCACGAACTGCCCGTCGCCGGGGTCCTCGGCCCGGTACAGCACCCGCGCCACGTCCTCCAGGCCGCGCTTCTCGCACACGCCCTGGCGCGCCTGGCCGCAGGCCACCAGCTCCTGCGCGCGGCCGCTCACCAGCAGCAGCTGGTTCGTGTTGTCCGTGAGGCGCGCCTGCGGGCAGTCGGCCGGGTCGCGGAACGGCACGCAGTCGGGGCTGTCGAAGACCGGCCCGGTGACCGCCACCGCCTGGAGCCGCAGCTCGGGGCTGAGCTGGAAGAGGCGGTTCACGGCGCCCACGTAGAGCGTGCCGCGGCCCGGCGCCAGCGCCAGGTGGTTGAACGTGGTGTTGGGGGCCGAGAAGCGGTGCGCCCGCGGCGGGGGCGGCAGCGGCAGGCACAGCAGAAGCACCCGCAGGAGGCGGGGCCCCAGGGGACACCAGGGAGTCATCGCGCTCGGGCACCTGCGGGGAGAGCGGAGCCAAGGGAAGAGGAGCTGGAGACAGCGCGCGGGAGGGAGGGAAAGGTCCGGAAGAGCAACGGAGCCGAAGGGAAGGGAGAGGACGGAGAGAGAGACCGAGGGAGACAGAAAAGGAGCAGAGAGAGAAAGAGAGTCCAAGGGATGGGGGTGGGGGCTGGGGGGCACACGGTTGCCCGGGGAAAGAATTGCTTCCGTCTCCTTTTTATGCGTCTAGATTGTTGGAGGGGACACATCCTGAAGAGCCGTGGGGACACGAACGGAAGGACTCCGAGGGACAGAAGGGCAGTGCCGGAGACGGGAAAGGGCAGGAGAGGAAGACAGCACAGAGGAGAAGCAGGAGGCTCTGATGGGGGGAGACGGGCGAGACAGAGGGGTGGGCAGCCCCCAGGCGAGGGGGACGGGGTGGGGGCAGAGACAAGGACGAGGACAACCATGAAGGGCGCAAGGCCACCGTGCAAGGGGAGGGGGACAGCCACAGCACAAGGGACGTGAAGGGCAGGGAGAGAAAACTCGCCCTGGGCAGGCAGGGCCAGCTGTAAGGAGGGACCGCTGCCACAGGGGAGAATGAGTGCCACAGGGAGAAACTGAGGCAGCCAGAGAACGGTAGGCTAGAGGGCTGGGAGGCGGTCAGAGCAGGGGCTGCGGGAGACCTGAGGGCCAGGCGGAGTGAGGGCTGGGGGAGGCAATGGGGGGGGCCACGGAAAGGCAACACAAGGTGCAGGGCGAGGGGCAGGCCTGGGCCCCAGCCCCTGAGGGTGTTGATGGGGTGGCAGGAGAGAAAAGAGAAGGGGAAGCCTGCCTGAGGAGAGGACGGTCAGGGGGAGGGAGCAAGGCATGGGCACCCCCGCCTCCCCACGTGGAGCCATTCAGAGCTCAGACTAAAGGTATCTGCTGAGGGCCACGTGGGGGCCCCAAACCTCCTGAGAAGGCTTGCGTGGGGCCCCTGCGGACCACCTCCCAGCCGGGAGCCATTAGCCGCGGCCCCTGCTGGGCACCCTTGGGCCCCAGTTGGCTGCCAAGGTGACCAGCACAGAAACACACCCCGCACCGGGCAGGGCCCCTGGGTACAGGACCACAGAAAAGGGGACAGAAGCCAGGCCCTCAGTAGAGCTAGGGTCCTGCCCAGCTGGGCACGTGGGCACGTGCCAGCCAGGAGCAGGCCCGCTGTCACTCAGTGCCCCGCAGCTTGGCAGGCGTGCCAGCTGGAGGCAGAGCCCTGACGGAGGCCCAGACGGAGGCCCCAAGGCCCCTTATCTTGGGGACACAGACAGGAAGGTCAGGCCCAGCTTGGGGACGGGGGCATTTCCTCTCAACCCGGGATATCGGCGGCAGTGTCTGGGGGTTGTGGCTGAGGGGGTAGAGGTACACAGCACCAGGGGCCCCAGGCTCCCTGGGACTGCCTGGCCTGCGTGGCCTGGCCCCTCCCAGGGGCGTCTCTGCAGATAGGGGCCCCGGGCACTTACCGCCTCGGAGGGGAGCAACGGAGGGGTCTCCTGGGCGGTGTGGCACCAAGGGAGGCGCTTCTCCGTTCAGCGGGCTCAGGGCACTGGTGACGGGCACAGGACGGCTGTGGGGGGCATTGTCCAGAGTGGGAGGGAGACTGCTGAGGCTTGGCCCTGGGGGAGGAGGGAGGCCAGGGGGGCCAAGGGCCGGGTGGCTGGGCTCCCCCACAGCTGGCAGCTTTGTCCGTGGTGGCTGAGCCAAGGCAGCCCTGCCTCCACCCCGACAATGTCCTCTCTGTCCGCAGGCCCGGGCCAGGACTCACTGTCTGGTGCTCTTACCCCCACCCGGGCTCTTCTGGCCAGGGGGCTATTTGCCTCTCCCCACCCCCAGAGAGACACCCCCTGGGACCTGGGGACAAAGGACACGGTTTCTTCCAGCCAGAAAAATGAGACCCACACAGCCAGCCCCACCCCACTCCCAACCCGTGCCAGCCAGCGGGCTCCTCTCTGTGTCCCTCCCTCCCCGCCCCCCGTCCCTGTGAAGGGCACAGGGTAGGCCACTGAGCCTCCCCCCTCCCCGGGAAGGTCAAGATGCTGAGCCCCTGCAACGCCAGCCTCAGCCTCGGTAGCCTTGGTGCCTGGTTGAAGTGCCAGTCCTGGTCCTCAATGCCTGCCTTTGTCCAGGCTGGGGGCGGGGAGGTGCTGACAAAGGCAGCCCGTCCAGGAGACCGTCTTCCCCCCATCCCACATCCTTGGCCCGGAATATGACTGGCCAGAGAGCAAGCGACCTGTTTCCATCCAGTCCCGCCTCAGGGGACTTGGAAAGTCGTGCCAGGTACGGCCCTGCTGCGGAGGATGCTGCCGGACGAGGCACTGGACGGGGTGGGGGGCGTGGCCCCCAGGAACCCTGTGCTTGGCTCAGGCATGGCAACTGGCTGCCAGCTGTTCCCTTCCCCCTCCCCCCGGGGAAACACCATCCCAGGATGGGCCTCAGGCTCCCCTCCCTGCCTGGGGTGCTGAAGGGGGTGGGGAAGGGAGTGGCAAGTGGCAGCTGGCTGTCCTGCCCACCCCCCAGGGCACCATCTGCACATGATGCAGGCAGAGCTGGGGGCCCTGGCCTGGGGTGCTGGGACAGGTGCACTCGGGTTGGGGTCCCCGCTTTCTCCATGGTGCATGGCAGTAGCGGGCTCCAGCAGCAGGCTCTGGGCTCCAGGGTGAGGTGGTGGCAGCCGTGGGGCTCACTGCCACCTGGCTGGGCCGGTTGGGTGGCTGTGGGGGTGGGGAGCCAGGCGGGCCTCCTCCCTACCCTGGGCCCGGCCCCTGGCCCCCAGCCCTGCCAGCTTTCCCATTTGGGGTTAAAAGCCTGGGGGTCCTCCCTCCCACCTCCAGGGCCACAGCCTCAGGGGGGAGCATGTCCCTAAGTCATCAGGAGCTGGGGTCTCAGGGCTTGGACTGGTGCCCGAGGGCCTTTGCCCTGTCGGGCAAGTGGGCTCTGCAGACCCTGGGCTTCTCCCGGGTCCCAGCACGCCCCGAGGCGGTGCCCACGACCCAGCGGCCCTCGCACCCCGCACCCTCGCCGGCCCCAGCTCCTGCCTACCTGGGTGGGCCGCTGGCAGGGGCTGAAGAGCAGCTGGCAGTGCCAGAAGTGCGTCCCCGCAGAGCCCCGGCCTCCGTCCCCACAATGCAATCGCGCCCAACCCGACTTATCCTGGCGGGGCAGGCCGGGCTGCCCAGCCCCTCCCTGCCCGCCCATTTGCCTGACGGTGCCGGGCAGGGCGCTGCTGCCCTCTGCCGGCCATGGTGGGCACGACGCAGGGCCGGCCATGCGCACCTGGCTGGGGCAGGTGAGAGCGGGGCCGCACCCCCAGCTGGGCGGGTAGGGTAGCAGGGCGCTCCGGAGCCTTCCACTAAGCGCCATGCGGTGGCAAAGAGATGCAGCCCACCGCCACCTGATCCAAGAGTCTCCGGAGCCTCAGGGGCAGAACTGCTTGCCAACGGATGAGGCTCCATGGCCAGAAGAGCCCACCTGTGGAGGGAGGACGCAGGGGGCCCCCAAGGAGGGGAGCCAAGTCTCGGGGAGAGCTTCACAGAGGAAGTGAGATTTAAGCGGACCTTGAACCACACAGTTCTGCTCCTACTGATGTCCTCACAACCAGGGCTGGTCTAAGTGTTCTGTGCACATGAGCTCATTCACTTCTTCTGATGACTCCGGACGGGGTACAGTTATTTCCTCCAGTTCACAGGTGGGGAAACGGAGGCACGGGAGGTTGGGGGAAACCTGCGCAAAGTTGCACGGCCTATTAGTGGCCAGGCTAAGAATCGACTGCGGGGCCCCTGCACTTAACCATCAGGTGGTGTGGCCCTGAACCATGGACCAAGGCAGGCGCCGGGCAGGAGAGGACAGGGCTTGCAGGTGATGGGCCCACGGGTGTGTTCCCCCGCCTGGAGCACAGGCTTGGTCGAGGTGGGTGTGGAGGTGAGCAAATGAGGGAGAACCTGGCCTTATGTCACCATGACCTTGTAAATAGCTTTGGATTTGGACAAGTGTAAGCTGGTGGCCCTGGGTGGAGGCGGCCGAATCCTGGACACCGAGTGCTGGGTGGGGTGGAGGCAGTGGGGGCAGGGCTGCAGGTGGGGGCGGAGGTGGGTGGCGCAGGGAAGGACAGGAGGACCGAGGGGTCCATAAGGCAAGAGGAGATGGCCAACGGAGTTGTTCGGTTCTTAGCATAAAAAGCACAGCCCGCGGTGACTGGAGCACTGGGACGAGTGTGGGTTGCTAGAGGGGACCTGGAAGGGAGACCAGGGGTGTCCAGGGAGGTGAATGACCCGGATCCTGAAGACTCAGGAGATGTGGACATAGATGTGACCGCCTCCATCCATGCACCCTCCAAGGGGGCAAGAAGGGGCGCGGGAGGGATCTAGAAGCTCCTGGAGGGACAGACTGTTGAGGAGGGCCGCCGTGGGGGAGCTGGGGGGAGGGAGTCTGGACAACAGGACCGGAAGGACTGTCCCTCAGCAGCCCCATAGGCAGCTGGGCCTCCCTCCCCAACGCCATCCGTCCGTACACCTCTACACCTAACACACGTGTGTCCCTGGCGACCTTAGGAAAGACAGACGTCTTCAAGCTCAGCAGTGAGGACATTTTTCCTACCTTGAAGAAAAGAAATCCTTCTCCTCCCCGTGGCCCTGTGAAGATGTATTTGCGCCGATCCCCACAGATCTCGCATTTGTCAGGGTCCCTGGGAAAGGCGGGGAGGCGGCCTCTGCTGGTCTGAGCCCCCGGGGTGCTGTGCTCACGCTGACCGCTCGCCGAGCACAAGGGTCCTAGACGCTGCAAGGAGGCTCAGGGGGTCTCGGGCCGTGAGCACTTGGAGTCTGCTGGGCCTGGAGGGGGCTCGTTTTCCGAGCTGGTGTCCCACAGCAGCCAGCGCACAGACACTTCTGTTCGCCCCATCTTGGCCACCGCGTGTGCTCCGGGCTTTTCCTTAGTCCTTCCCGTCAGTTCTGTGGGTGTGGGAAGGTGACGTCCCGCTGGGCGTTTCCCGGGCGTCCCCGGGGCTACCCGCAGGTGGGGCTTCTTTACGTTCCCTTTTCGGCAAAATGGCCTGAGCACGTCTTGGCCCATTTTTTGATGTAGGTTGTCTTTTCCCCACTGTTTGCAGGGACTCTTTATATGTTCTGGGCACCAGGGTTCAGTCTGCCGTGTCTTCTCGCTTTGCTTCTGGAGCCGTTTGGTAAACAAGTCTTAGTCGAGACGGAACGGCGTTGATCAATCTTCTCTTTTATGCTTTGTCCTTTCTGACTTGCTTAAGAAATCCTCCCCTACCCAAGATCATAGAAATTGTCTCCTGGGTCTCTTTTCTAAATATTTTTTCAAAAAATTTCCATATTCACGTATTCTTCAATCCATCTGGAGTGGGTTTGGTGCAGGTGGTGTGAGGTAGGGCTCACATTTTCTCCTTTTCCACGTGGGGGGCTGTCGTCCTAGCCCCAGTGTTCAACCCATCCAGCCACTGAGGTGCGCTGAGCCTTTGGTCCCGTGCCCCGTCCCGGGCCTAGGCGGCCAGGTGGCTCTTTCCTCTGTCCCTTTGGTGTCTTTGCCTGCCCCTGGAACACTTGTTACTTTCTGTCTTGTTCATTTTGGCCATTCTAACTGGTGTGAGGTGGTATCTCACTGTGGCTTTCATTTGTATTTCCCTGATGCTCAGTGATGTTGAACATTTTTTCACGTGTCTGTTGGCCATTTGGATGTCTTCTTTGGAGAAGTGTCTGTTCATGTCCTCTGCCCGTTTCTTGACTGGATTATTTGTTTTTTGGGTGTTGAGTTTGAGAAGTTCTTTAGAGATCTTGGATACTAGCTTTTTATCCATAGTATCATTTGCAAACATCTTCTCCCATTCCGTGGGTTGCCTCAGTGTTTTGTTGACTGTTTCCTTTGCTGTGCAGAAGCTTTTGATCTTGATGAAGTCTCAGAAGTTCGTTTTGCTTTTGTTTCCTTTGCCTTTAGAGACATATCTTGAAAGAAGTCGCTGTGGCCGATGTTGAAGAGGTTACTGCCTATGTTCTCCTCTGGGATTCTGATGGATTCCTGCCTCACATTGAGGTCTTTCCTCCATTTTGAGTTTATCTTCGTGTATAGTTACTCTCAATGTGGATAGGCCAAATGCTTCCATCAAAAGGCAGAGGGTCGCTGATTGGATAAAAAAGCAGGACCCGTCCAGATGCTGTCTACAAGGGACTCATTTTGAACCTAAAGTCACTTCGAGATTGAAAGTGAGGGGATGGAGAACCATTCATCATACCAATGGACCTCAAAAGAAAGCTGGGGTGGCACCTCTCATATCAGACAAATTAGATTTTATTTTTTTAAGATTTTTATTTTATTATTTGTTTGAGAGAGATCACAAGCAGGCAGAGAGGCAGGCAGAGAGAGAGGAAGGGAAGCAGGCTCCCCGCTGAGCAGGGAGCCCGATGTGGGGCTCGATCCCAGGACCCTGGGATCGTGACCTGAGCCGAAGGCAGAGGCTTTAACCCACTGAGTTGCCAAGGTGCCCTGACAAATTAGATTTTAAACCAAAGATTGTAGTAAGAGATGCAGAGGGACACTATATCATACTTAAAGAGTCTATCCAACAAGAAAAATCTAACACTTGTAAATGTCTATGCTCCCAACAAGGGAGCAGCCAACTACATAAACCAACGATTAACCAAAATAAAGAATCATATTGATAAAGAACACTAATAGTAGGAGACTTCAACACTCCACTCACAGCAACAGACAGATCATCTAAGCAGACGATCAACAAAGAAACAAGAGCTTTGAAGGACACATGGGACCAGATGGACTTTGTAGATAAAAACAAAACATTCCATCCTGAGACAACAGAATACTCATTCCTCTTGAGTGTACATAGAACATTCTCCAGAATAGACCATATACCGGGTCACAAATCAGGGCTCAACTGATATGAAAAAACTGAGATTATTCCCTGCATATTTTCAGACCACAATGCATTGAAACTGGAACTCAACAACAAGGAAAAATTTGGAAGGAATGCAAACACTTGGAGGTTAAAAAGCATCCTGCTAGGGGCACCTGGGTGCTCAGTGGGTTGGGCCTCTGCCTTCAGCTCTGGTCATGATCTCGGGATCCTGGGATCGAACCCCGTATCGGGCTCTCTGCTCGGCGGGGAGCCTGCTTCCTCCTCTCTCGCTGCCTGCCTC
The DNA here is from genome assembly GCF_963455335.1 of Martes martes. Taxonomy (NCBI): domain Eukaryota; kingdom Metazoa; phylum Chordata; class Mammalia; order Carnivora; family Mustelidae; genus Martes; species Martes martes. Next base: position 120,592,420 of record NC_137897.1, on the reverse strand, counting down.
TCTGCCTACTTGTGATCTCTGTCTGTCAAATAAATAAAGAAAATCTTAAAAAAAAAAAAAAAGCATCCTGCTGAAGAATGAATGGGTCAACCAGGAAATTAAAGAGGAACTTAAAGACTTCATACAAACCTATGACAATGAAAACACAGCCGTTCAGAACTTATAGGATACTGCAAAGTTGGTCCCTTAGAGGGAAGTACATAGCCATTCGAGCCTCTCTCAAAAAATTAGAAAAATCCCAAATGCACAAGCTAACCTTACACCTAAAGTATCTGGAGAAAGAACAGCAAATAAAGCCTAAACCAAGAAGGAGAAGAGAAATAATAAGGGTTAGAGCAGAGATCAATGAAATAGAAACTAGAAGAACAGTAGAACAGATCAATGAAACTAGAAGCTGGTTCTTTGAAACAATTAATAAGAACAATAAACCTCTGGCCAGACTTATCCAAAAGAAAAGAGAAATGACCCAAATCAATAAAATCATGAATGAAAGGGGAGAAATCATGACCAATATCAAGGAAATAGCAGCAATTATTAGAACTTATTATCAACAGCTATATGCCAACAAACCAGGCAATCTGGAAGAAATGGACGCATTCCTGGAAACTTATAAACTACCAAGACTGAAACAGGAAGAAACAGACAATCTGAACAGACCAATAGCCAGCAAGGAAATTGAAGCAGTGTTCAAAAACCTCCCAAAAAACAGGAATCCAGGACCAGACGGCTTCCCAGGGGAATTCTACCAAACATTTAAAGAAGAAATCAAACTTATTCTACTGAAGCTATTCCAAAAAAATAGAAATGGAAGGAAAGCTTCCAAACGCATTCTATGAGGCCAGCGTTACCCTGATCCCAAAACCAGATAAAGACCCCACAAAAAAGGAGAATTACAGACCAATATCCGTGATGAACTTAGCTAGAGTTTCTTTTTTTCACTTTGCTTTCCTGGATAGTGCAACACTGAATTAAAACAAAGGGAGGGGAGACTGGGCGGCTCGGGGGGTTAAGTGTCTGCTTTCAGCTCAGGTCATGATCCCAGGGTCCTGAGCTAGAGTCCTGCGTTGGATGGAGGCCTGCTCAGTGGCGAGTCTGCTTCTTCCTCTCCCCCTGCCCCTTCCCCCCATCTTATGTGTGCTCTCTCTCCTCTCTATCAAATAAATACAGAAATAATCTTCAAAAAGAAGCAAAGGTGGGGCACCTGGGTGGCTCAGTGGTTAAGCTTGTGTCTTCGGCTCAGGTCATGATCCCAGAGTCCTGGGATCGAGCCCCGCGTCAGGCTCTCTGCTCAGCGGGGAGCCTGCTTCCCCCTCTCTCTGCCTGCCTCTCTGCCTACTTGTGATCTCTCTCTCTGTGTCAAATAAATAAATAAAATCTTAAAAAAAAAGGAAAGGGAATCTTCTCAATGTTTAACCTTTAAGTACAGTGTTTGTGGGGCGGCGGTGTTTGGTAGATACCTTTATGAGAGTAAGGACTTTCCCTGTCAGTCCCAGTTTGCTATGTGTGGAATTTTATCAAATGCATTTTCCCAGTGCATTGAGATGGTGACAGGAATTTCTTCCTTTCATCCATTAATATGGCCAATTACATTAATTGATTTTCTAATGTTAAACCACCTTTGCATTTTCTGGGCTAAACTTAACCTTGTCATGGTGTGTCTTTTTCATACATAGTTCTGGCTTGGCTGGCTTGCTTGCTTGCTTTCTCCCTCCTCTCTCCTTTCCATCCTTCCTTTCCTTTCCTTCCTTCCTTCCCTCCTTTCTTTCTCCCCCCAGCCCCTTTTCTTTCTACCTTGTATTACGCTTGCTGAGTTTTGGTATAGAGACATCATAAAACGTGTTGGGAGAGTGTTTTTTCCCTTTCTGTTCCTGGAACAATTTATCTGACAGAGGGTTATTTCTTGAAGATCTGATAGAGTTCATCTACAGACTTTGGTTTTGCAGTCTCTTGCCCCTCTATCCATACATTTTAAGCTACTGATCCAATTTCTTTAATAATTATAGGACTGTGCACGGTTTTAAAAATTTTTTCTTGAGTCAATTTTTTTTTTTGTGGTAAGAAATTCGTCACATAAAATTTCCCATCCTGACCATTTTCAGTGTACAGTTCAGTAGTGTTAAGTATGCCTATACCGTTATGAAACAGATCTCCAGAACTTTCATTTTGCAAACCTGAAGCTCTATACCCATCAAACAACTCTCCTTTGCACCTTCCCTCCATCTCTTGGCACCTATCATTTTTTTTCCATTTTTATGAATTTGACTACTTTAGATACCTCAGAGAAGTGGAATCATACAGTATTTGTCATTTGTGACTGGCTTTTTTCACTTGGCATGATGTTCTCGGGGTTCTTGCATGTCATAGGGGCATATGGCAGGATTTCCTTCCTTTTTCAGAAAGAATAACATCCCCTTGTGTGGATAGACCACATTTTGTTCCACCATTCATCAACTGATGGCTGCTCAGGTAGGCTCTTGTGAATATTGCTGCTGTGAACTTGGATATATAAGTGTTTCTGCTTTCAAACTACACATTCAATGGCATCCCAATCGAAATACCATCAACATGTTTCACAGAGCTGAAACAATCCTAAAATTTGTATGGTATTAGAAAAGACCCCGAATAGCCAAAGGAATGTTGAAACAAAACAAAACAAAACAAAACAAAACAAAACAAAACAAGAAACAGAAGCTGGAGGCATCGCATGCCAGATTTCAAGCTCTATTACAAAGCTGTAAATCATCAAGACAGTATGGTACCGACACAAAAACAGACACATAGATCAATGCAACAGAATAGAGAGCCTAGAAATGGATCCTCAACTCTATGGTCAACTCATCTTCGACAAAGCAGGAAAGAATAGGGAATAGAAAAAAGACAGTCTCTTCAACTAATGGTGTTGGGAAAATTGGACAGCCACATGCAGAAAAATGAAACTGGATCATTTTCTTATACCACACACAGAAGCAAACCCAACTACGTGAAAGATCTCAATGTCAGACAGGAATCCATCAAAATCCTAGAGGAAAACACAGACAGCGATGTCTTTGACCTTGGCCCCAGCAACTTCTGGCTCGCCTAGTCTTCAAAGGCAAGGGAAACAAAGGCAAAAAGGAACTACTGGGACTTCAAGATAAAAACTTTTGCACAACAAAGAAAGCAGTTGATAAAACCAAAAAGACAACTGACAGAATAGGAGAAGATATTTGCAAATGTCTTATCAGTTAAAGAGCTAGTATCCAAAATCTATAAAGAACTTAACAAACTCAACACCCAAAGAACAAATAAGCCAATCAAGAAATGGGCAGAAGACAGGAACAGACACTTCTCTAAAGAAGACATCCAGACGGCCAACAGACACAGGAAAAAATGCTCCACATCACTCGGCATCAGGGAAATACAGATCAAAACCACAACGAGCTACCACCTCACACCAGTCAGAATGGCTAAAATTAACAAGCCAGGAAACGACAGATGTTGGGGAGGGTGCGGAGAAAGGGGACCCTCTTACACTGTTGGTGGGAATGCAAGCTGGTGAAGCCACTCTGGAAAACAGCATGAAGGTTCCTGAAAAAGTTGAAAATAGAGCCACCCTACGACCCAGCAATCGCACTACTGGGTATTTACCCCAAAGCATTCAAATGTAGTGATGTGAAGGGGCACGTGCACCCCAATGTTCATAGCAGCAATGTCCACAACAGCCAAACCATGGAAAGAGCCCAGATGCCCTTCAACAGATGAATGGATAAAGAGGATATGATACTCAACCATCGAAAAAAGAAATCTTTCCATTTGCAACAATGTGGTTGGAACTAGAAGGTGTTACACTAAGGGAAATAAGTTAATCGGAGAAGGACAATTATCATATGCTCTCACTCATATGTGGCATTCAAGAAACATGACAGAGGCTCATAAGGGAAGGGAGGGGGAAATAAAACAAGATGAAATCAGAGACAGAGACAAACCATAAGATAACTTTCTTTGGGTAAGATTTTGCTTGTCAGAGAGAGAACACAAGCAGGGGGAAAGGCGAGCAGAGGGAGAGGGGGAAGCAGGCTCCCCGCTGAGCAAGGACTTCAACGCGTGCTGCCTCCCAGGACCCTGGGATCATGGCTTGAGCTGAAGGCAGACACTTAACTGAGGGAACCACCCAGGCGTCCCCCATAAGAGACTCTGAACTCTAGGAAGCAAACCGAGGGGTGCTGGAGGCGCGGTGGGTGGGAGGAGCGACAACTGGGTGATGGGCATTAAGGAGGGCAGTTGATGAAATGAGCACTGGTGCTATATGCAATGAATGAATCACTAAATTCTATCCCTGAAGCTAATAATACACCATATGTTAATTAATTGAATTTAAATAAAAATCTAAAAAACCAAAAACCCCACAAATCTCTCTGCTTTCAATTCTTTAGGATAAATATATCTCCATAAGTAGGATTGCTGGATCAGATGGTAGTTCTATTTTAAATCTTTTCAGGAACCTCCGCACTGTTTCTGTGGCACTCATACCATTTTTTATCATTCCCGACACGGCCCAAGTCTCCAGCTTCTTTACACCCCTGCCAACACCTGATATTTTCTGCGTTGTTTTTTTTTTTTTTTAAGATTTATTTATTTGAGGGGCACCTGGGTGGCTCAGTGGGTTAAAGCCTCTGCCTTCGGCTCGGGTCGTGATCCCAGAGTCCTGGGATCGAGCTCCACATCGGGGCTCAGCGGGGAGCCTGCTTCCCTTCCTCTCTCTCTGCCTGCCTCTCTGCCTACTTGTCATTTCTGTCTGTCACATAAATAAAAATCTTAAAAAAAAGATTTATTTATTTGAGAGCAAGTGAGCATGCATGGGGCAGGGAGAGAGAGAATCCTCAAGCAGACTCCCTTACGACCCTGACACCATGACCTGAGCTGAAACCAAGAGTCGGATGCTTAATCGACGGTGCCCCCTAGGCGCCTCCCTGCCCCGTTCTGTTTTTTTGTTTTGTTTTGTTTTGTTTTTTAAGATTTTTATTTATTTATTTGACAGAGAGAGATCACAAGTAGGCAGAGAGGCAGGCAGAGGGGTGGGGGAAGCAGGCTCCTTGCTGAGCAGAGAGCCCGATGCGGGACTCGATCCCAGGACCCTGGGACCATGACCTGAGCCGAAGGCAGAAGCTCAACCCACTGAGCCACCCAGGTGCCCCTGTTTTGTTTTGTTTTGTTTTGTTTTGTTTTTAATAGTAATCATCCTAATGGGTGTGAAGTGGTATTTTATTGTGGTTTTGATGTACATTTCTTGATGATTAGTGATACTGAGCATCTTTTCATATACTTGTTGGCCATTTGTAAGTCATCTCTGAGTAATAATGTCCATTCAAGTCCTTTGCCCCTTTTTTAATTGGGTAATTTCATTTTTTTAGTTGTTGAGTTGTAGGAGTCCTTTACGTATTATGGATATTAAGCCCTTCTCAGGTGTATGAGTCACAGATGTCTTCTCCCATTCCACGGGGGCCTTGCACTCTGTCGGTTACACAGTTCTTGGTTGCACTAAAGTTTCTCAGTTTGGTGTGGTCCCATTTGTCTACTTTTCGCTGCTGTTGCCTGTGCTTTTGGTGCCTTTTCCTGGAAGTCATTGCCAAGTTCAATGTCATGATGCTTTCCCCCATGTTTTCTTCTAGGAGTTTAATAGTTTTAAGTCTTTTTAAAAAAAGTTATTTATTTATTTGACAGAGAAAGAGAGAGAGAGAGAGTGAGAGAGAGAACACAACAGGGGGAGTGGGAGAGGGAGAAGCAGGCTTCCCGCTGAGCAGGGAGCCTGGTATGGGGCTCGATCCCAGGACTCTGGAACCATGACTGGAGCTGAAGGCAGATGCACAAGACTGAGCCACCCAGGCGCCCCTATAGTTTTAAGTCTTATGTTTAGGCCTTTAAATGGTGTTGAATTGGGGCGCCTGGGTGGCTCAGTGGGTTAAAGCCTCTGCTTTTGGCTCAGGTCATGATCCCAGGATCCTGGGATCGAGCCCCGCGTTGGGCTCTCTGCTCCGCAGGGAGCCTGCTTCCTCCTCTCTCTGTCTGCCTCTCTGTCTACTTGTGATCTTTGTCTGTCGAATAAATAAATAAAATCTTTAAAAAAAATAAAATAAATGGTGTTGAATTGACTTGTGTATGTGACCATTGAATGGTCTTGGCATCCTGGCCAAATGTCATTTGACTGTATACATGGGGATTTATTTCTGGGTCTCTACTCTGTTCTATAGGCCTGTTTTTCTGTCTTCATGATGCCACTACTGCACTGTCTTGGTTCCTGCAGCTTTGGAACATGTTTTGAAATCGGAAGTGTGACTCCTCCAACTTTGTGCTTCCTTTTCAGAATTGTTTTGGCTATTTGGGGTCCCTTGAGAGTCCATATGAATTTTTGGATGAGTTTTTCTATTTTGAGTAGTTTTTTTTTTTAAGATTTCATTTATTTGTTAGAGTGAGAGGGAGGGAGCACAGCAGGGGGAGCGGCAGGAAGAGGGAGAGGGGAAGCAGGCTCCCCATTGAGCAGAGAGCCCGATGCAGGATTCGATTCCAGGACCCTGGGATCATGACCTGAGCCGAAGGCAGAGGCTTAACCCACTGAGCCCTCCGGACGTCCGTTGAGTTAGTTTTGATAAACAGTATTTTCTTAGGAGCATGCGCATTTCATCACAATTTATATTTATTAACCTACAGTCTTTAGGTCTTATTTGATTATTACGAGATTTGGTAGGTCAAAAGGCAGGTGAAACTGCTTAATAGTCAGCTATTTTGAGCTTGAAAAATGGCAGATTCATTTAATTCAACTACACGCATCCACGAGAGCACACGACAGTCCCACAAATTGTTTAGGGTTGGGTGCACTGCACCTGTGTCACCACCACAGGTGGGGCGGCCGCACTCCAGAGCCTCCGGGGCCTCTGTGTTCCCTCCTCCCCCGCCACTCTACCCTTTCCTTGTTTTTCTTTATACTTTTACCAAATAGGCACTGTCCCTAAACAACATTAGTTTTGCATCTTTTGAACTTTGTATAAATAGAGTCATACTAGATGTGTGTTTCTCTAACTTGCTGCTTTCATTCCACGTTACGTACTTGACCCACTCTTATTGCGGAGAGCTCGCTTCGGCAGCCCGGGTACGAAAATCGGAATGATACAGAGGAGATGGCCTGTTTCTAGGTTTGGTGTATTGTAAATAATGCTGCCGTGAACTATCTGTGCTCGTGATCTGGTTTACTTGTAGAAGACCTTCTCTAGGATGTGCCCAGGAGTGACACTGTTAGGTCGTAAACATGTACATCTTCGACTCTACTAGATAATGCCAAATTGTTTTCCAAAGTGGTGATACCAGTTTCCAGAGCACTGCCCCCCTCCCCCACAATGTACTGGTTCCTGCGACTCCGTATCGCTGCCAATACTCGGGATTGTCAGACATTTTCATTTCTGCCAATCAGTGGGAATAAAAGGACATTTCGCCGTGACTGGATTTGCATTTCCTCAGACCTTTTTTTTTTTTTTTTGAAGATTTCTTTCTTACATATAGAGAGAGACAGAGAGAAAGGGGCAGAGGGAGAGGGAGCAGCTTAAGCAGACTCTGCACCGGGCGTGGAACCCGACACAGGGCTCGATCCCACGACCCTGAGATCACAACCTGAGCCAGAATCAAGAGTCGGACGGTTGACCGACTGCGCCGCCCATGCATCCCTGTGTTTCCACAAGCCTTTCTGTTCTAACTTGATGGAGAGTACAGTCTGGTCTTCGCAAGAGGTGGGGCAAGATGTGAACATCTAGCAGCTTCTGTGTGTGTGTGTGTGTGTGTGTGTGTGTGTGTGTGTGTGTGTGATCTAGCAGCTTCTTGTTCAGATTTTCAGTTAATTCTCCTGTCCGCCCGCCACAGCCAGACATACATATTTTCTTCTTCCCGGCTCGGGTCTCTTACATCACTTGCTACTCTCCCACCCGTTTTCCAGCTTCTCAAACATTCTCTTAGAAGCAAGGACTACACGGGTGTTCGAGCTCCCCCGCTGCGCACAGAGCCTCCCGTTGTACTAGACTCGGCGGCTGCCCCCGTGGCTACCCCGTCTTCTTCCCAGCATCGCTTAGTCGCACATTCTCTCCTTTCATTCCTGCCAGAACCTGGTTTATTTTGTTAATTTCATACAGCAAACATTTGGCTTTATTGATTTTTTTTTCCATTTCATTAATTTCCTGCTCTGTGATTTCCTTTCTTTCTACTTTCTCTGTTTATTCTGCTGTGGGTGTTCAAACTTCCTGAGTTGGTGCTTGTCTTATTCTTTTTAAGGCTATACATTTCCTCCTAAGCACTGCTTGAGCTACATCCTACGTGGTTTTTTTTAAACAAGATTTTATTTATTTGAGAGAGAGAGAGAACAACAAGGGGGACAGCACAAGTGGGGGGGCAGGGGCAGAGAGAGAGGGAAAAGTAGGCTCGCCGCTGAGCAAGGAGTCTGATGCGGGGCTCGATCCCAAGACCCTGGGATCATGACCTGAGCCGAAGGCAGACGCTTCACTGACTGAGTCCCCTAGGTACCCCTATTCATTTTTGTATGGGGTGTTTTCATTACTGTTCAGCTCTGTTGTTAGATTTTCATTATAATTCCTCTTGCACCAGTCACTTATTTGGAAGTGCATTTTAAAATTTACATTTGTACGTTAAAACTTCCAAACATACGAGAGGACTTAATTTTAGTTAAAATTAGGATGTTTTTCTTTTTCTTTTTTTTTAAGGATTTTATTTATTTATTTGACAGAGAGAGACCACAAGTAGGCGGAGAGGCACGCAGAGAGAGAGAGAGGAGGAAGGAGGCTCCCTGCAGAGCAGAGAGCCCGATGCGGGGCTCGATCCCAGGACCCTGGGATCATGACCTGAGCCGAAGACAGAGGCTTTAACCCACTGAGCCACCCAGGTGCCCCAGGATTTTTCTCTATCACAGTTTGAGAACATGTTTTGTACAATACCCATTCTTTTAGTATTTGTTGAGATTTGTTCCATGGCCTGGGACACGGAGAGTTTTACTAAATGCTCAAGGTGAACTTGAGAAGAAGGTGTGGGCTCTAGTGTGGGGATGTCCGGTGATCAAGCTTGTTCAGTTTTTTCTGTAGTGAGAAGCGGTGTCACTCATTGCGGCAAATGTACTAATTAATTAATTTTTCTTTTTACTGTTACTTTTTTGTTTGACACACATTTAAGGTTCTACCATTAGGCAGGTGCACACATGTTAACAGTTAATGCTTTCGAACGAATTATTTCTTTAATCATTATGCAGTGACCTCTTTTATTCCTGATAATGATTTGTGCCCTGAGTCATCCGAGGTTAATTTCTCTCCACTAACTTCCTTGGGGACAGTATCTGCCGCTGTGTCTTTCCATCTGTATCACTTACAGTTTGGTGGCAGACCACAGAACTCTTCTAACTATGTAAGTTAAAAAAAAAAAAGGATTTATTATCAGGTAAGAACAACGTCAACAATCTTGGGAAGAAAAGAAGGAACAGCTCTTAGCTCTCTGAATTCGCCACCTCTCCTGGAATCAAAAACAAATCCTAACCCCCGAATTCAAGTAAAATGTAGGCTACTGTCCTTCCCCCCGGATGGAACACCAGGCACGTCCTCCCCAGGCTGTCTCCCTGTGACCTCAACCACCACCTGTCCCTCCTCCAGCTAACGCTGCCACTGCCCACCTGGCCACCTAAGCCAGAGCCCAAGGGTCACCTTGACTATCCCTCTCCACTCCCCCCCGAGTCTGATCCCCTTCCCACACCTCCTTTCTTTTTGTCTCTAATATACCTGGGATTTCAAGCCTCAGCACACCTTGCCTGGGCTGCCTTAAGTGGCTGTTCTCTCGTCTGCCCCTCTATCGCCTATCCTCTCTCTGTGTGTATCATCTCTCTATTATCTAGCAATCATGTGTCATCTACCTATCATCAATCAATCACTCAATCAATGTACTGGTCATCGATTATCTATAGCTCTATTTTTTTTTTTGAAGTGAAATTCACGTAACATGAAATTAACCCTTTTAAAGGGCACAATTCGGTGACATTTACTACAGTCCCAATGTTGCGTGACCATCACCTCTACAGTTCCAGCCTGTGGCAACAAGTGCTCTGCTTTGTGTCTGTATAGATTTGCCTATTCTGGATGTTTCCTCCCAGGGAAGTCGGTGTGTGTGGCCTTCCCTGTCTGGCTTCTTTCGCTCAGTGTCGCATTCTTACAGTTCCTCCAGCTTTGTAGCAGGGGTCAGAACCTCACTCTTTTTTTAGCCGAATGGCATTCCGTTGTATAGAGACCACATCTGGTTTCTCCATTCATGTTGACGGACTTCTGGGTTGTTTTTGCTTTTTGATTACCACCAATAGCCCCGCTACGAACATTCACATCTAAGTTTTTGATTGAACACCTGTTTTCAGTTTTCTTGGGTTTAAGCCTAGGAGTGCAGTGCCGGGTCCTGTGGGGACCGCGCGCTCAGCTTTCGCAGGGGCTGGTCCATCTCCTTTCCCACCAGCAGGCGACTGAGGACCGAGCTGTGCGCTCTTGCCTCCCCCCAAACCCTCCTCCACACCGGCGGCCACAGGCGTGACTGCGTGCTGTTTCCATCCTGCCCGACACCCTTCGGCGGCATCTCTTTGGCTCTGCAGTCAGTCCCCGCTCCCTGGCACGGCCGCAGCCCTTCCCATCCTCTGCCTTCTGCACCACACTGATGACTTGTGTCTTGCTCCTGATGGGCCCCTGGGCTTTTGTGCCAGCGGTCCCTCTTCCGAGAAGGTCTAGAATTCCTTCTTCCCTTTGCCCCATGGGGTTGGGACTCCTGCTCCTCTGGGCCTGTCCCCCAGCCCACTCTGCTGCTCGCCCCACGGTGGCTCTCCGCGGGCAGGGACTGGGCCCGGGATTGGTCCCAAGTCCTAACTGCGCTCAGCCAAGGTTTTCTTGAGATGTTGTTAAATCTGCCTCCCCACCGTGGGCTGGAGAATATGCTGGGTTGTCTTTGGGTGCGGGCAGGGGCTGAGGTTACTCCTTCCACCCCAGGGCACCTGCTGCCCGTCCCCATCTCTCCCCCCAGCCCTGCCAGACAAAGAGGCTGGGAGGCAGCACTGCACTTTGCACAGGAGGCTTTTACTGAGGGATGGAGGGGTGCTCCCCGGCCAGAGGGCTGAGGACCTGGAAAGGCACATGCGGTGGCTGTGGTGGGGTCTCCCTCGTGGGTGGGGGCTGGCTTTGCAGAAACAGCTCCCCTGGCTGACCCCTCTTTGGCACTGAGCTGGGCACACGGGTGCCCTCACGCCCGGCAGCCCCAGCGCCCGTTTCCCCCCTTGCTGGACCTGTACCCCCCCGCCCCGCCCCACGGAGGTGGCCGGCAGTGTCGGCTGGCGGGGCCACAGGCTGCCAGGGATTGGCTCGAGGGCGAGGCCGCCTGTGGGAGGACCAGGGCCCAGGCCGCCTCTCCCTTGCTGGCAGGGTGCTCCTATTGGCAATCGAGATGGCTCCAAACAGGAACCCAATAAATTAGCTTGGGGAAGGAGACAAGGCTAGGGGCCGAGACGGGCACGGGCTACATTCTTACCACGGCTCGCTAAGAAATGCTGTGCCGCCCTTTCTCCCGCGGGCTCCTGGAGACAACCGGCGGGAAGCAGGGGTGCACGCAAGTGGCCTGCCTGTGGGTCCGGCCTGGCCGTTTCTACAGTGGGAAGGGGGTCCCACAGGGTGGGAGCCTTGGTGGGCCGTTTGGGTGGTAGCCACGTGGGGTCTCCAGGGACTGAAGGGAATAAGGGGGACTGCGGTGTCAGGACGGCAGAGCCCCCCGTGCAAGGCTCCGCACAGACTGGGCTGGTGGTGCGAGCTGGGGGGCTCCCCTCCACCCCTCGCCCCTCCTGGAAGAGAAGAAAGGACCACCTGCCCATCCCAGGGAAGGCCCCCAGCTCCCCGAGAGGCACGTGGTTTTGCTGGCGGTCCTCTAGACAGGGCAGGCCCACCGCCAGGAGGCCCGCAAGGGAAAGGCATGCAGGGTAGGCCTGCGGCAGTGCCGTGCCGGGCGCAGGGGTGGGTGGGCGAGTGAGGCCGTTTCCTTCATGTGATGCCAGGGCTCAGGGGGGAGGAGCACCCTGGAGGACCCCGGGGCCTTGGCCCAGGATCTGGCAGAGCTCCTGGAGGCGCCGCTGCATCTTGGGAACGCCCGCCAGCTGCTGCTCAAGCCGCTGCTTCTCCTCGGTCAGGCTCAGGCGGGCAGCAGAGTCCAGCTTCTCGAACTTCCAGCCGCCCTCCCCGTCAAACTGCAGCAAGTGCGTGTGGTACTTCCTGGGCCGGGGGTGGAGGAGCGGAGGCTGCTCGGATGGAGACCTGGAGACACAGCCCGGCCTCCCCCTACTCCTGCCGCGCCCCAGCCGCCCAGCACGTGGGGTGCTCCCTCCTCTCAACTCCAGGTGGGAAGGGAAGGCACCTACCATAGGGAGGGCCGGTGGGTGATGGAGAGCAGGGCAATGCCGGCGTCCTTGGCCGCCTGGAAGATCTTGCCTTCTACATCAATGCTCACAGCGCTGGTGCACTCATCCAGGAGGGCGTACTTGGGCCTGGGCGCACGTGGGGGGCAAAGGCGACCCTCCTTCACAGAAGCCTTGGGCTACCCCCCCTCCCAGTCCACTGTGGGAACCCCGATCTGCGCAGAGCTGGCTGGGCCCAAGCCAGGGTGAGGCCCCCTAAGGGCCATAGGGCACCTGGCTGTCCCACTCGGCCTCCTGGGGGCCCCCAGCTCACCTGTGGTAGAACATGCGGGCCATGCCGATTCTCTGCTTCTCTCCTCCTGACAGCACGTCCTTCCAGTCGCACACGGCCTCCCAACCTAGGCAGGGGCAAGGGGCTTCGGTGGGCTTCAGCAAGGGTGGGGCTGCACCTGCACGGGGCCCAGACCCAGGGCCAGCAGGAGGGCCCAAAGAGACCAGTGAGAGCGGGACACGGGGGCCCACGGGACCCTGGAGAAGGCTGGGTCCACGCGCCCTGGATGCTTATCTATCTGGAGGTGATCTTGAACTTGACTTGCGAGCAGAATTGTGGCCCCTCCAAAAAAGGACACATGGGCATCCTGAGCCCTGGGACCGCAGAACATGGCCTTACTTGCAGACTCGGGCTTTACAGAAGGGACGCTTGTCACGAGGTCATTAGGGGGCCCCCGTCCCCCAGGACCACGTCCCCACGTAAAGGGGAAAACTGGAAACAGACACGCACAGAGGGAAGGCCACGGGAAGGCACGGGGAGAAGACAGCCAGGCCTGGGACGGCGCCATCCCCCACGGCCCTCGGAGCGGACCGACCCTGCTGACTCCTCGCACGGGGACGCGGCTCGCTTCAGGTGGCTGAGCTGCTCCCTACCCCGCTGCGGCGGCCCCACAGATGCTTGCCAGACCTGAGAGCCAGCCAGCGCGTCCGTCCACGGGCAGCGACGGGTGTGGCAGAGCCCCAGGGATGGCTGATGGGGTCTCCCCAGAAGGCTTCTCGCCCGCAGGGACCAGATGTTTGTGTCACTGCCTGGTCGGAGCAGAGATGACTCCTTGTGTCCCACCTCCACTCTGTCTTCCCACAGGACTGGAAGTTCCCCACAAATAAAGGCTCTACTCTGTAGCTTGTCTTGAGGTGAGGTGTCACCATGGAACCCAATTCTGGCCAATACGGTTTAAGTGTGTTACACACGCACCAGCTCCTGGAACTTTCTTTAAAAGACATATGGCAGGTACCCTTGGCCTTTCCCCCTTTCTCCATCCCATGGCCTGGGATGCGATGTGACAGCCCGAGCAGCCGTCTTGGATCATGAGGTGACTTCGGGAAAGGAGGCCACAGAGAGCCGAGCAACCTGAGGGGCCTTCGCAGAGCTGGGCTGCCTCTGTCGATCGTCGCCTGCTTTCCTCACGACTTCGTTGTCACAGGAAGATAAACTCGTGAATGATTTGAGCCAGTGCTGGGGGGAAGGGGTTCTGTTACTCCCAGCTGAACTCAATGCTAATAGGCACTCAGGGTGCCCATGAAGACAGGCGTCTGGTGGGCGGTGCACTCCTGGGCGCAGGGTGCCTCGTCAAGCTTCCCCTAGTGATGGAGGCGGGAAGCTGAACCCTGCTTTTCAGATCTCACTAAAAAAATTGAGTGCAGCCCCGCCTTGGTTTCTCCCCTGAGCCCGGGCTGCCCTCCCCTCCTCCACCATCTTGGGCGCAGCGAGCATTTGCGGACACAGCTGACAAGCCCTGATCAATGCCTTCTCTTGCTACCAGCCTGTCCCTCCAGTCCTGCAGTCTCCTTCCCAGGGGATGGCACCTCCCAGGCTCAAGCCAGAAACCCAAGCGTCCCCTCCGGCTCTCTCCTGCCTCCTGTGTTAGAGGCCCTCTGCACACACACCCTGGGCTCACCTTCTCCGCAGCTGACCGGCTCACGCCAGGGTCTGTCCTCTGGCTAAAATGTGACACCAACCCGTCACTTCCCTGCCTAGAGCCTTCCAAAGGTTTCCTTCACGGTCAGGGAAAGCCAGGGCTCCCCGCCTGGCCCACAGGGCCCTCCCGGCCACTGAGCCCCAGAGCCCGGAGAGGGCGTCCAGAGCCGAAAGCGAGCGCCCACCCCGTCCCCCGCTGGATGCCTCCTGCTGTGCCGGGGCTGCCTTGCCCAGTGAGCTCTGGGGCACCCTGACCGGGGGCGCTTTCCAGGGTGCCTAGCTCTCTGGACTCCCGGATGTCGGAGTTCTCTTCATCCCTCGGGGACCAAGAGGGAGGCGGGGGCGGGGGTGGCAGCAGGCTCCCCAGCTGAGTCTCGGAACAGAAGGCAAGCGATGGACAGCTCCCTCCCTGGCACTGACCAGTGACATGGGCCACGTCCTCCCCTACCTCCTTCCCGCTGCAGGATGTGGTTCAGGTGCACGATGTCCAGGATGGCTTCCAGGTGCCGCTCCGAATAGCCTTTCCTTCGCATGTCCTCCACAGAGTCTGGGTAGATGACCTGGTCCCGCAAGGAGCCCACGGGCATGTAGGGCCTGCGGGCGCGCCGCCTGTCAGGACAGGGCAGGCCTGGCCCTGCCTCCCGACCCCTTGCGCCCGGGCGGGCTCGGTTACGGGCCGGGAGCCGGGCGTGGGGTGCGCTCAAGGCCCGCCGATCCCCGCCACCGGCCCCCCTGCACACACGCCGCGCACTGTGCACACGCTACGCCCCCCACTCCCCGCGCATATGGGCGTGTGCACACCTCAGCCACGCTCACGCACGTGCACCAACACACACCCACACCACTCCACCGAGGGCGCATGCGCACCACACAGCCTTTCTGTGCGCACACGACACATCACACAGGCGAGTAGGGCCACGGCTGGGGGGCAGGGGGAGGCGGCGTGGCCCCGTGGGCTCTGGTGGGGGCAGGTGCCCCAGGTGGGAAGAGGTAGAGGCCGGGCTCCCCTCCTCCCCTCACCTCTGGGGGATGTAGAACATGCGCTGCGGCGGGGGCTTGTAGAGCACGCCGCCGTACGTGGGCCAGAGGCCGCCGAGGATCCGGAAGAGAGAGCTCTTGCCGCAGCCGTTGGGGCCGGTGATGAGCAGGTGCATGCCCTCTTCCACCTGCGGGGCAGCGGCAGCCGCGCTGGTACCTGGGGGGCCACGCCCACCTCCCTCCTCTCCGCTGCGGCCCACGCTGGGGTCCACGCCCAGGCCGCCAGGTGGGCTGCTCTCAGCCCCTCAGTGAGGGACAGCGGGGCCTGAAGGACGAGGTCCAGGAGCCAGGGCCCTAACCACACACCTGTTCTGGGTCCTGGCCTGGCCCCCCAGACCCTGACATGCACCACAGAGCACGGGGCCAGCACGAGGAAGGCCCCAGAGAGCCACTGTCACCCTCTTTCCCTGCCGTCCTGCCTGTCTCGGACTAACCGGGACAGTTCCCGTGTCTTTGCTTCCCTGGCAGAGCTGCTCTCCCTTGAGGAACTGCCCCGGGAAAGGTGCTTTCTTTCGAGTTCTAGGGGGACAGAAGAAACCTCTAACTCTGTCCCTAATGCCCGGCCAATCCTGCTGCCCCTGT
The DNA here is from genome assembly GCF_963455335.1 of Martes martes. Lineage (NCBI taxonomy): Eukaryota > Metazoa > Chordata > Mammalia > Carnivora > Mustelidae > Martes > Martes martes. Next base: position 120,576,389 of record NC_137897.1, on the reverse strand, counting down.
AGGCCTCACTGTCCCTGCGGATGCTAGGGCACTGGGCAGATGCCTCTGGGACTCCGGGGTTCAGCGGCTCAGGCTCCCCAGTCAGCCCATTACGTGGTGCCTGCTGGTCTTATGGAAATGCCTGCTGGGGGAAAGAGGCCAGCTGAGCTGGGGGGGGGGGAGTGTGCAGAAAGGAGCGGGTCAGATGGCAGGACCCCTGGGGCACAATCCCTGCCCCCCCATCGCCATGTTGAGCTCTGCTCTACTCACAGTGTGACCTAGCAGGGACACTGCCGTGCAGTCCCCAAGAGGTCTGAGTGAGACCGTGTTATGGATGGAGCGGTGCCCCCCGGGATGCACGTTGGAGTCCTAACCCCCAACACCTGAGAATGTGATCTTATTTAGAAAAAGAGACTTTGCAAATATAATTAGTTAAATTTAGATGAGGTCAGCCTGGAGTGGGGGGGCCTGTAATCCAGTGTGACTGGCATCCTTAGTAAAAGGGATCATTTGGACCCAGAGACATGCACACAGGGGGAAGGCCATGTGAAGAGGAGGGCAGAGCTCGACACGAGGCTTCTGGAAGCCCAGAACTCCACTGATGGCCAGTAAAGCACTCAAACTGGGGGTGGCCTGGAGCAGACCCTTCGGCAGTGCCCCAATCTGGCCTCTGGCCTCCAGAACCCGGAGAGAAGCCACTCCTGCTGCCCCAGCCCCTCCCTTCGTGGTCCTGTTAGACCGTAAATGCCCTCACGGGTCGGGGGGGGGGAGGCTGGGCCTCCCTCCTCCATGATCCATGTGCAAGGGCCAGTGTGTCGGGCCTGGCTCTCCCGCAGTCAGCACCCTGGCAGCCTCCCTGGGCTCCCTCCCTGGGCCTCTCCCTCTTCCGCCATCCTTCTTGCCCCAGAGCCTGGCTTCCACTTCGCCTCCCACCCCTGCCCTTGCCCCAGTCACTCCTCCTCACCCGGCTTTGCTCTCTTGCAAGCTGCGCGGAGCCAGGGCCCCTGCCCTTTGCCTACTTGGCTGCCACTGGGCCTGCCGGGGCAGTCGTTTGCCTTGGGAAAACCAGCCATTTGTGGCTCCCTGCCACACCCCAAGAGTGACCACGGCCAGGGACAACAGGGATGACACCACTGTCCCGTGCTGCCTGGGGTAACGAAACGTGCCCGGCTTCCAACTGGCTCTCAGGGCCCCTCTCAGCAGATCAAGGAAAGGAGCCCCCACTAGCACTACCAGGCCCAGACCCCCCACCTGCCTCTTCCCAGTAACTCCCTGCACAGCCGAGACTCCGAGTGACCCGGCTCTGCAGCCAGGAACGTGATGCGCCAAGGTCCCCTGGCTCCGCGCTCCTGCCCCTCAAGTGCCTGTCGTCTGCCTGTCCGCTGGGGGAGGCCCTCTTCCTCCGGCTGCCCATCCACCCTGAGGCTCCTGGGGTAAGCTTCAGGTGACCTCTACTCACCTCAGACACAGGACCACCCTTCCCGTGGCCCCCACAGGATCCTGGGCAGCTAACCGGGGACATCTGCAATACTTGGGGCGACCCAGCGTGGGGCCTTCCTGAGGGCAGTGCCCCTCCGGCTTATCTCTGGTTCCCAGGGCCCGGCCTGGGGATGAATGCATGACTCCATCTCGTTTCCAGCACTGACCGCACCCCGGCAGGTCTCGCCTTCATTCCATCACTCCCTGACCGTGTCTGAAGCTCTGGCTAGGCCCCCAGGTGACCGGTGGGGTTGGCCACTAGGACTTGCTTTTCACAGACGGCCTCTGTAGAGGCTGAGGGCCCTCCCAGGGGCCAGGCGTACCCAGCACACACCTACACTGGGGGCTTCTTGAAGCAGATGGGTGGGACCGTAAGCACAGGTCACTGGAGTTGCAACCGAGTCCCCAAGGCCTGGGCTTCTCGGGGATCGGGGTGGGGGTGGCAATGATGGGACCAGGGCCAGGAGCCCTCGGGTGACCTTTGGCCACTCCTGGTAATTGCCACTTTCATGACTGCACCGCGACAGAACCCACAGTCAGAGCCTTGTAGGTGTTTCACCTGGACCTTAGCCTACCTGCCAAGGGGATCTTGGGAATGACAACATACGCAGGCCCAGTAGGCCGGACACCAAAGGCGTGGGCTCGCAGATGCAGAAGGCCAAGCCCCGGGCCCTGGAGTTCAGCCTGGGACTGCCGGCACTCCTGGGGGCGGCAAACCACGCCCCCCCCGCCCCACCCCGCCCCCTTGACCTACCCTGATGTTGAGGCTGGCCACCACCACCTCTCCCGTGGGTGTGATGATGGGGATGTTTTCACAAATAATTCCCTGTTCCACGTCTACCACTTGGCCTGGAGAGAGAATGCAATGGACCAATGGAGGGAGCAGCAGCGCCCCCTGCCTTCTGGTGGGTTCCACGCGCCCCCACCCCGCCCGCGCGCGGGGCTGGGGCTCCCCGGGAATATGGTGGGGCTTCCACGAGACTATCCCCAAACGGCGTCTGGTGCCGCGCTCGGGTGGGGGGGGGCAATGTCAATGTCCGCCCTTGCTCCGTCAAACCCTCCGCTCCCGGCACCCTGGCCCCTGCTGTGGTCTGGAAGTTTCCGTTGCTGCCCACACCGGAGAGTGAGCCCCTCTACTCAGGGACTGCATCTCTTTCTTTTGTGCCCTTACCTCGGATCTGCAGGGGCCCCTCCAGGCGGACTCCGGGCCTCGCCACAGCCCCGGGCCCCGCCTGAGCGTCCTCCAGCTCCCCGGGCCTCTTGAAACGGCAATGCTGGACATCTTCAAACACCTGGAACATCTCGTGTACTCGGGCTGTGTAGCCGGCCAGCTCTGTCACCTGCGGGCAGGGTGACCCGGGCTCAGATGCCGCCGGCCGGGGGACAGGAGGCAGGCGCGCGCGGCGGGAGGCGGCGGCGCTGAGCTGGGGGCGGTTACCTCCTTGTAGGATGACATGATCCGCTCGATGGCATCTGCAGCGGCTGTGAGGAGGTTGCGGGCGATGGTGAAGGCTTCTGCGCGCTCGCTCACGAGCTCCTCCTCCTTCATCTGCAAGGCCGCCCTCTTCACTGCCTCGGGGTCTGCGGAGCACAGTGGGAAGGAGGGGGCCCTGGAAGATCAAAAGGGCCTCTCGAGGGGAAGGGAGAGTCTCTCCCGCAGACGGTGCTGGGACAGCTGGGCATCCGCTTGCAGAAGATACCCTGCCTCACACCACCTACGAAAACTAACTCTCGTGAGAGCTTAGACTAGAAAACTCTGGGAAAAGAGCAGCCCTAAGTCTTTCTGAGCTGGGATTATGTATGGCTCCTTAGATGGGACACCGAAGGCACAGGCAACAAAAGAAAAACAGTTAATGAGCTTCACCAAAATTACAACTTTTCAGGCACCCAAGGGAACCATGCAAAAAGCAAAAAGACAACCTACAGATTGGGAGAAAACACCTGCAAATCACATGTCCAATAAGGGTTTCATGTCCAGAATATGTAAAAAAGCTTTTCCCGGGCGCCTGGGTGGCTCAGTGGGTTAGGCCGCTGCCTTCGGCTCGGGTCGTGATCCTGGGGTCCTGGGATCGAGTCCCGCATCGGGCTCTCTGCTCAGCAGGGAGCTTGCTTCTCCCTCTCCCTCTCTGCCTACTTGTGATCTCTGTCTGTCAAATAAATAAATAAAATCTTAAAAAAAAAAACTTTTCCCATTTAACAACAAAGAAAACGCAAGGAAACCATGGGCAAAGGATCTGGAGAGAAAATTCTACGGTATTTCCTAGATCTCCAAGTGGCCAGCAAGCACATGAAAAGGCGCTCAACATTTTTGGTCATCAGGGAAACATAAATCCAAACCACAATGAGCTACTACTTCTTCCCGCCCACGAGGATGGCTGGTGGGGTGTTGCAGGATGGCGCAGCCCATGTGGACACCAGTCTGCCGGTTCCTCAGAAAGTTCCACAAAGAGTTACCATGGGCCCCAGCCATTCTGTTCCTGGGTACGCATCCACGAGAAACAAAAAATGCACGTTGACACGAAAACCTGTACACAAATGATCACGGCAGCACGATTTGTCACCATCCAAATGCATGATCGGCCCAAGTGTCCATCCGTGGATGGACGGCTCAGGAAACTGGTGCGTGTGGATAATTTGGTTGAGAAAGGCAGTGAAGGGCCGATTCAACCTACAACGTGAATGACCCTTGAAAACGTGATGCTGAGTGAGAGAGGGCCGGCACCGAAGGCTGCAGATTGCGCGATTCCATTCACAGGAAGGGCCCACAGGGGGCTGATCCGCAGCAACAGAAAGAAGAGTCGGGGCTGGGGGCCGGGGCGCGCTGGGGAGGGAGTGACCGCTGTTGAGTCCAGGGTTTCTTTCTGGGGTGATGATGATGTTTTGGACTTAGTGGTGATGGTTGTACAATCTCACTGATATGTCAAAAACCACTTAATTATACACTTTAAAAGTCTCAGTTATATGGGATGTTAATTACATCTCAATAATCTGGATGAGAAAATGACCCACGAGGCAGCGGGCTTTCTTTTTTGGCACGACCAGCTCCTTTCCCCTAAACTGCCCTCGCTCGGTGTCCTCTACTGACGACGGCAGCGCCTCTCGGGCCACACCTGCACCTCACCGTGCAACACCCAGAACTGTCGGACCCCTGACGCTTTCCAACATGAATGTCCCTTTTGGACCTCCAGGGTTACCCCCATTTCTCCCTCATCTCATCCCTCGACACTGTGCTCTGTGGCCTCTCTGAGATCGGCCATCCCTGATGCCCCTGATTCTCCCTGGGAGCCTTTTTCTCTCTCCCGACCTCCTTTTCTGTTTCAGTCTAGACCCTGTGGCTGCTCACTTCAGCCATCTTCTGTCAGTGGTTTTAACTCCCATGACCCTTAGAGTTCCCAGGAAGGCAGGGCTTTTACACAAGGAATGTTCTGGAAAAGGTGATGGGGAGCAAGGGGGTGGTGGGCTCTGAGGGTCCTGAGGTGTGGGAGAGTGAGTGGTGCCCACTGGGGTCCTCGGGGGAAGCTGAGCCTCCTGGGGCCAGAGCGGTGGGAAGGAAGCTCCCGTGAAAGGCCCAAGGACTCTCTCCAGGGGCCTTGGTCACTTTGAGGTGGAAGCCTTAGGGATATGACGGCGGGGGTGGGGTGGGAAGGCGCACGAAGCCGGCTCGGGGCAGATGGCTTCCAGGGCAGTACCCGGTGCAAAAGGCGTGGCATGGACGGCCTGACTGCCTTGCGTTGCCTTTGCTTGGGCCTGGCCCAGGAATCCCCGGAACAGGACGGGGGGGGGGGGGGGCAGGGGCGGGGGTGGGGACAAATCCTGGCAGTCTATGGTCTCGGGCCTGCCCTTCCACCGTGCCCCCAGGGACATAGCCCCCAACAGGCAGGGCGGGCGTAAGCTATCCTGCCTGGATGTCCTAAAAGCCTGACAGCGAATACACACAAAGGGAAAGGGTTTGCAGTTGCTGGGGGCATGCTGGCACCAGCTGGCACCCCCTGGAGACAGAACTGATTACCCTCTGTAGGTTCCCTCCGAGGCTCAGGCGGCCAAGACCAGCACCCGGAGGCAGGACACCAAGCAGCTGGTCGCAGCTCCAGCAGGCCAGAAGGGCAAAGGGAACTAAATTTTCCCCCGTTGGTAAGTGTCTGCCTCCTCCCATAGGTCCCCAGGGCTCTCAGCTTCCCCGAAGCACCCAGAACCCTCACTAGCCTCCAGGTAACTGGGGATATAGCAAGGACAAAACAGACAAAAATCTCTGCCTCCATGGAGCACAGCAGCCTAAAGTGGCAGAGCGACAAGAGACAAAATGGGGAAGTGGACCAGACGGGGTGTTGGGCGTTGGGAGAGCAGCGAGGCGGGGACGGGGAAGAGGATGGGGGGGGTCTCATCAGAGGAAAGAGCACTCCCGGCAAAGCGAGCAGCACTTGCTAAGGCCCGGGGACAGAAGCCTGGCTTCAGGCAAAGAGTAGAGTGGGCGAGGCAGGCAGGAGAGTTTCACGTTGTCACAGGAACTAACTATAAAGGGCCACGAGGCCAGGGACAAGAACTCATGCTTCTTTGAATTGCCCACAATGTCTGGTGCAGCAGAGGGTCCAGGAAGTCCTAGGCTTTCACAGGAGGGAGAGGCCTTTGGGGACTAGACGGGCTCCAAGGCCAGCTATGGAGGAAAGTAGCGGCAGGTCAGTTTTGTTGTGGGTGGATGTGCACGCTCCAGGCCAGGGGTGCCGACTGGGTCTGGTACCTGGGCCTAAGTCAAGGCCACCCTCTACGAAAGGCCTTTGCGATAGAAAGTAATAAGCCCCCTCCAATTAGATCCTTCTCCTTGGGGTCACCCAGAGAAGCACAGCCGATGGTACAGAAGCCCCAAGGCAGAGACACAAATAGGGAGAGAATCAAAGACTTCGGCTCTGAAACAAGTCAGGCTCTCTCTCATATGCAGTCGAAAACCCTCTTGCTGAGCACCTGGGTGGCTCAGTCAGTTAAGCGTCTGCTTTTGGCTCGGGTCATGATCCTGGGGGCCTGGGATCAAGTCCCACACTGGGCTCCTTGCTCAGTGGGGAGCCTGCTTCCCCCTCTCCCTCTGCTGCTCCCCACTTGTGTGCACGTGTGCGCGCTCTCTCTCTCTCTCTCTCTCAAATAAGTTTTAAAAAATAGAAAACCCTCTTACTACCAAATTGCATAGAATATAACACCTTTGGTTTTTTTATTTTTAAAATATTTTTTTAAAGTAAGCTTTATACCCAACATAGGGCTCCCAACTCACAACCTGGAGATCAAGAGTCGCACGCTCCACGAACTGAGCCAAACAGGTACCCGGAAGTGGAACACCTTTTCAAGCAGAGCTGTGCTCCAAGGAAAGTAAGGGAAATTTCAGGAACACAGAGAGAAGGCAGCCATTAGGTACTCCCGTGAAATCACCAGAGATGGGAGAAGACAGGGAAGTTTCTCTTGTGCTGCCAGGGCCTCTAGGTGCTCGAAACAAAAGGTCTTCTCTAAGAATCTGTAATTATGTGTCTGGAGTTCAAATTAATACCGCCTCCAAGTTCAGGAACCCCTCCTCCCCAAGCTGAGAAGCTAAGGTAAAATGGCCTCCAAGTGGTTAATTACCTGCGCGGGCATGTGTGGCCCGCAACAAAAGCAAATACAGACCGCGCTGGGGAATGACCCCTCGGGTTAGGCCACTCAGGGTTCCCATGGGAGTCTGGTTGCAAAACCCACAGGGAACCAGCTCACCGTGATCGAAGAGCAGCAGACGGAAGATAAAGCCTAGATTCCCAAGAATTCTGATAATCGAATAGTTGGACAGAGAGACCACGGAGTGTAAAAAGGAACAGTCCAAACGATGAGAAAATCAGACATGAAAACAGTTTAAAATTTCTGTATGAAAAGAAAAATGTCTGTTTTCACATTTCTGTGTGAAAGGGAAGCAAATGGAACTTATGGAAATAGTCACTGAAATTTAAAAATTAAAATAAAAACAACAAATCAGATGCAGCTGAAAAGAAAACTCATGGATGAGCGAGCATAAAAGATCAGTGGAGAATTTTCCAGAATGATGGAAAATCTGAATATATGAAGGCCATGCAACAAATCTCAAGCAGGACAAACACTTCATAGGTTAACCGCAGGATGCCAGAGAAGAAAAGTCCAAAAGTGACCAGAGGGACACAGATGCTGATGACAGATTGTCCAACAGAGACAATTATTGTCGAGGGGCTGAGAGAAGGTAACTGCATGCCTCGAATTCCACACCGAACTACACTTTAGTCTGAGAAGAGAGTAAAATAAAGATGGTACAGACAACAAAATAGTCTCCAAGTTCCCATGACGAAAAGTCTTGCAGAAAGAACTTCCAGAAGATCTCTATCTGTAAGAAGGTAACTGGGCTGTGGAAAAGGACCGGTGAGCCAAGAAATTGGTAACCAGAGGGGTGAATTTAGACACACGTGGACCCGAAAAAGCAACAGCCAGGCAATATAAACAACAGGAAAGCAAATTTGACGCTGAGCTCCACCAGACACCAGCAGGGCTGGTCCCTAGAATGTTCTCAGGGTAGGTGGGGGAGGAGCTCCATATTAACAGCAACTCTGCCCGAGGACGTGTGTTAACCTTTCAGAGGGCGGCCACGGGAAGACTGCCAGCAGGAGGATGAGTTGGGAAGCCCGATGACCCACTAGCCAAAGTGACAAGCAAGGGAGTGTGACCCTTGCTGAGCTCGGGATACTGGCTGGGCCTCAGGGTCCCAGCCGAAGGGGCAGGTGGGTCGGCCGGGCTCTGGGCCCCCCAAGCCCAGCAGTTAGCGACCCGGGGGCGGGCGGGGTGGGGGGGATAGGAGAGGGCTCCGCCCCCATGGCAGCCACGGCTCTCACCTGACTCCGCGTAGCCGGTGGCCGTGATGATAGGCACGGCCACCATGAGCAGGCCCGAGGCGCTCCACACGTACTTCATGAGGAACTGCTCCAGCGTGATGTACCACAGGCGCTCCAGCAGGATGAGGTGAATCTGCGAAGCCAGGCCCTGGTAGGACTGCTGAAGGAGGGCCAGCTCCACCTGTGGGGGCCCAGGGGGGGACAGTGAGAGACCTCGGGGCTTCGTGTTAGCTCCCATGGAGGCCACAAGAAGCTCGAAGCACCACTCATACATGCCATGCTACTGGATGGCCAGGACAAGGTCAAGGGCTGAGGCTTACGACCGGGCCATATTCACGGAGGCCGGCTGTCAAAGTTTGGGACTGCCTGACATCATAGTACCAGGGGAGCGTTGCGACGCAGAAGGGACTCACCACCCCCACCTCCCGAGATCCACTCCCGTCCCTTCCTTCCACTGCACCTCTCTAGTTGGGACACTTACCATGCCCCTCTCTCTGCCCTGCGGAGCTCCGGGACATCTCGGGCAAACGCTGGGGGCGGGGCGGGTACTAGCTTGAGCTAAGCAAAGGGCAGCACAGGAGAGCAAAAGGCAGTACTTGGTTTTGAGGAAGTCGGTTCCAGAGTGTCTACTTTGGCCTCGCCTCCCCAACCTGCTCAAGGTTCCCCTGGATGAGGACCATATGCTGCGATCTCCCACAGAAACCTGGCGGGCAGGCTCCCAAGCCGGCCCTGCCCTTGCCTCCCCGTCCCTGCACTGGCCACACCACCCGCGACCTCAGGCTGCCCACGGCTGGGCAAAGGGGTGTCCATGGGGTCTGGATGAGGGGGCACCAAAGGGAATGGAAGGCACACCGGAGGTGCCAGGAACTGGGTCATGGCAAGGTGGTCATTAGGTTGGGGGTTTCTTGGCTCATTACTTGCAGGGGGGCATGCCCCAGCCCTGCCTCCCATCGCCAGCTGAGCACAGCTGCCCAGCATGGTACCATCTCCTCTGCCAAGTACTTTCACACCTGACTTTCCATTTGACCTTCATCACCTGCAACAGTTATGTGTACTCTCATGTCCACTGTACCGGGGACACCAAAGCCCAAGAGGCAAAGGCACCTGCCCAAGCTCACATCGCTTGGGGGTAGCCAGACGTGTGCAATTTGGACCATGCTGGCAGAGTCATTAGGAGAGAACCAGATTCTCATAAATGACGCTTTGACCTACTTGTTCTCAAACCAGCAAGAGTTTGTACCTATGAGTGCGCGCATGCGCATCGGAGTAAAATTGGAACGAGCCTCCTCCGTGAGTTCTCAATGAGAACAGAACACTGATGTCCGCCCTCCAGCCAGTCACCTCCGCCCTAAACTGTCGAATGGAGCCTGGGCTAGTGTCCCTAGAGACATCAGCTGGTGGAACTGGGGGGGAGCCACATGCCTACACAGTAAAGGCAATCACGAGGGCCCATCACCCCCACCACTTTCTAGCCCTTAAGCCGAAGTCAAAAGAGACAGGCTGTGGACATACACCGGGGCCCCTCTTCCCCCACTGTCCAGGTCTGGCCCATTGATTGGCTTTGCACGGAAGCCAATCCTGGTTCCTGAATCGAGCACACCTCCTCTGAGCACCCTGGCAATCCAGGCTCGTGCTGGGAGCTGGCAGGAGTGCCAGCCGGGGCTGATGATGTAGCTGCGGGCGCCTCACCCAAGGCCGTGGCAGTCCGCCAAAGCCCTGCAGTCCGACGTGTGGGAGAGGAGATGGGCTGTAGCTACACACCGGGCATTTTCTCCTAATCTGGAGCCTGGCCTACACGCGGGATGCCCCCTCTGCAGAGTTTAGGGACAAGACTTTAAAAAAAAAAAAAATCATGGCCTCTGCCTAATGAGCAGCCAGTGAGACCAGGTCCGGGCACAAAGGCCACCTGAGACAGGACATACAGGCCTTCAGGAGGTGGATACCATTATGCCCCTCCCTCGGGAAGCCCTCAGGAACCGAAACCAGAGTCGCAGAGAGCAGGGCCGGAGGCAGCTGCAACCCCAGGCACGAGGAAGGGGAGGGGCTGAGGCGAGATAAAGGGAGCAGTGGCCCGCAGTAACCTTTCCAGCGCCAGGCTCCCGGCAGGCCTGGCCTGCTGGGGAGCTGCGCGCCTGGAACCCAGGCGGAAGGGCGGCCACGGGGGGGGGGGGGTGGGGGGGGGTGGCTGCTGGGCCGGCAGGAAGTGCGTCCTGCCGCGGTGGCGGCCGGGGCCAGTCATCCCTGGCCAGGGGCCTGTGGAGGAGGCTGAGCAGGTAGCTGGGCTGGCCTGCAGGCTCAGGCAGGGGAGGCTTTGACCCCGGGTACCTCGGGCTGCCACTGTTGTGGCCGCCGCGCTGGGCGCTGCTTGTTAAGCCCCGCTTGGGCTGAGTCACGCCCATAATGCCAGCCTGCCTGGCCCACCAGCTTGGCCAGGTACCGGCCTTCAAAGGCCCTGGGGGGCCCATCCGGGGCCAGGCAGCAGGCCAGGTCCCACTGTCCCTGTTCCCAGGTGGCAGCAGCCTCCTCCCGGCTGGCGGCAGGAGTGGAGCAGGCAGGGAGCTCTGGCATGGGAAACCGCTAGGATCCGCAGCTCCGAGGCCCAGACAACCACCCCGAGATGGAGAGGAAGCAGAAGTGGCCTGGCGCAAGCCGGCAGCCCGCCCAGGGCCGTCCCCACCCAGCCTTCCTGCTTCTCCATTTCTGAGCCCAAATCTGGGCAGCCCCAGGACCTGCCATCCCCAGTCTTCATCTTCTGTGACCTCCCTGCACGTCTGGCAGGAGCCCCAGCCAGGCCTGGGCTTTGCCCGCTGTCCATGGCTATTTGTCCCCCACCCCGGGCCCAGTACCCCGACCTGCCCCACCTCGTGGCCCCCATAGAAGGCGATCTCCTCGGAGTTGGCCACCACGCGAGAGTGCATGTAGCGCAGCTCTCCCTTCCTCCGCGCCTCCTCGGCCACCAGCTCGCCAAACTTGGGTGAGAAGGCTCGCAGCACGTTGGCTGTGAGGAACACGACGAGGCCCGCGATGGCCGAGGGCCAGGCTGTGCCGGCCCCGCGGGAACGGGCCGCTCGAAGCAGGGTGTAGGCGGTCACGGCAACGTCCAGGAGTGGCTTGGTGAGGTTGGAGTAGAGGTGGGCCACGGATGCGGCAAAGGCCACCACGTCCTCCGTCAGGGACTGGTCAGGGTTGCGAAGCCGCCCGTCCATGTTGCTGACTCTGTAGTAGGTCTGCTGGGAGAAGTAAAGGCTGTAGGCATGGGCCACTAGACGGCTGCGGAAGGACAGGGCCAGCTGGCCCTCTAGGAACCGGATGGCACTGTTGATGAAGGTGGCGGGGAGGGCGATGAGGAGCCACTGCAGGAGCTGCCAGCCGAAGGCCCGGGGGTCCTTGCGCACGATGCTGCGCGCCAGCCGGCCGTCCAGGCGGGCCACGTACACGGACAGGAAGGTCCGGCTCACCAGGGAGGCCGAGTGCAGCGCCAACAGCCCCGTCTCCCGGCACAGGGTCCTGGGAAAGAGCAGCCGCAGGAGGCCCAAGAGCCGCTGCAGGAACACCCGGTTCACGCTGGCCTTGGCCGCTGCGGCCCCGGACACCTCCTGCATGGACTCCCCTGCTGGTACCTGAGGGCCCCTGGTGGCTACCAGGTACTGCCGCACCAAAGGGTAGACTTTGTGGGCTCCATAGGCCGTGAGGGCCAGTACCAGAGCTGTGCGCTTCAGCGTGCTCACCCGCGAGGACCGGGGAGTGGAGAGGACCGGCATGTCACCTGGGATGGACGCACAGGGCTGGGGCTGGTGCCTGAGGCAGAAGTCGAGGCAGGTGGCTGGAAGGGTTGTTGCTCTGACCCCCGGCTCCTGGTTTAGGCAACTGGAAACCTTGCAGTGGTCCCTGAGATGGTCGCGTTAGGCCACTGGGGCGGTGCTGGGGCCCCCAGTGCGGTGGGCTCAGGACCCTCCAGGGTAGCGGCCTCTCCGGGCAGTCAAGGTGGAGAAACTTGTCAGGCCCCTAGCTCCTGGGGTCAGAGCCTCGGGGGGTGGGGTGGGGAGGGGGGGTGTCAGCAAAGAGGGAGTCTCTTCCTCTCCACCGCCTCCTCCTCCGCCTCCTCCTCCTCTCCCGGTGGCGCCCCTCCCCGGGGCACCGGGCGCGTCCGTCCGCTCCGCAGCCTGGCTGAAGCCGACAGTGACTCCACCACCCACCCCTTCCCAGGGGCGAGTCGAGGGGAAGGGGAGGAGGCGGAGGAGGGGCGGGAGGCGGAGCCCGGGCGCGGCGAGCCCCACCCCGTTCTCGCCCCACGGCTGGGCCCCGCCCCTTCCCCAGACCACTGAGACGTGGGAGGACCGCGCGGGCCAGAGAAGCGGGCCCGGGCTTTCCCGCCAAGGCCCCGCCCCTCCTGTCGGCGCGCCCGAAGCGTCGCCGCCCAGCCTCCGGGAGCCTCTTCTCCAGTCCTGGGCTTTGGATCCTCGGCTGGGGGGCGGGGCGAAAACGGCCGTGGGCGGAGTCGCCGGGGCCTGGGTGCGGTTGGGAGCTGGGAGCGGGGGGCGGGGCGCGGCAGGTGCTTCCGGTTTCCGGCCGTGGGGGAAGGGGCGGGGCCAGGGCTGCGGTGGGAGCGTTTGGTGGCGGCGGCGGCGGGGCGTGTGCGTTGGCTGTGGGAAGCTCGGTGAGCGTGCTTGCGCTCCGGGCTGGGCTCTGCGGCCACCCAGGTCGTCCGGGCCTTTGACGGGGGGCAGCGGCGGGTAGTGCGGAGAGGGCCCGGGGCGCGGGGCTGAGGGCCGAGCCGGGAGTACGGGGGCAGGGCTGGGCTGAGGGGAGTCGGGGCGGTGGCTGGAGTTGGGCCCCGGGGGCGTGAGGGCCGGCGACGGGCGGTGGCGAAGCCCCTCGGGAGGGGCCGCCGGGGTGGGGCTCGGGGAGGGCGTGGCGGCCTGGGGCCGTGTGGGAGGGCCGGCGCGGGTGGAGCGCTGGGGGACTCGAGCCGGGTGGGCGGCTGTGGCAGACCCGGGCTGTCGGGAGGGGCTCCTTTGGCTTCCGGAAAGACCGCTTTTTCTAGAACTTTCCCTGGATGGGGCCATGAGGTGCTTACTCGAGACCCGCATTTGCTCTTGGCCCCGACTCCCTCCCGGTAGGAGTCGCTCTTGTGGGCCTTCTGAGGTACCCCGAGTTCTCCCACCGCATCGGAGGCCGATGCGGCGGCGTCGGAAGGCTTTTTTTAGTCCCTGCTCTCGCCCCGGGGGGAGGCTGCAGGTTTTCTCTCGGCTCCGTGGGAAAGGCTCGGGCGGGAAGGGCCTCCTGGTTTCCCCGGGAGGGGGGGTGTGGGGGCGCCGCGGCTCTCGGAGAAAGTGCGTTACCGAAACACTGCCGCCCCGGGGCTGACTGGGAAAGGAGTGGGCCCGATGGATGTTGAGAATTTTCTCCCGTCTTTATAATCTTTCTTAACGCTTTCCCAGTTGAGGCATAGGGAGTTTGCTGAACTCCATCGGGAAAGGAATTCGCCAGAAAGGTGGCTCTTAATGCCCGTTCTGGAGTGTAGCGAGTAACTCCATGCTGGCAAATGGGAGTTTGTCAGGCCTTTGAGCACGGTTGGCCAAGTCTCCCTGCTGAGCTGAGCTCAGTTTCAGCCAGTGGCTCGAAAAGACTGGAGGAGCGTGCTGGGGTAGAGGGTAAAAAGTGGCTGCCCAGCTCTCACAACAGCTTCTGTCCCTTTTGTGTCCTGTCAGGAAACAAGCTCGCATCTCACTGTTGGAAACCTTCTAGCAACACCATGAGTCTGCAGTGGACTGCAGTCGCCACCTTCCTCTATGCGGAGGTCTTTGCTGTGCTGCTTCTCTGCATTCCCTTCATTTCTCCCAAAAGGTAGGGCCTGCGGAGCAAGCAGGCAAGCAGAGCGGTGACTGTTGCAGAGCCCCGTAGCTTCTGCATGCAGGGTTGGTAAGACCCTGGAATTGGGACCAGGTGGAAACTGGCAGAACCTGTCTGGGGTTGAGGTGGCAGGGGTTGTGTTTATTACTGCCAGCCTTCCACACAGTTTTGCTTTGTCATATCTTTTTGAATTCCTTTCCTGTGCGTGCTGCTTTCTGGCCTTCAGAATGCTCCAAGAGGGAGAAGACTTATCTCTAGTTATGTTTCTGGGAATGCTGCCCTCGGCCCTAGGGTTCAGGGGGTGGCAGTATGGCTTCTGGAAGGCTTGCACCATGGGGTCATGTTGTAGCTGAACTGGTGACTTCTGTCTTCCCAACCAGTCCCACTGGCATTGCATAGTATCCTCATGAGCATTACTCAGCCTGTGAGTGGTGAAGCCATATTCCTTTTAACGAACAGAGGATCTGGTCAAAGTTAATTGGAAATTAACTTTTAATTACACATAAAATGTGGAGACATTGCGATGTTAATTAGAAAATTATAAATAAGGCTGAACCTTTGTCAGTGGTTTTAAACACTTTTTAAATAAAAATATAGATCTCTGATAATGATAAAATAGGAAGTACTTGTAATTGTCTAAGAAGTACTCTTGCCAAAAGCCAGATCTGAATCTCTTCATGCCTTACACGGTTTAGAGGAAATGTAGAGGAAGAGCCCCTTTTGGAGCTGCAATCCGGGCAGCTTTGTAGGACAAAACCTGGTTTCTGCAAAAAATAGATTCGGCAAGAAGAGACAGGAGAGGGCGAGGAGAGATTGAGGCTACTTACCAACTAAATGCACAGTCAGAACTCTTGACAGTTCCGATTCAAACCGGGTGTTAAAAAAAAAATTGCAACAGTTGGACTTTGGGACTCTGGTTCCGATAATGAGGGATCCTTTTTCATTTTCTTAAGGTCTGGTGATGGCATTCTGATGGCGTTAACCATTTCCAAAAGCTCTTTACTGACAGAGTTACGTCCTGAAGTATTTACGGAAGGAAACGAGGGAAAGTCTTGGGTCTGCTTCATAATAATCCAGGGCGGTGGAGGTCTAGATGAACCCACATGTGTCATGTGGAGAAACCGTTTGAAGAAATAATGTGTATGTGGCAAGCATTTTGAACATTATGTAGAGGAATGCAATGGAAAGTTTTCCGTCTCCCCGCCCCTGAAGCTGTAGTACGCTGTGTGATAATTACCCTTGAATGGTAATATGAAGGAACATTTTTGTTTCCCTCCCCAGAAACTATTAGCGTTTTTAAGAGTGTGGGTTTTGGGTTTTTTCTTTTTGTGTGTGTGTATGTGTGTGTGTGTTTTAGGCATTTCTGCACACGGACAAGCATTTTTTTCCCCGCACTCTTGAGCCGATGTTGTAAATTGGAGAACTGCAGGCACTTGCGCCTGAGTCTGTGCAAGATAGCCGTTGCAGAGGAGTGCAAGACTGGCTTTCTGTTCTCGGGGCCTTGGGTCCGAAGTGGATATTTGTTTCTTCAGCCTTTTTGTTTTCTTCACAGGTGGCAGAAGATTTTCAAGTCCCGCCTGGTGGAGTTGGTAGTGACTTATGGCAACACCTTCTTTGTAGTCCTCATTGTCATCCTTGTGCTACTGGTCATTGGTGAGTGAACCGTGGCTGAGGGCAGCTATGTGCCCCAGACCCTTTGCCACAGCACGGCCTCTGCTGCAAAGCCGTGTGCCGTGTTCCACGTGTAACTTACGAGTTGGACTTCTTAGAGACAGACCCCTTCGGTGTTTCTGTCTTTTTGGGAAGAGGGTCCCTCATCCCCGAACAGAGTACTGCTGGCTCCTGGCCCAGGCCTTTACTTTGACCAGCAGCCTTCATGCACCCTGTGATGACCACTTCCCTTTCCTGGGCTGGCTCCTCACGTCATTCCAGAACGGAAACCAAGAGAAGATGGGTCCATGTTGGTCTCGGTTGAAGCGGCGCTGCTCTTCAGTCACGTGGACAGTCTGTGCATAAGGGACTGAGCGACCAAATGATTAGGGAGCGGGGCTGGGTAGGAAGCTGCTGTGTCCTGTAGCACAGGGGGACCGAGAGGCCTGGCAGCGTATCCCAGAGCTCTCTGGATTAGGTCAGGCTCCAGGTCTTTCTGGGTCCTTCTGGCTGTGAAGTTCTATAAACACTAGGTTGAGGTGCACACCAGCCAGGCTTGAAAGATAAGCTGGTCGCAGGGCATGCGCAGAGATTTATGCCTGGGCCCTCATGGCACTAAGATGGAAGGCAAGCATTTTGTGATGTGGTGGTGGTGTGATTGGAGACCAGGGGAAGCAATGTAGTTTTCGTGTGGCTGTTGAACGTATGCCGTGCTAAGTGGTCAGCGTGTCCCTCAGCATGGACTCCAGAGTAGTGGCCGGTTCTCCTGCAGGCTGTGGTCCTGTCTCTGAGGTGTCGATGCCTGCTTAGGTGTGGAGCGCTCCTTTCTGCCTGAGTCTCCAGCGGAAATGTGCCAGTGCGCGGGGGTGGGGGGGCTGTGTTTCGGGGGCAATGTGCAAGGCACCATCCGCTAGCTGTGGCACTAGGTGTTTTTCCTTCCTCATGTCTTGGCACTTGATGGGATATGTTCAAGCAGGACTTCTCGAAACAGGCCAGGAGCAGCCTACCCTTTCCCAGCTGTGTAGGGTGGGTTCCGGCTGCTCACGTATGCATGCTGTGCTGTTCTTGAACTACTTGGCAGGGCCCCAGGAAGTAGCTCCTTCCAATCAGGGTTCCTTCTCTGAGCGGTCCCTGAGCAAGGAGGGGATAGGGAATGTATGTGTCATCCTTTGGGCATTAAAAAGCTAGGCTTTAGAGTTTTGGAATGGAGTATGTGTGCTTTTGTTTTTGGGTGTAGGGTAGGGGCAAAAATTGGGGTGGGGAGGGGCTGTGCTGGGGTGCTGCCTCAGGGCCTTGCCCCTCTGTACAGTCCCCATGAGCTCCCCATTTCCTAGCATAGCCGATGGGCCAGGGAGGTCCTCTGCAGAACCCAGGAGTTGGCAAAGGTGCCATTCTTCTTTTTTGAGGTCAGGGAAGCTCTTGAAGTTCTAGAGAGACACGGGCTTTGATGACTGGCTGCTTCCTACCATGACAGTAAGAAGCATAATCTAGAGAGGTTTGTCGAGACTTCTACAGACATAAATGTGATCTAGCAGGAGATCCAGGTAAAACATGGTGGGTGTAGCTAGAGCTGCAGCCCTGGCTTGCCCCCAGCCTTCACTGGGAGGAGTCTGGGGCAGGTCTGAAGGGGTGCTGGGAGGGTGGGCTTGAGCATCCAGGGTCTGGGGCCTGGTCCAGAGGCGGGAGATACAGAGGGCAGCACTACGTTGTGTGACTTGGGCTAGTGTGGCCTAACACCTCCAGTCCCCAGTGTGCCCCCCGGCATTGGCCAGGGTGGTCCTTAGGGGGTGGTGGGGTTCCTGGATGCAGGTGTGAGTGTGTAGAAAAACATGTTTTTATTTTATATTTTATAGATTTGTTTACTTTAGTGAGAGCAAGCATTGAGCTTGGTGGAGGGGGGAGGGGAGAGGGAGACGAGGAGAGAGTCTAAAGCTGACTGCACTGAGCTTGGAGCCCGATGTGGGGCTCGATCTTACAACCCTGAGATCACGACCTGAGCTGAAACTTAAGAGCTGGGCGCTTAACTGACTGCACTTCCCAGGCGCTCCAGACATGGTTTGTTTTTTTTTTGTTGTTGTTGTTGTTTTTAATCACAAAAATAACACGGTCTTAAAAATTCAGAAATTTACCCCAGAAAGTTAACGTCCCCCCAAAATCCCATGTCCTTGATAAGCCCGTCCTTGATACTTTGTTGTACGTGTCCACGGGCACTTTTCTATGCTGCCATTTTTACTAAAATACTATGTATTGTTTGGGATTGGATTCAGAGTATAGTACACACTGTTTTGGATTGTATGTTTTCTGTTTACAGAAGTCTCATCCTTTTTAAACATTGGGTGGTGTCCTGGGGCACCTGGGTGGCTCCTTCAGCTCAGGTCATGATCTCAGGGTCTTGGGTTTGAGCCCCCATTGGGCTCCGAGTTCAGTGGGGAGTCTGCTGCTCCCTTTTTTCCGCCCCTCTCCCCACTCGTGCGCATGCATGTGTGCCCCCCCAAAGAAATAAAATCTTTAAAAAAATTTGTAATATCGTAACACATGGTTTTGCTGTAATTCCATTTTCTTTATAGGCGTAGTGGTATCATTGTACATTTATGCAAATATTATGTAGGATAAGTTCATAGAGGTGAAATGGATGCATCCAAGGGCATGACCGTTTTAAATTTTAGGTCTTATACTGCGCTGCTCTAACAAAAATATCATAGACTGTTGCTTTAACAACAGACATTCATTTTTCACATTTCTGGAGGCTGGAAGTCCAAGATCAAGGTGCTGGCAAATTTGGTGTTTGGTGAGGGCCCTGTTCACTGTTCATAAAGCCTTCTTGCTTTGTCCTCACATAGTGAAAGGGGTGAGAGAGCTCTGTGGGGTCTCTTTTATAAGGCTACAAACCCCATTCATGAGGGCCTTGCTTTCACGACCTAACCTCCCCAAGGCCCCACCTCATAATAACCATTCCACTGGGGGTTAGGTTATCAGTATAGGAATCTTGGGGGTTGGGGAGCCGGAATACTTCGTTCATAACAAGTCCTGGTTTAGATTTCTGAGAGTGGTGGAGATGCTTGCTTCATGATACAGATTAACATGAGGACGCCAGGAACAGGAGGCAGATTTTTTTATGATGTGAGGTCAGCTTAAAAACCAGGCAGTCTCAGACTAAGAATTAACCAGACAATGTCCGTGTAGTGACACCTTGCTCCTCGCTCATCAGGGTCTCTTAAGAGACCTTTCTAGGTAGATCTTTATCTACTGACGTAAAAAGTTGTCTCGGGTAAGGGGGAGTGCGGAAAGCAGTAGATGGTTGCGTTTGCACACTGTAGACAGACAGATGTAAACATATGTGTAAACCAGAGAGCTGTGCCCTACTGGCGCCTCTCGGGGGCGGAGGCTGCTTGCAAGGCACTTATCTGCACAGCCCCTGCGCCCGGAGCTGTGCTGCGCCCGGGACGTGGCAGAAGAGATTTCTGCTCTCGTGGTTTGTAGTCTGATTCAGGGAGGATGGACAGTAAACCTGTAATTAGGGCAGTTTCAGCTTAGGGTGCGTATTACGGAGAAAATGGGGTAATAGGGCTCAAAGTGGCCGCCTTAGGTAAGACGACCGAGTGTCCCGCGCTTGCTGGAGGTGCTTATGTCATAGGAGTCTTCCTCTTTAGATATTTCTAGTATATTTGAACTTTCGACAAGCGTGCATTTGTTTTATAATCCGAATAAGGCCGTTCTTTGGCCTTGTCTTTGATTTTTGTTAATCTTTTCCCTGTTCCGAAGGTTGCCTTTTAGCTTTGTTGATTGCTTCTCTCGTTGCAGAAGCTTTGTGTTTTGATGCACTCCCAGTAGTTTGGTGCCCTCGCCTCAGGACACAAATCTAGAAAAACGTTGCTACGGCCGGTGTCAGAGAAATTACTGCCTGTGCTCTCTCTTCAAGGATTTTGATGGATTCAGGTCTCACGTTGAGGTCTTTCATCCATTTTGAGTTTATTTTTGTGTGTGGTGTAAGGAGGTGGCCCAGTTTCATTCTGCTGCGTGTGGCCGTCCAGTTTGCCCCACATCATTTGTTGAAGAGACGGTCTTTTTCCCATCGGACATTCTTTTCTGCTTTGTCGAAGATTATCTGGCCATGTAATTGTGGGTTTGTTTCTGGGTTTTCTGTTCTATTCCGTTGATCTCTGTGCTTGATTTTATGCTGGTACCATACCGTTTTAATTATTACTGTTTTGTAATATAATTTGAAATCTGTAATTATGATCTCTCCTGTTTTGTTTTTCAAGATTGCTCTGACTGTTTGGGGTTTTCTGTGCTTCCGTCCAGACCGGAGGATTGTTTTAGCTCTGTGAAAACTGCTCTTGGCATTTTGATAGGGGTGGCATTGCATTTGTAGACTGCTTTGGGTCGTAGGGACATTTTGATGATCTTTATTCTTACTAAGGCAGTTTGTTTTATTTTTACTTTTTAAAGATTTTATTTTTTTGACGGAGAGAGAGAGATCACAAGTAGGCAGAGAGGCAGGCACAGAGAGAGGGGGGAAGTAGGCTCCCCGCTGAGCAGAGAGCCCAAGGCGGGGCTCGATCCCAGGACCCTGGGATCAGGACCTGAGCCGAAGGCAGAGGCTTTAACCCACTGAGCCACCCAGGCGCCCCGATAAGGCAGTTTGAATAATAAAACCCATTATGAAGCTTAGAAATGGAAAAGCTTGTCTTCAGAAGGCTGCCTCGGCGTCGCGACTGCTGGGCCGCTCACGCCGCCTCCGCGCCAGCCTGGCTGGGGGTGCACGGCAGACGCCGGGGGCCCCGCGGCCCCTGCCAGCAGCACCGCAGACTCGGGTAGCGAGTTTGTGGTCGGGATAGAAGGGGCCGGGGAGTGACGTGAAAAAAGCCAGAGGAGAGCAGGTCTTAGGGCAGAGCTCCCGGCAAGGGGTCCCCCCAAGGCATGTGGAGAAGGGGAGACACCGGGGGTGACAGACCTGAGGGAAGCACGGTCAGCTTGACCCACGCCGCCTGCCCGCCCCGGACGGCGCGGTGTCGGGCGGCGCCGGAGCTAACGCCCGCCCGCGTGTCTCCCGCTGCAGACGCCGTGCGCGAGATCCGGAAGTACGACGACGTGACGGAGAAGGTGAACCTGCAGAACAACCCCGGCGCCGTGGAGCACTTCCACATGAAGCTTTTCCGCGCCCAGCGGAACCTCTACATTGCCGGCTTCTCCTTGCTGCTGTCCTTGTGAGTGAGGGCGGCGCCCCCTCGCTCACCTGCGCTTTTGACTCCCTCGGTCTGTGGCCTTGAATCCGAGGCCCCGATGTGCCCGGAGGCCTCTGACCTGGCTCCCGGCCTCCAGGGGTGGCGCGGCGAGCGGCAGCCGGGTGACTGGGGCCCTGGAAGACTTGGGTCCCAGCTCCGCCGAAACTGCCGCCTGCTCTTCGGGGGGCAGGCGCGCGCCCCGCTTGCTCTCTGCGCGGAGGCTGGAGGGAGTGGTGAGGCCGTGCGCTCCGGGAGAGCGTCTCTGGGAGCCGGCTTAAGGGATCAGCTGAATAGGGGCCTTTTGGGAGAAGAGTGGGCAGAAGCGGTGGTGCAGAGGGGCTGAGGGCGTGTCTGTCCACAGTGTAGACCTGTTGCGGGAGCAGCCTGTCTCTGGTGGGTTCTTTGGTAAGACCGAGTGCCTCCATCTGGGGCAAGGGGGTGGCTAGTTGGCCGAGACTGAAGTGATAACAAAGCCCGTTTGAGTCTGGGGGCTGCTTTGCTGCTTCCGCTCATGGGGGTTCTCGTCCGAGGGACCCGGCTGCCATTGAGCGTACCGATTGGCTAGGGGCGAGCATCGTGCTCAGGCCAAGGGCTTCCAGAGGTTGGCAGGGTAGCATGTGAATTTTCTAGCTGGGCTCTTCTGCCTCTAGTCACTGGGATGTCCTTCTTCACTAGGCATTAGGATGCCTGCCTGCCTGGGTTTCAGGTTTTCGAAGGAAAGATGAGCTGTTCAGGCGACCTTGACCACTCTCAGTCCATGCTGGAGTGTGGCAGAGCTGGAGCTGCAAAGGGCAGAGCTTTTCCAGGGGGGTCTGTTGGGTCACCGAAGGGGTCCGCAAGCGAGCTGTCTTTAAACTGGAGAGGCAGGCAGTGAGAAGGCCGGGAGGCCGGGCGCCCCGGAGTTGGAGGGTTTCGGGAAGCTCCAGAATGAGCTATGATTTCGTGGTCTGAGACTGAAAGGGAGGCGCAGGCCCTGAGGATTGAGTCCCAATTGCAGCTGAGTCCCAGGGAGCAGGAAGAACTCGCTGTATCCGCAGAGCCCACGGAGGGGCACCTGCGTGGGGCCGTTAGTTGGATGTCCGACTCTTGCTTTGAGCTCACATCGTGATCTGGGATTGTGGGATCATCGGGCTCCGAGCTCATTGCAGAATCTGCTTCAGGTTCTCTCTCTCTCCTTCTGTCTCTCTCTGTGTGCACGTGCGTGTGCGCATGTGCACGTGCACGCTCTCATCTTTAAAAACAAGAAAGACCCCGTAGAGGCTTGGGGGTGGGTTGGGAGGGGACTGCCCGGCAAGCTTATGTTTCATCTGAAAGGTAGAAAGGAAACTGGGGGCTGCAGGGGAGCGCACGGAGCCCGTGAGGAAAGCCGCGTCAGGAAGGCAGCGGCCTGCCACGGGCTCTGCGTCGTGAACGCGGTTAAGACCTGGAGAACAGGGAGTTTCCTTGATGCGTTTCCGTGAGGTAGGGAAAGGGCCAGGGAGTCAAGGGTGGAGAAAGCCCTGGGATGAGAGAACGGGGACCCCCGGGAGGCGGTGTAGTTTCCGCTCACGCTGGTCGCATCCTGGCCAGGGGCTCTGGCCATCTTCTGGAGGGGGGATGCTGGAGGGCTGCAGGCGGCCATCGCCCTCAGTTCCAGAGGAGGGAGGAGGCTGGCAAAGGTAGAACTAGCGTGGGAGGAGGCTGTGACCCTGATCTCAGTCCGTGTTCTGGGAAGGATATCCTGGACCGCTTCTTGGCTGAGTATAGTGTCCTCGCCTGTTTCCTATCGCACCGGACAGGTCTCTGGGGTCTCTGGGGACAGGACGGGAAAGGGGTTCTCGAGCAGGAGCACCGCCTCTGGGGTGCTGTGCCTCCCCCCCAAACGAGCGAGCGCGAATAGCTTGTGTGGCTTCAGAGAAGAGAGAGGGCTTGGCGGCAGCGGAGTCCGGGAGAACGAGCTCTGTCCGTCCCAGCCCGGCCTCGTCCGCGCGGCACGCACGCGGCTGCCACTGGCTCTGCAGGAGCGGCCGCCGAGGCGAGGGCAGGCCGCTGGCCTGGCGCCGGGGGGCGCGGGGGGCGCGGGTGGGGTCCCCGTTCCCGTGGGTGCCTGCCGGGGGGCTGCCCTGGCCGGGTGGCGGCTCCACCCTCCGCCTGCCCATGCTGCTCTGCTGAGGACACTTGCGGCCCAACCTGGGCAGCGGCCGCAGGGAGAGACAGACCCGAGGAGGAGTCGGAGGCGGGCGGGTTATCTCCTGCCGGGGCGTGCAGCTGCCGCGTGGGCTCACCGCGGGGACCAGCTCTTGTGGGACTCGCGTTCGGAGCGGGGCTGCCTGTGCAGACGAGCCTGTAGGTTCACAGAGGGCCGCAGAGATGGGCCGTCAGGGACTGGGACAGACGTGCAGTCGTGGCTTCCTGTACCCTAGCGATGTCCGTGGTAGTGGAGCAGCTGCTGGCGCCCGGCGTGGAGGCTGGGGCTGCCAGGAGGGCGCAGCTCGCCCTGTCGAGCTCTGTGTTGGCGCGCCACCTGGAGGGCTGCCGCCGGGACCCCGCCTCTGGGCAGACGCCGGCGGACGGCAGATCGTGAGTCCGAGGCGGCCGTGGTGGGCAGAGGTGTGCGCCTTCTGCTCGTGTGTCTGTGAAGTCATTCTCCTGCCTCTTTTGCTTTCCTGGTCTCTCCCAGAAGGACGCGTGTGGGGCAGATGTGCCAGGTAGCTGGGCATGCCAGGGAGTGCGTGCTTGACTTAGGCCTGCTTCTGTGACACTGTGCACCTGGGTGTTCCAGCCTCGTTCCCATGGGTGAGTTGCTAACGCTGACGGTATAGTCGTGTCCGGTCCCAGGAGTGTTTCAGCAGATGCAGAGTCGGGTAACCCCGTCACCGTCAGGGTGCAGAGCAGTCGGCGGTTCCTTGTTCAGACACCATGCTGTTCCTGAAGGATGCGCGGAAATGAGGAGAAGGGAGTGAAATTTGGGCGTGCCTTTCCAGTCTGTTCTTGCGGCCGCACTCTGCCCTTTGCCCTGCTAGCTGCCTCCCCGCTTCGCTGTGACCTGTGCCTTTCACAAGCACATAGCACTGGGTTGAATTTCGTTTTAGACGAGTCAGACACGACAAGTGGCTGGAGTAGCTTTTGGGCCCTGCTTGCTTCAGTAGCCACAGCTCTCCCTCTGTTGGAGCCAGACGCTTTGCCGCGCCCTCCCATGTCTCTGTCCGGTCGCTGATCCAAAAACGTGTGAGGCTGGTCTCGTGCAACTTCTTAGAAAAGGAAATGGTGACCCCAGGGGTCAGTGTGGATTCACCAGTTGCCCTGCAAATGATCTGTTGGATCGTTTCTGGAATTTTCCAGAAATACATACTCCTCCCTACTCCAGGGCTCAGATCTTACATGGTGGCTGTGGTCCTTGAGCAATTTCTCTTTTTGCACAATGTTAGCCGTGGAAAGTTCTTGTCCAGACTGGATGGCTACGCAACCTGTACGTGACTTGCAGAAATAGTTCAAATAAAAGCAGAACTGTAATTTTTGTTGCTCGGATTACAAAGTTATTCCTGCTCATCGTAAAATAAATAAAGGCCCCTAAACTTCAAATAATGCAGGAGTGTTGGGCACAAGAGGGAGTGCTTTGTCTTATCCCCAGAGATGGGTAATACTGGGACGTTTCTGAACTCTTCCAGTCCTGTCTTAAGTAACGTGTAACTTTTCTTTCACAAGTGCCGTGGGGTGTTTTTTGCTCTGCTGTGACTTGCCTTCTTCACGGAATGATGCGTCTTGGTGATTTTTCCATGACTCATGCAGACCACTCTTGTTTTTTTTTTTTTTTTTTTTAAGATTATTTATTTATTTATTTATTTGAGAGAAGAGAGAGAGACAGAGTCAGAGAGAGAGCATGAGAGGGGACGGCAGAGGGAGAAGCCGACTCCCCATGGAGCTGGGAGCCCGATGTGGGACTTGATCCCAGGGCCTTGGGATCATGACCCGAGCCGAAGGCAGCTGCTTAACCGATGGAGCCACCCAGGCGTCCCTCGCTTTTTTTTTTTTTTAGGATTTTATTTATTTCTTTGACAGAGAATCACAAGTAGGCAGAGCGGCAGGCAGAGGGTGGGGGGAAGCAGGCTCCCTGCTGAGCACAGAGCCCTATGCGGGGCTCGATCCCAGCACCCTGGGATCATGACCTGAGCAGAAGGCAGAGGCTTAACCCACTGAGCCACCCAGGCACCCCTCGCTTTTGTTTTTTAAAGTTTATTTATTTATTGAAATGATCCCTATCCCCATTGTGGGGCTTGAACTCACAACACCGAGATCAAAAGTCATGTGCTCTACTGACGGAGCCAGTCAGGCACCCCTGAGCCAATGACTCCTGTTAGCCGCGTGCAGACCTGTAAAGGAACGAGCGAGAGATGTTTGTCTCTCTATGCTGGGTCAGGCTTGCTGATGTTCTGATAGCTATTCTATGGGGTCCCACTTGTAGTCTTAGCTCGAGGGACATGTGAGCACCACTCAGCATGGGTTGTTGCCGCAGAAAGACGACAGTCGTCGGGGGAGATGGAGGAGACATGCGCACAAGTAGCCTTCGCTGCCTTGTGTTGGGGTGATAGCAGAGACCAGGGGGTTGGGGGGGCGGCTGGCTCCACCAGGTCAGGGCATGGCTTTGGGTAGGCTCCTCCCCTCTGGCACTAAGTGTTCTTACCTGGTAAGGGCTTAGCTCTGGGGCTGCGGCCCTGTGGTCTCACCTCTGTGTGTGAGCGGTTTGTATGGTTTGTTTGGGTTCTGGTTCTGTTCAAAGCCAGTAAGAACTTGAATAACCTGCGTAGCTGCGGGGGGGGGTCTTGTGAATGGAGAAGGGCAGCTCAAGAGAGATGGAGTGGCCGTGCCCAGGCTCACGCAGCAGCTGGTCCGCGCTGGTGGGAGCTGCCAGTGCGGGGTGATTAGTTTTCAGGCCCCCTTCGACCATAGACCAGAGACCGGGCTCTTGTGTTCCCTGAGTATTTACTGCCTGGCTTTTGGGAGAAAGGCTCCTGTGCTCTCTGTAAGCTCGAATCTATTCTCCTGCATGTCCTCATCATCGATCTTGGTTTCGTGAGCCCCACGACTAATCTGTTAGGTGACTCTGTGTCCGTTTTCATACATCTGAAGGTGGTCATTGGGTAACAGTCTTTGGAGGAAGATGAGGCTTGAATAAGAAAGTTAAGTTCTTTGAAATGTTATTGCTACCCTAACTGCTGCTGACCTGTACCTGTACCTTTGCTGCGTGTCTTTCTAGAGCTTTCTACATTTAATAGCAGCTGCCGCTTGTTAGGCGTTCCATATGTTAGACACAAAATAATTTTTATAGTAGTTTTGTGAAGAAGAAATGGGGGTTCAGAGAAACTCAGAAACCCCTCCCGAGTCCCCAGAGCTGCGTCTTGGCAGAGCCGAGAAATCAAACTTAGAGCAATGAAAGCTCCATGCCTGCATTCTTTCCCCACGGTCTGCTTGCTTCTTAGAAACAGGGTCGGGGGCGCCTGGGTGGCTCAGTCGGTTAAGCATCCGACTCTTGATCTCAGCTCAGATCTTGATCTCAGGGTCGTGAGTTTAAAGCCCCCACTGGGCTCCACGCTGGGCATGGAGCCTACTTAAAACAAAACAGACAGGGTTAAGCAGTAGCTCCCACGTGGGAACTTGCATTTTCTTGGTGTTTACTGTGAGTGTCATTCTGGGACAACCAGTCTGCCCCTCCGGCATTCGTGTGTGTCCAGCCAGCTGCCGTCTCTTGGACACCGAGCCCATCCTCCCGTTTTTCTGGCAACAAACAGTGGAGAACCTCCCTCATTTGCCATTTTGTGTGCACCACGGCTGGGCCTGGTGCTTTGGGTCTCCCGATCCTGTCTGACGCATCTGCCTTTGTCGCTCCGGTACACGTGGCACCGGCTGGCACTGGCATGGTCCCTGAGGACCGGGAGCTTCTAGCTGAGTGCGGGGAGGGGCCGGCGGGGCAGGGTGGCTGGGTCAGGAGAGGGGAGAGCTGGGGTGGAGCACTTCGAATGCTGGTTCCTGAGTTCGGCCCGACCTCCGTGCGGCGGAGCGCTGGCTTATTCAGGGGGCGCTGCGCCTGGCTCGGAGTTGCGTGTGATGCTTGGCAGTGGCCAGAGGCTGGGGTGGAGCAGGAGAGCCCCGATGGAGGGAGGCAAGTCGGAGCTTGCTGGAGGGAGAGCTGCTGGTGGCCCGAACCAGGGCATGGTAGCAGGGGGGCAAGGAGCAGGGCGGCGGGGGGCTGCCAGCGGAAACGCCGGGGTTCGAAGGCTGTGCTGCTGTGGTTCTGTTGGGGGCACTTGTGGAGTGGCAGTGCTGGAAGGACTGTGCACAGGAGGGACGGGAGCCAGCAGAGCTCACCGGAGGGTGGCTGGTCGGCGGGATGGCAGGCCGTGGGCAGCTTTGTGGAAGGGTTGACGGATGGGGCAGAGGGAGGTGCTGGCAGCTCCACGTCCCTTAAGTTAGAGGGGAAAGGAAGTGTGTCAGGAGAGGCGAGACTGGGGTAGAGACCTAGAGACAGCAGGTTAGTGGATGAGGGGACCACAGAGGAAGAGAGCGACGCTTGGAAGAGCGGCTGGTGGTAGTACCGGGTCCTGGTGGGGCCTGCGTCGGGAGCGTGCTGGGTGGGGTGGGGTTGAGCAGCCCCCCCCCCCCCCCCCGTTGGAGAAGGTGGCCTTGGGCTTGAAGAAAGCCTGGCGTCCTGAAACAAGCCTGCGCTTCCCTCTGCCGGTTGGCTTCAGGGGGTGGGAGGAGGGTCTGGGCCTTTGTCCTGTCTGTAGGCGTGGCAGCCCTGATGTGGACAGTTTGTTCCCTTCCTGGGTCCTTGTGTTTCTTTCTCCTTAGGCTGGGCCACCGAGTTTGAGAACTGCTCTCCCAACCCAGAAGCCTGGGGGTGCTTTATCCTTCTTCCTTGTCCCATGTGGTCTTCCCCTGTGGGTTTTTTTAAATCACGGTGAAGTTATGCATAACGTCAAATTAACCACCTGAAGCATTTTTTGGTGTCCAGGTGGCTCTTTCGTACACCCAAGCTCCAGAACTCTTTGCACCTTACGAAACTGAAACTGTCCCCGTTGCCAGCCTCGGGCGCTGACCTCCTGAGCCTGCCTTCCTCCTCGTCCTTGGAACCACTGCCACGGTGGGGCTGCCGTCATCCCAGCTGGGCTTCCTGATCCTGTCTTGGCTCCCCCAGCCTGTCCCCTTGCCTCAGACAAGTGACCTTCCTGACACGGAAAACCGACCCCGTTACCCCTGCTTCCAGTGCTTTCCTAGCACCGTTGACATGAAGGCTTGATGCCCAGGTCCTTCGGGATGTGATTCCTCCCTGCGGGCCTCTGTTGTCTCTGCTCCAGTCTCCCCATGTCACGAACTGGCCACGTGGGTTCCCTTCCGCAAGTATTTCTGTGGCCTCTGCCTAGAAACCCGCTCCCCCCCCCCCAGTGGCCCAGCCGACTTCATCTCTTCCTGCTTCCCTGCGGTTTCTCTCCCGATTCTGCTCCATGAGGCCCGCGCTGTGCCGTTAGCCAGCCCAGAGGGCTGTCCTCCGAGGCCCCGGGCAGCCTGTGAGGTACGGCTTGGGAACCTGGCCTTCTCCCCTGTAGGCCGATGAGCTCTCTGCCAGGGTCGTGGGCACACACTGAGGGCTGCCTAAACCTTGGGGACCAAATAGGGGGATGTAGGCAGATGGAGACAGCTCAGGCCTGCGTCCAGCTTGTGCTTGGCAGACCGCCGTGCTGGGCATCATAGAAGCCCATCATGGAAACCCAGCTCTTCAGGTCTCCTGAGCTCCCACCGTAGGGATCCCAGGGGCGTTGGGAAGAAACAGTGTCCGAACCCCCAGCAGGTGCACACTGGGGGACTCTGGTCTGGGATGGGGCCTGGGATAGGCTGCTGCCGAGTGCAGATCCGGGCGGCTGTGGGCTCCGGCCAGTAGATTACTGTTACACACCTGTTCCCTTGGTTTCTGCGTCCCTGCTTGGAGACTGGCAGCTGGCCGTCGTCCTCGCTGGGAGTGTGGCCACATGGCAGCTCCTCCCATGCTGTCTCGAATGTTCAGAGGGCCACACTATTTTCTCTGCTTTTGCTAAAATGTCAGTCAAGCTCAAGATAGTGCTCACCGTCCAGACCCAGGAAGGTCCACCCCTCTGTGTGTATTCATAACCCAGTTTTGACCCACAGGGGGGCTGCTTTTCTGCCTGTCCCTCCGGGCTGGGTGCTGTCACTGCGGTCTGCCCCGGCAGTCAGATGGGGCTGCCCTTGTGCTGCTCTGCCAAGTTCCTTTCCTTCACGGCCAGTGACCTGGGGGCTGGGTTGTCTGTTTGAAGGTGATTGAGTCCCTCCTAACCCACAGGGTAGAATTCATCCAGACCCTCAGAGGCAAGCAGGGGGCTCTGCTTTGCCTTCGGGTCAGTGCCGCTTACCCCTGCTGTCCACCTCTGCAGATGGCTGGTGCCTGTGTCCTTACCTGGGGGGGGGGGTGCGTGCCAGGCAGGGGCCAGCCGCCAGCCTGGGCTCTGTTGTCATGCCCTGATCCTGGCTGCCCCCCGCCCAATGACCCACAGAGGCAAGCTGATGTGACCATAGTGGGATTTGGAATTGGGTCTGGGTTTGGGTCCTGGGTCTGTTATTGGCAGTTTGGTAGCCTCAGGAAAGTCACTTAAGTTCCCTGGATCTGTAGAGTGTGGGCGAGGATGCTTTCCTTGTGTTTTTGGTGGGAAGATTGAGGCGATTCAGGTGATGTTCTCCATGTCATTTCCGGAATGTAGGGAGTGTTTAGTAAGTGGTAGCCGTTCTCAGTATCACCACGAGTAGCGATAGTTTTCTGGGGTTTTCTGCACTGTGTGGTAGGCTGTGCCAAGCTCAGGCAGGAAGTCAAAGAGAAGGCCCAGTTTTGGCCCTCAGGGGTCTTGTGCTCCGGGCCAGGCATGGGGGTGGTGGAGTAGAGTGGGATAGGCCGTGCAGCGGGGACACAGGGTTGGGAGACGCACAGCCTCAGGACACCCAGTTAGATGGTGCTGGGGGGCTCTCAGCACTGGCCAAGCCCTGGAATCACCTGGGGCTGCTGCTGGCTTTGTTGACGTAATAGCATGACAGAAGGACAGCTCCTCCCACGTGACATAGCTTCGGCAGTGGGAGTCCACTGGCCACTTCCATTTTATCTCCCCACCTCCACTGTCCCCTGGCTGTGGGGTTTTTTTTTCTTTTTAAGATTTTATGTATGTATGTATGTACAAGAGAGAGTGAGCATGCGTGAGCGCCTGAACCCAGTGCGGTGGGGGCAGAGGGAGGGAGAGGCTCTCAAGCGGACTCCACACTGAGCAGAGCCCAGCGAGAGCCGGTCCCAGCGCCCCGAGATCATGATCTGAGCTGAAACCGTGGCGGACCCTTAAGTGACTGAGCCGCCCAGGCGCCCCTGGTTGTGGATAATTTTGAAGCAAATCCCAGATATCATGTTTATAGGCAACAGGAAATTTCAGTTTATCTCTTTGAAAAGAGAGGGACTTTTAAAAAAAATCATAAGCAGCACTATCATCTGATCTTTAAGAACTTTACAGTAATAGATTAGGTTTTTTTTAAAGATTATATTTATTTCACAGAAACATAGCAAGAGAGGGAACACAAGCAGAGGGAGTGGGAAAGGGAGAAGCAGGCTCCCTGCTGAGCAAGGAGCCCAATGCGGTGCTCGATCCCAGTCCTGGGATCATGACCCGAGCCAAAGGTAGACGCTCAGGGATTGGGCCACCCAGGTGCCCTCCGGTAACAACTTAAGAAAATAAACTTGTGACTGCTCGCATTCCCTGATTACCATGCAGGTTTTGGGTTTTATAGTTTGTTTAAATAGGTATTGAGATAAGGTACCTAAGGGCTTTTTATTTTTTTTTTAAGATTTTATTTATTTATTTGACAGAGATCACAAGTAGGCAGAGAGGCAGGCAGAGAGAGAGGAAGGGAAGCAGGCTCCCCGCTGAGCCCCGCTGCGGGGCTCCATCCTAGGACTCTGGGATCACGACCCGAGCCGAAGGCAGAGGCTTTAACCCACTGAAGCCACCCAGGTGCCCCTCCTAAGGGCTTTTTAAACTCCTGATGCTCAGGCCTGCGGAAGGTAGAGCAATGTGGATGGAGGTCAGGTGTGGGTTTGGCTTTTCGTTCCACTGGGTTTTTTGCCCCATCTGTGGCTCTGTTGGCTGTTGTCGTTAGTTTCTAAGAGTCGGGCTAGAGCAGCACTGCAGATCTATGCACTGGGTAAGTTCCTTACAGAAGTCATTCCTGCCCCAGGTCCGCTCACCACAGTGGTCGCAGCCCACGGGGTCCTGTGGGTACTGGGCCAGGAGGGGCTCTGATGACGGGACAGCCCCAGAGCAGGGTGGGGGTAGTTCTTTACACGCTGTTCAGTAAGGACCATCGGATGTGCGTCAGAACAAATGTCGACATCTAGAGTATGGATTGTTCAGCTGTTTGATTTGGACAGAAGAACTGTCTTCGTCATGCTCTAGAAGCAGATGGTGAAGGACCTCCTCCTTTGGGGCAGGGGTGCCAAGCAAGCAGAGACTCCTTCTTCCTGACTCCAAGGTCACCGAAAGCCTGACGTTCCAGGAGGGCCCCTTTCTGAGGCCGAGTGTGGGGGAGTGGGGAGCAGGGTTCTAGATGGAAAGGGACCTCTGGGGCTCCCAGCCTGCGAAGGAGCGCGCTGGTGTCACTGAGGAGCTGGGCCTGGCATTTAATGTCATTTTAATTCATTTAAACTGAAAAGGACGCATGTGGCTGGTGGCCTCCACATCGGACAGACAGTAGCTGAAGCCCCCTCTTGTCCTTTACTTTGATGCCCTGGTCCAGGCATGTTTCCCAGGCTCTGAGCATGGGACGTGGCCTGCCAGAGGCACTGCCTTATTTCCTTTGGACTCAAGTTACTACTGTGCCTGGTACACCCAGGGCTGATGGCTCCTTTCTCCCGCTCCCTCAACTGCTCCAGTCACCAGGTGGGCCATGCACATACTGGAGTCGGGCTTGTCTGCCCTCATTCCGTTGCTCTCTGTTCCCCAAATTACATAAGATCTCTCCGCTGGTTTCAGGAAGGCAACAAGACAAAGCCCGGGAAACACGGCCCGCTCCTGTGCCCTGGTTCTCTTTAGTGCTAGGGGCGGGTGGCCGTGTGCTTCCGCTCGGGTCCCCTCTGGCTAGCCTCGCTGGCCTCAGGGTGGGCGCGTGCGTCTGGCCATTAGCTGTAGCTGCTTGGGACTTGGCATTTACCCTGGTGCTAGTCCCCCACCTCCCCGTTTTATGCTAAGAGGAGGGCCAAGCCATGGGAGGGGGGGTGTTCTCAGGGCGGCCCTTTCCGGAGACGCGCCCTGGGTCTTTCTGTGGTTGCAGACTCTCGAAGGGTGTGCGCTTCCTGGTGTCGCTTCTTCCGTTGTCATCATTCCACTTTGCCCAAAGCCTTTCCTGGCACATTGGCTGGCTTTTGGGTCCTTGTCAGGGCGGGCGGCCTTCTCCGCGTCTGTCACGTTTTCTCCTGGATGGGTGGGCGGGGCTCACCCAGAAGCCACCAGCAGCCCTGCACACCTCTTGTCTGGCGCAGGGCCGCGGCCAGCCTGGAGAGTCAGCAGGTGGCACTGTGGCACTAGCTTGTGGGGCAGTGGGTTAAAGGGGAGTTGCCCGCCTGCTTGTCCCTGTGTGGGGCCCTGCTGACTCAGTGACCCCATTCCCCTGAGGGCGTGGTACCCAGGAGGTGCCTGGTAAACGCCAAGTGGGCGGGATCGGCAACAGCGTTGGGGTGAGGGCTTGCCAGAACCAGAGGAAGTCGAGGTCGGCGCTTGGGAGGACCCTCCCCTTGCTTTTGCCCCACGTCCTGTTAAGCCAGTGTCTGCCCCCCTTGCCCGCAGGAGGGAGATGGAATTGCTGCGAAGCGCACAGGACCTGTCTCCCCTGCTTGCTGTGGTTGGCGCTGTTTCTTTAGTGTCCACATAGACAGTCTGTTTCTCCTTCCTTCTGATGTTTACCCAGCCTTCTACAAAAGCACGAGAGCTCCACTCACTGTCCAAGAACATCTTACAAGAAAGCTGAGTTGAATTCAGGTATTTGGGGATGACCTTTGCCAAGGACACATCTAGATCTTCTTAAGGTTTGCGCGTTGACTTTTCCCGTTAGGCCCTGGGCGCCTCCGTCAGCCTGCTGCCTTTGGGAAACCCCTTTGGCTCCTGGGTTCTCCTCTGTTGTCTGGAAATGGATGGCTAGGAACAGGTACCTGCGTAGTAGTACTCGGGCGGTAGAGCAGAGCGTGATGGAGGATAGAGGGCACGAGACAGAAGAAAGGCAGTACCTCAGCCTTTTCTCCAGGCTGACATCTGGGGGGCAGGTGCAAGAACTCGGGGCCGCGTATGTGAGGGGCAGCTCCAGAAGCCCGGCTCCTGGGGTCACTGCCCTTGGCTTGGCCCCAGGCCCCTGGCTTTGGTGGTGAGTGATTTCCCCCCTGCCTCTTGGCTGCCGCTGCGGTCACAAGCCTGACTTGCTCATCAGCACGGTCTTACGTGGCCCCTCCGCTGCTGTTTCCTGTCACCCTGTTGCTGCCTGTGTCCTCGGGGAGAGCCAGGGCCCCAGGGAACAAGTGACAGCTTGGAGAGAGGTGGTAAGGGGGAGCACGGAGTGAGTGCAGTGCAGCTGGCCACGTGGGGGTGTGTCAAGGTGCTATGGGAGAACCGAGAAAGGGAGGACCCGGGAGGGTCAGGAAAGGGTTTTTGGGGAAGGTGTTGATTGAACTGGATCTGAGTCACTAGAAGAGGAGAAGCTATCACAGACCAGAGTGCAGTGACACGGAGACCAGGCGGGCGAGAGCCCAGTGTGTTCCAAGAACGGCCAGCCGTCCGGTGTTGCTGGAGCAGAGCGTTGCACGGCTGGTGAGGGTGAGGCCGAGACGGGACCGGCACCGGAGGGTTGAAGCTGAGGGGTGACGTGGTCAGACTGTCTCGGACTGGTTTCCTTTCAGAGTGTGGATCGAGAGGCTGTGTGGTCAGGGATCAGGAGGAGGCTCCTGGGAGCTGTTAACCAGCTAGGAGACAAGTACTGAGGCCATCCCCGTTGGCAGTGGGGATGACCCGCCCGGGAGATGGTCTGTGTGGAGGTGACGTGGACAGAACTGGGTGGGGGCTGGGGGCAGAAGGAAAGGGGCAAGGTGGTGTGTGCGCGGAGTGCGGATGGACCAGCGACAGCCTTCAGCACGGTGCGGTGCGGGGACGGTCCGTCCACTGACAGGCTGAGCTGGACTTGGCTCAGGGACCCCCAGGGCCCAGCCTTTAGTAGGCAGTTAGATGTGAGGGTCTGGCCCGAGGCGGGCCCTGTCGGTGATGAGATGGGCAGGCGGCGAGGGTGGCTTGAGTCGGGCGGGGAGTCACGCGAGGAGGGCGGCCTGTCGGCTGTGCCAGGTGCTGCCGAGTGCACGCCCCGAGGATTCCACGGCCCTCCTTGGAGTGGGCTGTTAGGCCATCAGTGGTCCTGCTAGTGACTTGGCTGGGGCAGGCCCTAGCTTGGTTGTCAGATGGAGGGAGGGAGGACGGGCCAGCAGGAGGGAGAGCTCCTTGAGAACAAGTTTCCGGGAGGGAAGAATTACCAGAGTCGCCCAGGAAGGGTTGGAGGAGTAGGTCTAACAGGAAGGCAGAAGGCGTGGACTCGGGGCTGGGGTGGGTGGGGGGCGCCGGCTGCCGTGCTGGCTCCTGCCCCGTACTGAGGGAGAGATCGTGAGTTTGGGCTGTGAGCCCGGGCCAGGGCGCCAGAGCGGGCTGCGGTTTTGGGAGGCTCCCCGCACAGCTCTGGTGCTAGTCTCCGTCTGCCCGGGCTCGTGGTGGCAGCCCTGGCGCTCCATAGCTAGGGATGGGCTGGCTTGGAGGGCAGTGGCTGTCACCACCGCCTCCTTGGGGATGGCCTCCCTGGGTAACCAGGGGGACAGCTGTGGTGGCTTCCGGCTCTGCTGGAGTCCCGCTCACGCCAGCCAGCCGGCTGGCCCTGTTGTGCTGGGGTCACCCTTGGGCTTACTTGCCCCATCTTTGCCTGCTGGGTCCAGCAGGTGGCACACGTGCCCTCCCCGAGCCTGTCACCATCTGGGAGGAGGGGCCTCTTCCACATCACCGGGATCTACGCGGAGCTGCCCAA
Source organism: Martes martes (assembly GCF_963455335.1). NCBI lineage: Eukaryota > Metazoa > Chordata > Mammalia > Carnivora > Mustelidae > Martes > Martes martes. Next base: position 120,541,222 of record NC_137897.1, on the reverse strand, counting down.
GCACTTGAGCACTCAGCGTGGAGGTTTGGGAAGTTGGGGCTTAGTCAGACTTGCCTTTCTTCCTGGGTCCCTCCAGTGACTTCTGCCCTGCTGACATAAGGCAGGTGTGTTGCTTCTCTCTGGCTCCTGGGGTGCGTGGGAGCTCCTTCCACTTCCGGGGCTCCAGCCCAATGGGGGGCAGGCTGGTGTATAGTCAGGGGCTGAGACAGGGAAACTTGAGCCCTGGGCCACGAGGTCTGGCTGCTAATTTTAGAGAGCACATGTCATTGGAAACTCTCCCTTCCTGCCAGGAACCAGCAGCCTGGCTTTCCCCATACTGCCGGGGGCCCCTGGAGCCTCCCCGCAAACCAGGAAGCGTGATGGGCATCTGAGGGCCCCTGTGTGCCTGCCTCCCCTGCCCCTCCACCCGGGGACTTGTTCCTCACAGGGACTCTGCCAGGGCCCACACGGTGGGTGGGGCGGGGCGGGGGGTGCGCGCCGTGTTTCTTGCTCCGTGCCCTCGGGCCGTCGGAGAGGCAGGTGTCCACAGGAACTCTGGGAAAGCTGGCAGCCTTGGGAAGGCTGGCCTGGGAGCAGGCATCCAAGGCTGCTTTGTCTGCTCTGAGCAGGCACTTTGTTGTGGAAACACTCAGCACAGAGCAGCGGCTTTCCCTGTTCCCCAGGGGTGCCTTCCTCATCCGTGGCCAGCCTGAGCCTCTGTCTCAGGTGTGTGGGGAAAGCGCCCTCCCTCCTCCCTCACCGGTTTTTACTGTTTGAGCTGTGCCTTTGTCTGTTCCCCTCTTCTCCTGTCAGGTAACAGCTCAAGGACAGGGCCGGCTGTCGGAATGGAGCAGCAGGTGCCCCCCACCCCCGGCTGCCACCTGCTTGCCCCTCGTGGCTGGTCTGCACCTGAGATGTATGCCTGGGCCCTGGTTCTTCCTTTTCTGCTGCCCCAGTGCCGGAAGAGCTCACCGTGGCAATGTTGTCTACCAGCTGCCTGTAGACCGCGTTTAGGGAGGGGGCGGGGAGAGAAGAGTCATTTCTGTCTGTCTCTCGTTGGGCTTGGGAGCGCTTCCCTCCAGGTGGAGAATGGGTGGTGGTTGCAGGCTTGGATCCTGGGGTCACACAGACTGCAGTGGGGATTTGCCTTGGCCGTTTTTGGCTCTTGACCTCTACCACTCGCCTTAGCCGGTTTCCCCTCTCCGACATGGGCAGCAGTCGCGCCTCCCCTATCAGCTAGGCGTGAGGATTGGGCCCAGAGGTCGGAAGTGCCCCCAGATGCTAGCTGCTCCTCTTTACCAGGGCAAGCCTGATGTCGCAGCTAGGAAGATGGTGCTGTGGCTTCTTTGGAACACCTGGGTGCAGGCCCTCAGCTGGAAAGGACTAGGTTTGGGGTCCTCTGGCTATAGCTAGGCCTGGTCTGGGGTGTCTCGTCGGCGTGTTGCTTCCTGTGCCTTTGGGACTGAAGGACAGCTCCAGGGCTTTGGGCGGCCGTTTTGGGGCAGTATTAATCATTCTGGTGGCAGGAGGACAGCTCTCAGGCTCCGCCTTTTCCTTTCTGTTGCCAGACCCAGGCTGGTGGCATCTTGCTTGGCTGCCCTGGCAATGTAGGAGGACAGGTCTAGGCTAGAGGCAGGGTTGATCAGGGGCAGTCAGGAGGCGTTCGCGCCGTCCTCTCCGCTCGCTTCCGCTCAGTTTTCCTCCTTTCTCAATCGTAGCCTGCTGAGACGCCTGGTGACGCTCATCTCCCAGCAGGCCACGCTGCTGGCGTCCAACGAGGCCTTTAAAAAGCAGGCGGAGAGTGCCAGTGAGGCGGCCAAGAAGTACATGGAAGAGAATGACCAGCTGAAGCAGGTGAGTTCTGCCTGCGGGCCTCGGCTGCACGGCATTCCCTGTGCGCCTCAGGGCCACTGTTGGCCTGTTGGGCCGGGAGTGTGTGACGCTGTGGCTGTTGGCCAAGCTGAGGGGTTGGGGAGAAGGTGAAGGGGTGGTTCTCGGGAGTGTGTACGGGAGGGATCCGGGGACTCGACGGGGAACGGGGTACCGTTGGTGCTCCCTTGTCTCTGTGTGCGACACCCGGGCCAGACTCTTGCTTGACAGAGCTGACTCTCCAGTGAGCCAAGCCCTGTGCTGGGAGCCATGGGCCGGTTAGCACAGAAGAGTGCAGGATGGGGCCTGTGGTCTCCTGCGGATTGTATCGGCCGGGGACAGAGTGGGGACGGGAGGCGGCCAGTCTCGGAAGGCTTGTGTGAGGAGGGGAGGTGTGAGCTGAGCTGGGAAGGAGATGGGTGGACGGACCTGATTCATTCATAGATGGGCTAGAGTTGCCTGGGCAGGGATGAGTTTGGGGCTCCTGGCCAGAGTGAGCTGTGGAGTCTGGGGGGAGAGGAACGGAGGTCGTTGGTCAGGTGGGGGTGACGGCAGAAATCTCCAGAAGAGAGCAGACTGAGTCGTTGGCTGGACCGGTAAAGCCCGCAGTGCTGCTGAGGAGGAGAGGCCGGGCATGCGGCCTGGGAGCGCGTCTGTGCTGACGGTCCCGATGGTCAAGTGCCCGAGGCTGCTTGAGGAATTGCACTCCATGGGGAAGACAGAGTTGGATCGCCTGTTTGCCTGCCTGCCTCCCTCCCTCCCTCCCTCCCAAGTAACCCGTGCCCTTGGCGTTCTGCCTAGGAAGCTGCTGGTGGTGGGGTGAAGTCGGACGGTAGGGATGCCGAGAAGAAGGTGGAGGAAGAGAACAGGAGCCTGAAGGCTGATCTGAAGAAGCTGAAGGACGAGCTGGACGTCAACAAGCAAAGTGAGCATTGTCCTCAGCTGTCCCGAGCCCCTGAAAGTCTGGACGCCCCCGCAGTGGTGGCTGCCCCACTTGTGCCAGAGGATTAATAACAAACACGCCCTTGGGCTCAGGAGCTGGGTGGCAGCAAATAGCCCTCTGCTCGCACAGCTGCTGGGCCCAGAGGTGCAGTGTCCGTCTCGGGGCCCAGGGGGCCCCAGCTGCTCCGAGACTAACCCCAGCGCATCTCGGCCAGCACCAGGCCTGGGGAGCGGTGCTCTCTGCAGGTGGCGGTGTCACCAGGGTCTTTGGGGCGGGGACAGAAAGAACTCGGGACACTATCCGAGAACTGCTCACAGTGTTCCTGAAGAACCTGCTGTGACCCCACCTCCCTTCCTGAAGACCCCCCCCAACTTGCTTTTTGTTCTCAACTTTGAGGGTGAGAGTCTGCTGCCTGCTGCCTTCTCTCACCTCAGCCTTCTCACACTGCCCCACGCCGTCAGCCTCCCTGAAGGCTCCTGCGCCTAGGGTCACTTGGGAGTCCCTCCGCCAAACGGGCCAGGGTGTCCCCCCACTTCGGGGGCCCTCACGGTAGCTGGCAGGGGAGCTTTCTGGGGGGGGTGCTCTCTAGACAGCCTTAGAGGGGACATGTTCAGACCTGTATCTGGTGTCTCCGGCAGCTGGGTTTTTCTCTCCCTAACCCCGTCTTTCTGTTGCCTTTTCCTCTTCATCGGCATCATCCCCAGAATTAGAGAAGGCCGAGAACGAGGCTCGGGCCATGCGGAAGCAGTCTGAGGGCCTGACCAAGGAGTACGACCGCCTGTTGGAGGAGCACGCGAAATTACAGGTCAGCCGCACGCGCCGCCGGCTCTGTCGCAGAGGATCAAAGCCCCCCTGTACCCCGCACCCTCCCACCCGCACAGGCCCAGAGCGGGCCCACCCCCAGACTAGCCTGCCTCAGCGGAGCCTTCGAGAGGCCCCAGGGGCAGGCTGGCTGCTTTCTCTCCCGCTCCCCCTTTCTTCCTCCTTTGCTGCTGACTCTGGGTCTAGAGAAGAGCCTGCCGAGCAGTGCCAGTCTGGGCCCAGCAGCTGGAGCCCTTCCTCGGGCAGGGGGGTGTGGCTTGGCAGATGGCAGCCGCTTGCTAAAAAGTGGCCTCAGCAGTGCGGTGCGCCCTCTGTGCTGTGGCGTGCCTGGCCTCACCCCTGGCATCAGTGTCTGTCTTTTTTTTTTTTTTTTTTAAAGATTTTATTTATTTATTTGACAGGGAGAGAGAGATCACAAGTAGGCGGAGAGGCAGGCAGAGAGAGAGGGAAACAGGCTCCCCGTTGAGCAGAGAGCCCGGTGCGGGGCTCGATCCCAAGACCCCGGGATCATGACCTGAGGCGAAGGCAGAGGCTTTAACCCACGGAGCCACCCAGGTGTCCCGGCATCAGTGTCTTTGAGAAGAACGCTTTCCCTTACACGTGCACCTGGTCTGTGGTGCGGGGCCCCTGCGCTAGTCCAAGTGTGTTGCAGGGAGACTCTGTGACGGGCAGCCGGCCTTCTGTACGTGGCTGTGGGGGTGATGCAGGGCCGGGGCCACCCACCTATCTCATCCCCGCCCAGGACCTGAGTCCTCAGGTTGGCTGATTGTGGAAGCTCAGGTGGCCTGGCAGTTAGGCGCGGCAGCCTGGCAGACAGCCCTAAGTTCTGACAGTTTGCCTTGTTGCTTGGCAGCCCACGTTTGGCCACCACAGGGGCTGAAGAGGCATGACGCGGCCCCAGAGGAGGACTGGTGGTGGCCTCAGTGTAGGGGGGCTCACTGGCAGGATCCACAGAGGATACACATACAGAACTGGGCAGGGCCTGAGCTGGGACTTGGGGGGGACTTGGACTGCCGGGCCTGCCACGGGCCCGAGATGGTGGTTGGTGTGGGGCCCTGTGGCCTGAAGGGAGGAGTGACGGAGGAGGCTCCCAGCTGCGTCTCCCTGGTTGGTGTTAGGGTCACAGCCTTCGCTAGAATGGGGCCACTCCCACCCTGGCAGGCCTTCGGGTGCTGCTGCGGAGGGGGGGCTCCTTGCTCCCCTGGTACCTGTCACTTGGGGAGAAGGCAGCAAGCTGGGCCTTTAGGGTGGAGGGGCCAGGGGCTGAAGGGGAGGGGTGCATCCTGTCGATCCCTTGCTTTGTGGTTTCTGTCCCTTCCAGGCAGCAGTAGACGGCCCCACGGACAAGAAGGAGGAGTGAGGCTGCTCCTCCCCGCCTGCTACCTGGCCTGTGCCCGCTGCTGCCTGCAGCCCGGCCTCCCGGGTACTTCGGTTCGCCCCCTCCCGCTTCCCGCCCCCTTGCGCACCTCGCAGTTCGCGCTGTCCCGGCGTACCGCAGGGGACCCGGTTGCTGCCCACTCAGGATGAGTTCACGACCGTCCTGGCCAGCCAGGCATGAGGCAGGCATTGCTTTCCACTGAGTTGAGCCGTTTTTTGTGTTGTTTGGGGCTCCAGGGCCCCTTGTCTCTGGTCCTGCTGGAGGGTGGGTGGAGCAGGCCTAGTAGAGTTTCTCCCGGGGGCAATAAAGGTTGTTATCATGTGACTGTGGTTCATGTGTGTAATTGGGGCCACCAGGAGGCCACCTCTTTCTGCCATCGTGGGAGTGACCAGGAAGGTGGGGGCAGGGAGCTCTGATAGAGAACCCAGGCTTTGGTCCCGGAGGCCTTCAGGTTATTTTCTTCTAGCTTATTCCGACCCCTAAAGGTTCCCTCGTCCCAGGCTAGGCCCAGGCTCGCTCTCACTTGCTCTCTCTGTGCGTTTGCCTCCTGCTCCCCACGCAGGCCGTGTTTTATGGCTCCTTGGGTTAGGGTGTGTCTGATCTGTTGGGTTGGCCACTGGGTCCAGGGACTCTTGGGAGACTCTGCGAAGTGCTGCGGCTTCCGGGTGATAGAGTTGCCTGCCTCTTCTGAGTCCTGTTTGTCACATTTTAGGACAGGTAGAAGGTGGCAGAGTGCCACGAGTCAACTCCCTGCCTCACTTCCTCCTGAAGGTTTGCAGGATGACCTCTGACTCATGTCTACTAAGAGAGGAGACCTGCCCTTGACAGTGACCTCTGGCTGGCTCAGGGTAGAGCTTGGTGTGGGGGAGGGTGCCTTCTCTGCTGCCTGCAGCCCTGGGAACCATGGGGCGTGCCTCCTGGCTTAGCGCCTGCTTTCGCAGCGGTGTCCCCCTTTGGTGGTTGCCCCCCCCCCCCGCTAGCTTCAGTAGGTGGCCTCTCCCGAGCGGGGCTAGTAGTGTTCAGGACCAGCCCGAGAGCCCGGGTGGCTGGGGCTCCTGTGGCCTGTCTCCGACGCGGCGCTTGTGCTTTGCTGGCTCGGAGAACGGGGCGGAAGGAGCAGGTTGGAGGTGTTTTCTTTTGGAACTGTGAGGCTCCCGAAGATGTTAGTGCCAGTGGCTAGCTTGTACTCACACACCTTCTAACCCTGCCAGGCCTGGCCCAGTAGCTGCCTTCTCCGGCGTCCCCCCACCCATGCTTTCACGGGCCGCAAGTTGGCGTCTGATGGGGCATAGGGGCGGGGGACTGTGGGTGAGGCTCTGTGGGGGCTGTGCTAAGCTGAGGGATAGTCCCACTTTTCCAGGAAGTGTTCCCTGACTCCCTTGCCCTCCCTTGAGCTCGCCCTTCTATGAACCTCTAGAGGCCAGAGTCCAAACAGTGTGACTGTGGGTTCTTCCCTGGCCAGCTTCAGGCGCTCCCTGCACCCCCGTAGTGCCGGTCCCTAGGCCAGGCAGAGAGAAGAAAGCCGCAGCTCGCTGTTTCTGGTGTACCCCATCTAGTTAGGGCGGAGGGGGCGACAGGTCAGCCCTGGCCAGAGGGCCGCTCACGCAAACCGGCACGCGGGTTGTTCGAAGTGCTGTTTCCTAGCAGCCCTCTGCCCTGAGTAAGCCTGTTCCCCCCCTTGCGCCCTGCCCGTGGCTGCGGCGGCCCCGTGCACACCAAGTCCTGGGCTGGCTGCTTTCCTTACCTGTCTCCTACTAGGTGGCCAGACCCCATGTCCTAAGCCTCTTCCCCAGAGGCAGATTCCAGAGTAAATGGTGACTGCCCACTGCTCTCAGGGCTCCAGCCAAGCAGTCCAGCCTCTGTCGACATCTCTTTTTATGACATTGATGTTTTCTGAGTCTGGTGGCATTGCGGCAGGTGCCTCGGAGGCTATTGGGCAAGAGGTCCCGAGGACCTGAGCCAAGCCGTGGCGGTAGCTGGGGGAGTGGAGATGGTAAGGAGTTGGTGTGCGCCCAGGGTGCGGGAGCAGAGCGGGCCTCCGGGGGTGACCCTCGGCTGCAGACTCCATTCTGTGGGTGCGGAGGCAGGGACTCTCACTGGAGGAGTCGACAGGGCAGGGCCCGGCGCGAGGGGCCTGGGACCTGGCCCGCGTGTCCCGCCGGGAGGTGCCTACACGTGCCCGCACAGGCCCGGCTTGCACTGCAGTCGGGCCTGCTCAGACAGTGCTCCTTTCTGAGTTCTGTGGGGACCTGCCCCGTCCTGGTGAGTGGTGACCCTCAGAGCACGGCCCACCCTTGGCTGTCCGGTTGAGGGCTAATGCCCCTCCTCAAGGGGGCCGTGCCTTGCTAGAGCGCAGGGACCGGCCTGGGAGGAACTGCAGGGGGCAGGGGGCAGTGGGCCAGGACTCCCCCCCCCCCAGGCTGGCATCCAGAGTGAGCACCAGGCTCCCACGCCTTGACCCACCGTCCTGCTCTCGGGATGCGGCCACTCTGTGTGCCCCCCAGAAGCAGCCTTTTGCAGTGTCTGTGACTGCTTTGAGGCTCTGCCACGTTGTAGCAGGGCTCAGAGTTTCCTTTTCTTTAAAGCTTTTATTTATTTAAGTAATTTCTGCACCCAACATGGGGCTTGAACTCACGAGACCCAGATCAAGTCACACGTTCTTCCAGCTGAGCCCGCCAGGTTCCCCGTTTCTTTCCTTTTTAACAAAGACGACATAGGCCACGTTTTGTTATCCATTTCCTCTCTCAGTGAACGCTTGGGTTGCGCCTACCTCTTTTTTCTTAATGCTACCCAGTCAAGCTCTGGCACGCACCCCTGCACCGGAGCCTCTCCTGTGTGGGTCTCCAGAAAGCTCGTTGCCAAGTGCAGCGAGGCTTCTGGGGCCTCCTGTCCCTTGATCGGCAGCAGCCCCCGCGGAGCCTCTCGCTCCCTCTTCCCTGACCATCCCCTGCCCCAGTGCACGCGTATGTGCGGCCCTTCCCGAACCAGGAGGTCACCCTGCACGGCCTGTCCGGGTCCCTCTCAGCCCTCTGGCCGCCCCGCCTCGGTCTCCGTGGCCACTCCCTCTCTCCCCCGAGAGTCCAGAGCCCCAGGGCTCACGCGGGCCCTTCTCCCTCTACACAGGCTCTTGGCCGCCCTCGGTGAGCTCGTGCAGGCTCTGGACTTTCAGAGCCATGTTCATGGCTGAGAACCTGTTTTCTCCAGTCCAGACTCTTTCTGGAACTGCAGACTCCTTGTCCACCCTGTGCCTAGACATTTCCGGTGAGGTGATCTCTCCGGTACAGCAGGCCCTCGGTCAGCTGCCACACACCCCCTTCACACCCTCTCCCTCATCTTCCTGGGCTCAGGGCCTGCCAGTGCCGCCCTTCCTGGTGCCCAGGAGCTCAGGGTCCCGACTCCTTTCTGAAACCCACATCCCAGCCATGCACGGGTCATGGGCTCCACCTTGCAAACAGGTCCCTAATCTGAAGATTCACTTGGGCCCTGCGCGGCCGGCGCCCCAGTCCCACTGCTGGCTGCCTCCCCGGGTCCCGCTGCGGCCTTCGCGCTGGCCGTCCCGACCTCCTGCTCAACTGCCACTCATGGCTTGCGCCTCGGAGCTTACCTGTTCGCCGCTGTATTTGGGCGCCCTTCAGGAGTCTCAGCACCCGTGACTTCCCACCCACCTCTCTCGCTCCTCTCCCCCTGTGTACCGGGTGCGTGGGGAAGAGGTGCTCTGCCGGCTCCAGGACCTGCTCTGCTCCCAGGTCCTGGAATGGCGCCGGCCCAGGGTTCCTCGGAACAAGCGCCCGAGGAAGCAGCTCGAGGTGGGGATGCCTCCCCCCCCCGCTCCCCCCGCGCCGCAACCCCTCACGACAAGCAGAGGTGTCTCGGGAGCCAGCTTTGGAAAATGACATGTTTTTATTGCTATGTTTGCAGTGGCTTTTTAGCACAGTAAGAATGTCCCCGCTGGACCCCCGCCCTCACCCAGGCCCACCCCTCCGACCCACGTCGGGGCGGCGTGGGGGAAGCCTTTCTAGGGTCCGCTCGGCCGTCTTGGGATCGGACGTGACACACACGTGGGTTAATTAAAGCTGCTAATGGAAGACTTGAGATGCGGGAGGCGCATCTGCTTGAAGCTTGCAGGTGGGAGCCGTGCCTGGGCGCAGGCCTTCCCTGGCCGCTGCCCACCTCAGATCCCTGCAGTCGTGCCCAGCCCGGGCCAGTGGGGGGGCAGGGCACGGGTGAGCCTGAGCGCGCCAGGCGAGCGGCCCTAGGTCCCCCGGGGGGTCACGACTGCGCATCTCACCCTGCCGGCTCACGGGCAGAGGGGGTGGGGGGATGCTCCCGGACGGGCCCCCGCCCCCGCCGTGCACTCTGTCCACCCCGGTCTGGGGCCCGGGACCGCACATGCACACCCGCACGACAGACTCGCACGCTCAACAGCTTGAAGCTTTTGCCTATGAAAATTAGATTTATAAATTCACACTCCTTGGCTGGGGCAGAGGGCTAAGGGGGTGCTCAGAGGGACCGGGAGTGGCAGGGAGAGTCGGGACGTCGGGTTCTTTTCTCTTTAGAAATATACAAGCAGGAATCTCTTTCCTCAAGTTTTTATAAAATGTGCAAAATACAAGCCTCGTTTGCCCACAGGCACAGTTTACACCTGGTAGTGACCTTGGCTAAGAGATCTAGGTTCACCCTACATACTCACGCACACATGCATTCATACACAAGCTCACACAACTGATATTGGTGGCAATTGGCGCAGGAACCGGAAGGTCCCGTTGCTGGCTGGCTCTCTAAGCTTCTAGAATAGGGACGGGGAGAGGGGTGGAGCCCAGCTGAAGTAGCCGCCTTGGCTCTCCTGCCCTGGTCCCCCAGCTGCCACCGCCGCCCCTGGGGTGGACGGGCCGCCCGAGGGAGCGTCGGGCAGAGCCCGGAGGGGCAGGCGTGCTGGGGCCGGGGGAGACACTGCAGCAGGCACAGGAGTGGGGGGGGGGGCGGTCGGCAGGGCCTGGGAAGCAGCGTGCGTACCAGCTCCTTCGGGGGGGGGGGTGGAGGGGAGGCATCTATTTTTGGTGGGTTGTGGTATTTTTGGCGTTTTATTAAAAATGGAAAAAGTTATTTTAGTTAGCACTCGTGGTGCTTCCTCCCACCCCCCCCCGGCAGACCCCAAAAGTGTCAGGGAAAGGCAAGCCCCCCGGAGGGGTGGGGGGGCTAAAGCAGGGGCTGCTATGGCTACAAGAGGGTGAGCTGGTGATGGGAGCCAGGGCGCCTGTCACATGACGCTCTCCACCACCACCACCTTGCTGCTCTCGGACACTGGGGTCAGGGTGGTCAGGCCCCTGACATCCGAGTCCTGAGCTCTAAACTCCAAGTGGTGGAGGCCCCACACAGGCTGCGTCAGGTGCTGCCAGCGCTGCAGGGGAGAGGGACACGTTGAGTCCCTGGGCGATGGCCCGGGGAGGGGAGGGGAGGGGAGGGGAGGGGTGGGGAGGTGCCCGTGCTAGCCCTCGGCCTCTGTCCACTTCCCGCCACCGGCCACCGGTTGGGGACCAAGGGCCCTCCTCCCGTGGGTACTGACCACACACCCCACTCTCTGTACCAGGGAAAGGGGTGAGAGGCAAGGGACAGACCCGTCCTCGCCCCACAGTGACCTCAAGCCCCGGAGGGTCTGCCTGCCCTCCACGCCGGCCCCCCCCCCCCCGCCCCGAGCTGGCCCCGGAGACTCCCAGCACTGGTCCGTCCAGGAGAACGGGCGCTTGGGACGGAATGCCTAGCGAGTAAGGGAGAGGCGGGACGGGCGACTGACCTCAGCCATGGTCCCCTTGGCTCTGAGGAGGCAGCCCAGGAGGTGGAGGGGCACACACAGCATGGAGGAGAGCGCGAAGCCCCAGCCCATGGCCTCGCCCCACCACGGGTACACGTAGGTGTTGTTGTAGACCAGCGGCTTGTAGTACACCACGTTGAAGGTGAAGATGCCCTGCGGGTGAGAACCCCGGCTCTCAGCCGGCGGAGGGCCCTCGGCGTCCCTCCCCCTGCCCAGCCTCCCCTGGCCCTTACCATGCAGACCAGTGGGGTGAAGAAGGACCAGCACCATTTCATCCAGGGGCAAGGTCGGTACCCGATCATGCAGGCCACGTCATCCATGAACCTGTCTGCTCCTGGGGCGGGTGGGGCGTGAGGGCTGGAGCTAGAGACCCCACCTCCCCTGCAGGCCATGCCCCCCCCCCCCCCCCCCCCCCCGCCCCGCAGACCTACCGTACACCCAGGCCACCACCACGCACTCCCAAAAGGCCTGCCAGAGCAGGGTCGTGCCGCTGGCCGAGTAGTAGTCAAACAGCTGGAAGACATACATCCCGCCCTGGGGACAGAGCCGGGTCAGGGGAAGCGGCAGGCGGATGGAAGCCGCGGGGGGGGGGGGGGGAAGAGGGGGAGCCCCCGCCCCGCCCCCACTCACATCGGTCACCATGGAGAGATCGATGACAAAGCAGAGGGCACAGCAGAGGGCCACAGAGATTTCCCTTTGGAAACGGAAGTAGTAGGAGGCCGGGAGGAGGTCGAGCAGGCCAGTGATGAAGCCTTCCACACCTACAAACTGTGGCCAGGCGCTGAGGCCACGCCCCTCCCCCCTCCCTGCCGGCCAGCTCCGCTCCCCCAGTGCCCCCCCATCTGCCCCCCACCCCCCCAGCCCCCCCGTTCCGTCACCCCTGGCAAACCTGGCTGTCCAGGCCGAGCAGCAGCAGCATGAAGAAAAACAGGGCGGCCCAGAGCGGGGCCACAGGCATCAGCGTGACGGCCCGGGGGTAGGCGATGAAGGCCAGGCCCGGCCCTGAAGGGGAAGGGGCAGGGTTCAGACACGGGTGTGTCCCACCCGCGTTCCGCGGTCCTCGGTCCTCGTCGCTTGCCTTCCTCGTCCCCCCTTCCCAAAGGGACGGAGGCGGCCAGAGCATCTCGTGGCCGAGGCCCCTGCCTCTCGGGTCGAGGCGTTGCCGGGTGTCCCTCGAGCCCCTAAGGCTGGGTCGTCTGACTTGGACTCCCGGCCTCTGATTCCAGCCGCTACTGCGGTCACAGGCCCCCCCGTGAAGCCCGGAAAGGCCCTCCTCTCCCCCTGCGCCCTCTGGCAGATGGGAGGGGCTGTGGGTTTCCGTGGTGCGTCGGCCTCGCAGATGGGAGGGCCCTGCGCCAAGGCCCTGGGGCCGGGCGGACAGGAGCTCGAGGCTCTGCGGGGCCTGGCCCACGAGGCTGCAGCTGTGAGCCCGCCGGAACAGCTGGGCCTCCCTCTGGCCCAGAGGGACGCGGCCAGTTCGGGGACCGTTTCTTCCGGCTCCCGGGACGTCCCCCGGCGCGCGTGTCCGCGAGCACGGTGCGCCGGAGGGCCGCGGCGGCCCAGGGGCCGGGCTAGGGGGGCCGGCTCTTTACCTGACTCCGCCACCTTGGAGATGTGCACGCCCTGCTCTGCGGCCATGAAGCCCAAGATGGAGAAGACCACGAAGCCAGCGAAGAAGCTGGTCCCGCTGTTGATGAGAGCCAGGATGATGGCGTCCCTGGGGGCAGAGGGGTGGCGCGCGCTGGTCAGGCTGCCTGCTGCCCACGGGCGGGGTGGGGGGGCAGGGGTGGGGGGGCACCTACTTGTAACAGTTGTTGTTGAAACGGTTGTAGCTGCCCAGCGCCGTCAGGGCCCCCAGGCCAATGGCATAGGAGAAGAAAATCTGGGTCCCGGCATCTATCCACACCTGCGCAAGGGCCGGCCAAGGGAGGGCGTGAGGGGCCCTGCGGCCTGGCCCACCCCCCCACCCCACTCCCCCACACCTCGCCCTCACCTGAGGGGACCCCAGCTTCGACCAGTCAGGCTTGAGATAGTAGATGATGCCGTCCAAGGCGCCGGGCAGCAGCACCCCACGCACCAGGAGCACGACGAGGACCACGTAGGGGAATGTTGCGGTGAAGTACACGATCTGGGGGGCCAGGCGGCTCAGAGGGGGCCCCGCGGCACCCGCCTCCCCCTCGGGGCCCCCGGCTCGGCAGGATGGCCAAGAGGGCCACACTGCCCCCTCCGTAGCAGGCTGCCCGGGGCCCCCGGCTCGGCAGGATGGCCAAGAGGGCCACACTGCCCCCTCCGTAGCAGGCTGCCCCGAAGCCGAGAGGGAGGTCGGCCAGCAGCCCCCCTTCTGCTCCTCAAAGCCTCGGCTCCTCCCCGAGGAAGCTCCGCGCCCGGGCTGGAGCAGGAGCAGCTCCACGGCCGGCACAGGTCAGCGGCAGACCGAGGGGAGAGGCAGGGAGCGGGACAGCAGCCGGGGGGCAGATCTCCCGCCCCGCCCCCGGCCCCCGGCCCCCGACAGCACGTCACTCTGCAGAGAGGCCGAGTCTGGTAGTCGGGGCTAGACCCCGCCGGCCAGAGAGCAACACGGGCCCCCATGACTTCTGCCTCCCGTCCACGCTGAGCAGAGCAGGACAGGCAGGCAAGGGAGAGCCACAGCCTGGGTGCCCCCCGCCCCCAACCAGGGCCAGCACAAGGGAGTGAGGGATAGAGAGAAAGCGGGGCAGGGGCAGTCGGCGATGACCCGACACAGGCAAGGGGCAGCGGCTGCCTGGGCTTCTCCCCACCTCAGGAGGGAGAAGGTGGGGGGGGGGGAGGCTCCAGGCATGGGCGGGGGAGTTTGGAAGGGCAGGGAGGACGATCCAGGCATGGGTGGAGGAGTTTGGAGGTGGGATGCGAGGAGGATCCAGATCCAGGCCTGGGCGGGGGAGTTTGGAGGGGCGGGGAGGACGGTCCAAGCATGGGTGGAGGAGTTTGGAGGTGGGGGGGGGCACGATCCAGGCCTGGGCGGGGGAGTTTGGAGGGGCGGGGAGGACAATCCTGGCATGGGTGGGGGAGTCTGGAGGGCAAGGAAGACGGTCCAGGCATGGGCGGGAATGGAGCAGTCTGGATTCAAGGACCTGCTCCGTGCTCCGCCGCGGCCCTGGCCCGAGGCCCTGGCCCCCTCCCGTTGCAGCGGTGATCCTCGGCAGAGCCCGCCCTTCTCTCCCCCGTGCCCCCTCCCCCCATGGCCGTGCTGCCCCCAGCCCGGTCGTCACCCCCAGCCCTGCGCGGGCCTCCGGCCGTACCTTTCCTGTGGACTTGACCCCCTTCCAGACGCAGAAGTAGACCAGCACCCAGCAGGCCAGCAGACACAGGGTCACCTCCCAGTTGAGGGCCCCTGGCACCTCCAGCCCCCCGGAGAGCCGCAAGACTTTGTTCCTGGGGGAGGGAGAGCCCGTGAGCGCCGGGTCAGCAGAGGGTAAAGTGACTGGGAGCTGCCCCAGGGGTGGCGCTCCCCGCCCTGCCGCCCTCGGGTCCAGGTGGGGCCCAGGTGGCGGGGCCCTCCTGGGTCCCACCCAAGCCTGCGGCCTAGAGGCCTGGAGCTACTGCCGTTTGTGAGCCTGAAGCCCAGGAGCCCCCGGCCGGAGGTGCGAGGGCTGGTAGCCGGGCCTCAGGGCACCCTCAGCCTGCACCAGGGCGGTCCCCCCTCCCTGACTGGCCGGCACAATGGCGTGCTGACGCCCGGGACTGAGAAATGGTGGAGGAGCAAGGCCCATCCGTTCCAGCGCCTCTAGAGACCGTGCTGGGCACTCCCTGAAGACAGGCAGGGCCTGAGGTGACCCCTGCTCTGCGTCCCCGGGGCTGGCCCCCCCTCCCCCCCGAAGACGCGCAGACTCAGGCCCTGTGTGCCGCCCAGAGACAGGGACGGGCAGAACCTGGCCCGGAGGCGCCTGACTCACTCCCAGAACTCGATGACAGGGGACCGGCGGTCAGCAAGCTGGTCACATGTGAGGTTGGCCAGGCTGGCATTGGCACAGTCTTCATGGCGGAAGATCTCCACACAGTCGGGGGTGTTCCAGGTATGGCCGCAGGTGGCCCAGGGCAGCGTGGTGGTGAAGGACTTGACCAGGTAGTAGAAGCCCCAGGCCAGCACCATGATGTAGTAGGTGTTGCAGTAGAAGACGATGACCATGGAGGCGTAGCCCAGGCCTGGGAAGGAGAGGGGTTTCCGCGCGGGCTCTTCTCTAGCCATTCCCTACCATCTACCCTCCCAGGCTCAGAGAAGGCTCCAGAGCAGATCTGAGAAGATCTGGTGGGAGGAGGTGGGGAGTGGGAGGATGCAGAGAGCCTCCCGGCCCCTCCCTTGTGTGAGGGTCCCAACACCGGGACCCTCCCCAGTCTTTATCTGCCACCGCTCCTGGCTTCACCTGCACCCTCCCTCCAGCCCTCCCCTCTTGCCCCAATCCAAGCCTGAACGTCCCGTATATTCCCTAGCCTCACACACCTGTCCCCTTCTCTTGGGTCCCACTGCCACCATGGATGGCTGAAGGAGGGCCAAGCCTCCACCTTGGTCCCCAGTGGCCTCCGGTACTCAGCAGCTGGGGACTTTCTGGTGACCTGGGGCCATATGGGAGACAGTCCCCCTCTCAGCAGGCAACCCTGGCCAATCACTCCACTTCTCTGAGCCCCGGCTTGCTCAGGGTCCCTCCTAGGGCCTGGAGAGACTGGGGGCACACTACCCACACGCAGAAGGAGCTCTAAAGTAACCTTTGCCAATGATTCTTCCCTTCAAACCCTGAACTCCATGGCTCCCATCCAACCTCCTGAGGCTGGCCCTCTGGCCTTCGGGGTACAGGCGCTGGGCGGCGTCTCGTGCTGTCGCCTCTCACACCCTCCACTCAGCCCCTGGGGACCTGCTGGGCCTGCATGTCCTGGCCTCAGTGGAGAGGCCAACCCCCGACTCCAGTCCGCATCTGCCCAAGGTCACTGAGTGGTCTGCAGGCCCTCCAGCTTTCCCCTCATGACTTGGGGGACACCAGTGGGACCCCGGCCTGGTGCCAGGATAGGACAGTATTTCTCAAGTGGGTGGCAACTTTGCCCTCGTAGGGGGAGGGGGTAGGGGACCAGTCTGGGGCTGCTCACCTTTGAACAGAGGGCAGATGTTCCAGACGTTGATGCTGCCGGCCTTCATGAACTGGCCCAGCGAGATCTCCAAGAAGAAAATGGGGATTCCTCCCACCAGAGCAATCAGGACATAAGGGATAAGGAATACACCTGGGGGAAGGAAGCACAGGGTGGGCACTCGCACAGGGCAGCCCTGCAGCCCCTGGTTGGCCCCTGGGGAGGTCAGGGTGGGGCCAGCTCTGGGCCCCACCCTGGCCCCATCATAACTTCCCACTGGGTGAATCAGTGCAGGGGTGGCCACTGACTCAGAGGTGCGAGGTGAACAGCCTTGAGAGAAGGGGGCTGGTGTGTCAGGAGGGCTGTGGCGGTCCCTGGGTCCTTACAGCTCCGTTTCTTGGGTTGGGGGGCCCTATACCCACAAGGGTTCTGGGCCCACAGTCACCTGGCGTGACCTAACAGGCGTGGAGGACACATACCCCCTCGTGTCGCAGTTCCCTGTTTGCTAGGCAGCACAGGGAAGAACGGTGCATTCGTGTGCGTGTGCGCGCGCGTGGCGGGCACTCAGGCCCGGGGGGCTGTCTGGCTTGGGCAAGGACAGGGAGCCCCAGCTTTCCCTGCGCCTCAGCACCCACCAGCTGCCTGAAAGTGTGAAGGTCTGCAGAAGAGGGTGGGGGACAGTCCTTTACCAGGGGGCGCAGGGGGTGTCTGGAGATGTCAGTGGTCAAGGACAGGGGAGACAAAGTGCAGTACAAGCTCTGGGGAGCCTGGCCCTGGAGGTGGCCGGCGTGGCTGGGCAAGAGACCGCAGGCCAGAGGTGAGGGGTGAGGGGAGCGGGGCAACGGCAGCCCCTGTCTCCTCCCGTTGCCCCTCCAGGCCCACTACCGTTGCCCCTGCGCAGCTTTGCAGTGCTCCGAAGTCGGGTCTGGCTGCAGCTTGCCCGGCTCCTGGTCCCAGCATCCTTCTTGTGTGTGACCTTGGGCCAAGGCCTTCGCTCTGGGCCTCAGTTTCCCACCCATCATCCAGTCGCTAGGGCTTCCTCCCAACCCCAGTGGTGCTTTGCATTCACAGGACACACGGGTGCCTATCGCAGTTGCTAGGCTGGGCTGGGGCCGGCGGGCATGGGGCGTGCGCGCAGTGTGTCCAGCGGCGGCGCCGGGCGGCCCAGGCCGCAGGCTACCCAAGCCTGGCTCAGGCACCCAGTGTTCCAGGCCCAGGCTGGAGGGGAGGGGAGGGGAGGGGAGGGGAGGGGAGGGGAGGGGAGGGGAGGAGGGGAGGGGAGGAGGGGAGGGGAGGGGAGGGGAGGGGAGGGAAGGGAGGGAGGGGAGGGGAGTGAGGAGAAGAGAAGAGGGGAAGGGAAGGGAGGAGAGGAGAGGGCAGGGGGAGGGACAGAGTAGCCCATTGTGTGTGTGTGTGTTCGTGTGTGCACACGTGGGGGCCCCACACAATGTGCCACTTGTGTGCCTGACCAGCGGGGGCAGCCTGGGCTCCTCACCTCTGGGAGCCACCCCGGGGGGCAGGCCTCTCCTTCCCACCTCAGTGACCAATCGCTCCGGGGCTCCTGCACCCGGAGTCTGGGGGGAGGCCGTGCTGGGGCTTCAGCGGCAGGCTCGCTGGCCCCCTCCCCCCACACACTGCCAGGCACATGACCGGCTAGGGGGGTGGAGACCGCCAGCCCGGGCCACCGGGCGGCAGCGTCGAGCGAGGGGCGGCCTCCAGCACCCAGTATCCCGGACTTCGGCCCTGCGCCCCAGTGGGGCTGGCCGCCGGCTGGGGGTGGTGGTGGTGGTGGTCGGGGGTCCCGGTCCGGACAGAGCGGGGACGGGGCGGGGGCGCTCACCTCCGCCGTTCTTGTAGCACAGGTAGGGGAAGCGCCACACGTTGCCCAGGCCCACGGCGAAGCCCACGCACGACATGATGAAGTCCATCTGGCGCGTCCAGGTCTCACGCGGTGGCACGGCCAGGCGACCGCCAGGCGCCCCCAGGCCCGCGGGGCCGTCGCTCTTGGCCGGGGCGCCGTCGGGCCCGGGCGCGATCAGGGGGCCCTTCTTCTCGTCGCCAGACACGCTGTAGATGCCGTTCTCGGCGCTCTTCTTCGCCATGGCCCCGGCGGGCCGCACGGCCGGGCCGGGGGGCGCGGCGGCTCGCGGGGGCGGGCGGGCGGGCGGCGGGGGGGGGGCGCCGGTGGCGCGGGGGGGGGCCCCGAAGGCGCGGGCCCGCCGGGGGCCGGGGGGCGGCCGGGCCGGGGGTCGGGGAGGCGGGGCGGCGCGGTCAGAAGCAGTCCACGAAGCACTTGAAAGTGAGCCTGAAGAATCTCATGTGTGTCGGGGGCCCGGGGGCGCGCGGGCGGCGGCGGGGCCCGGCCGGGCGGCGGCGGCGGCTCCCGAGACTCCTGCCCGCGGCTCGGGCGGCGGCGGCGGCGGCGGCGGCGGCGGCGGCTCGCCGGGCCCGAGATTCAATCTAGCGGGGCGCGGGCGGCATCGGGCGCCCACGGTCTGCAAGCGGCGGCCGGAGCAGGGGCCTGCGGCCCGCGCCCCCCGGCCCGGCCCGGCTCGCCCGCTGCTCCGGCGGCGGTGACGGCGGCGGCGGCGGCGACGACGACGATGGCCCAGGCGCGCTCGCCCCTCCTTCCCGGCGGCGGCGGCTCTAGCCGCTCTCGGGGCCCCAGCGGGCTCTGCGACTCGCCACCGCGCTCCCACCGTCCCTCTCTTCCCCGGTCCGCTCGGCTGCTGCTTAAGAACCGACTCCAGGGTGATGTCACTGTCGCCCCACCCCCACGACCAGGCTGGTCCCCCTCCCCCTCGTCCCGCCCTCCCCGTCACTCCGCCCACCTCCTCCTTCCCTCCTCCCGAGGAGGAGACGCCACTCCAGCGGGAAGCAGAATGGCTGCTACCTGGGGCGCCGGCCGGTACCACCTCCCCAGGGACCAGGCCGCGCCTGACCGCAGCTTCACCTGGGCCTGGCCGCCGCCCAGACCGCCCCTCCTGACCCGCCCTTCATGGTTCTACCAAAGCCACTGCCCTGGCTGCCTTCCAGCCAGCCTTGGCCCCCTAGCGTCTTCTCCTCTGTCCTTCCAGTCGCTGCCGTTTCCCTGACCCTTCTCCCGACTCCCAGCGAGGTCCTGGGCCAGTGTTGGGTACCAAGGCCTACAGCTTCCCGGCTCCCCGCACCAAAGGGGCAGGGACTGCGCTCACCTGGCAGGCAAAGGAGAGGCTGAACCTCCAGGCTGGGGGGTGGGAGGGGGATTTTGCCAGAGGCACCCCCCTGCCTCCTCCTGGCATTCCGCGAAGGAACCCTGGAAGCTGGAGGTCGGGGGCCCAGCTCTTGGGGTGACAGGTCTCAGTGGATCTCCTTGGTGGCCAGAGACAAGCCTGCCTGGCAAAGCTACACTTGGTCCCCAAGGAGGGGTGATAGGGACCCTTGCCGGCTCCAGCCTCCTGCCAGACTTGCAGGAGATACTGGTACCAACAGGGGAAGGCTGCCCCCTGGTGCCGGTCAGGGGCACAGACCCTCCCCCTAAGGCCTCAGCGGAGAGGCCCCAGCTCCCCACCTGCAGAGTTTCTCTCCCCAGGGCCGGTCCCGCCTCCCTAGCAAGGGTGTTCAGCGGCCTCCCCACCAGCAGCGCAGGAGAGCCAAGAGTAGCCATGGCATAGGGAAGGAAGGGGTCACTGTCCTGGTGTGGATGTGAAGTGAGCCCCCAACCCCCAACCAGTCCCAGACTTTGATCACGGGGCTGTCGTCCCCAGATGGCTCATCCCGTTAAGCTAAACCCTCAGCCATCCGGCGGCTTTAGGAAGAAAAGCAATTCTGGCTCGAGCCAGATTGAGCCTGCTGCGTGAGGGAGGGGCAGCATCTCCACCCAGGACTGTTGGAGGAGGCTCTGGGGGCCTTTGTGGGAGACCCGTAGGGTGGCCGGGGCTTAAGTTGGGTAGGGACGCAGGCGGCTTGGGGACCCTCAGGGCGGCAGGACTGCACTGTTTCTCGGCAGACTTTAACTAGAGTTTTCTCTGGCCCAGTCTCAGAGTGAAGCTGGTCTGGAGACAGAGAGGCCACAGAGAAGTACGTGACCCCTAGATGGCCTGGAGAAGGGGGGGCCACCTGGGGAGCAAGGACAAAGGGGAACCGCAGTGAACCGCAGAGGGGAACCTCTGCACATTGCGAGGGAAGAGGAGCCCAGGAAGTAGGCTGAGGGTCTGGTCCCCGGTCGAGGCGGGGCGGGACGGTTTGGGCGTAGGTCACAGGGGGCCCTGAGGAGCGGGGAGCGGGGAAGTGAGGACGTGGCTGGTGCCGCCGGCGACGCTTTTGAGACGTTAAGATCTTGCTTGCCGAAGGAGTGCGGTGGGGAGGGAAGGCGGCGGCTGGAGAAGGACGTGGGCAGGCGGGGGCACTTTAGGGAAGTGGATTAATTGCAGGGAGCGCCGAGGGAGAAAAGGGCCTTCGGGAGCCAAGGGTGGGGACTCTTCTTTCCCCTGGGAGGGGAGGCAGGTTCAAAGGCCGGTGGCAGAACTGTGAAGGAGCTGCCCCCGGAGGGAGGCTACTGCTGCCTCTGTGCGGTCAGAGGCTGCTGGAACTGGGGGTGGCTGGGCTGGAGGCTGAGAACGGCCTGTGTGAGCTCCAGGACTCCTAGGACCGAGGCCTCCACGGGGTGTATCTAGACACATACAGGCCTCCATATCTGGTGGGTACAATAGGCCCCCAGACCAGACTTGGCAGGGCTGCACCCCCCCCTCCAGTCTTCCTCTAGCAGGTAACGATGCCACCTGTCCCAGGAGGCGAGGCAGCGGGGGTGGGGAGTGGGGGGTGGGGGGGCGCATCCTCACCGGAGCCGCGCTGCCTTCCGCAGGCGGCCAAGACGAGCTGGGCTTCCGCGAGGCCCGAAGTTCACGGACCCAGCCTCGCCTCTGGCCGGGATGAATTGGCAGGAGGTGTCCAAAGTGGGAGCTGGGAGCCAGAACTCTGGCCTCTGGTGTGCTGACCCAAGCAGCCTCTGGCGGCGTCTGAGCTGATGAAGACGCTCCCACGGAATGCTGACCACCAGAGGAGATCAAAAGCAGAGGCATCTTTGGCCCTCCGTGGGTTCTCCAGGCTTTGCAGAGGTCCGTCTTGCCACCCTCCCCTCCCCGGGATAAGTGGGGTGGTGAGGGCCAGGAAGCTGCCTGCCAGGGTCTGGTGTTCCCTGCCCCGGGAGGTCCGGGGGGATGGGGGGAGTGGGTGGGGCCTCTCCCTAAGGCGGCTCCCCCACCCAGCAGAAGGCATGGAGGGCACCCCCTCAGAGCCCGGTTAGGCTGGGGTTGGGCGAGGGGGGGGAGGAGAGAGCCAGGGGGAGGGCAGGAAGGGAGTGTGAGCAGAAGGCTGTCATGGTCCAGGGAGGCCTGGGGGTTCCAGCTGGGGATTGGACCCAGTGCCTGCAGTAACTGGGGCTGCGGGGCTCACAGGGTCTCCATGGCCTGGGTTGGGGGGGCGGCTGAGTGGGTGCATGGAGGGGAGGACACGCCACCCTGGGGTGGCCTGTTATCCCCGTTACCCTTGGAGGACCTTGGCAGCTGGAGCTAGGGTGGGGGCCCAAGGAGCTTTGGCATTAGAATTACTTGGGGACAAAGGGAAGGCTGCCTGCACCGTGAAGGGCTGTGTGCTTGCAAGAGCTGGGGACAGGAGAGTGGCTTGAGACCACCCCCAGGGCTGGGGACTGGAGGCTTGGGAGAGTCCCCAGCTCCCGGGAGGGGCAACCTGGCCCTCCAGGCCTGCACACAGGCGTGCGTAGCTTCCCCTGCGACCCACACTCTACCACCTGAAAGAGGGCTTTGGCTGCTTCGGTTCTGACCTCAGGGTGGCAGGTCCTTTTTTCCAGCCCTTCTCTTGGCTCAGGCGGAAGACCCTGCGGGCAAGTCATCCCCATACGGCCACCGGCCACCGAAACTATCCCCTCCGGCAGAGGGACCGCCCAGAGCCGGGGAGGCTCCGCTCAGGACTGACTCCAAGGATATGATCCCCTTGACCTTCACTGCCCACCGGCTCGTACCCACTTACCTTTGCCCCACATTTTCCTTACATAAACCTGGAAGTATTTTTGGCATATTGTAAAGAGTCTTTGAGATGCTAGTCTGCTCTCTTCCTGGTGTTGGCCTCCCCAAAATAATCTGCTTTCCTGTTTCACCGACACCTGTTTCTCTGTCTTGGGGTTTGTGACCTCTGGGACTCCCGAGCCAGGTGCCCCTGCCGCCCGGTGCCCCGACCGCACACTCTGTTACAATAATCAACCAGTACTGCACTTTGTGATTAACCAAAGTCCATAGTCTTAAGTCGGGTTTCCTCGGCTTACCCCTAATGTCCTTTCCCGTCACATCCTAGCCCGGCTCCCTGCTCTCAACGTGACTCACCACTGTCCACGTCGACCTCGGTCACCTGGCTGGAGTCACGTTTGGTCTTGGGTTATCTCCACTTTCAACTGAATCTCTGCCTTGCCAGCCTATCCTTTTTGGAAGGAAGTCACTCTGTGCAGCCCACACTTGAAGAGTAAATTATTTAGAATTTTCTGCACGGAGTTTGTTTCTCTCCCTCCCATTTATTTACTGGATCATTTATTTATAATAGCTGAAGTTTATTTAATTTAATTTATTTATTTCAAAGATTTTATTTATTCATTAGACAGAGAGAGATTACAAGTAGGCAGAGAGGCAGGCGGAGAGGGGGGAAGGAGGCTCCCCGCTGAGCAGAGAGCCCGATGCGGGGCTTGATCCCAGAACCCTGGGATCACGACCTGAGCTGAAGGCAGAGGCTTAACCCACTCAGCCACCCTGGCGTCCCGAAATTTATTTTGTACTTTGGATTGTTACCCAGTACTACTTTATTACGTTGCTCAAATTGTCCCATCTTTGATGGCTGGGCGCTCTTCCCGTGGGCTCCTGTGTTCCTTTCTCATGCCTCCATCACTCTGTGTGTGAGAGCAAGACAGGAGGGGAGAGAGAGCACGAGGAGCACACTTTCCTTCCTTACTTTCTGGCATTATAAACTGCTCCCGGCTCATCCTGTATATTTCGTGTCCCAGCCCTAGACTGAGCCATTTCTCCGAGGAGCCCTTTATAAGAGAAAGCTGCTAGAAACCATGGTCTCGGCTCTCCTGTGCTCATTGTTGCTGGCGTGTTATTGCTTCTAGGCTCTCTTTGCTGATGGAGCAAGGAAATTTATGCGTATCCTAACACATATCTATAAACCTACCTATAGATTATGTCTACATATATAACAAATTGGTAAATATAATAGTTAGATACAGTCTGTGCGTCTCCAGTACACATTCCATACACACATTTTGTATATACACAAGCATCTGTATATTAAGGTAAACATCATCAGTTCCAACGGATGTCTCCAGCTCTGACCCATCATCACGCGGATCATTCCAGCATCTCCCTCCTCTAGCATCATCCCACTCAAACAGTGAGAAAGCGGGCTCCCAGCCTCTGCCTTCCATTTACTTAATTGTTTAATTCCAGTGTGCACGCAGAGTGGTTTCGGAATTGTTAACTCTTCCCCTTGCGGGAAACAACGTCGTCAACTAGAGTTAACAATTCTGAGACCACCCCGCGCGATCACCGGCCCTTTGCCCCAGCCCCCCTCAGTGGAGCGCTGTCATACGTTTGCCATACACCTAGATTGCTTGCGCCCGGTCGGTCTTCCTTCCTGAGATCCCGCAGTTTCCTAAAGGATTATGTTTACATTTGCAGATGTTAGGCTCTGCTCTTCCTGCTGTTTGCTTCTCTGGGTTGTGACTTATCCAGGGTCTCCCCCATCACAGCTCTGCACAGAGTAGCCTCACGGCCCTGAACGTCTCCTGGGCTTCCCAGAGTCAGACATTACCCCCCTCTCTCAAGCCCCCGGCAACTGTCCATCTGTTTACTCCATCTACAGTTTTGCCTTTTCTGGAATGTTGTACAAAGGGCCTCCCGCACCGTGTAGCTGTTTTCACAGTGACTGCTTTCCCGTAGCAGTTTGCAGTATGTATTCAAGATTCGTCCTTTTCTTCTGGCTTCATAGCACTTCCACGGTCTGGATGGGCCACACGGTTTTGTTGTTGGTGGTGGTTTTTTTAAGGTTTATTTATTTATTTATTTATCTATTTGAGAGAGAGAGAGAGAGAGAAAGGAGGGGCAGAAGGAGAGGGGGAGAGAGAATCTCAAGCAGACTCCCAACTGAGGGGGGAGCCCGATGCAGGACTTGAACCCAGGACCCTGAGATCATGACCCGAGCGGAAGGGAGATGCTTAATGACTGAGCCACCCAGACACCCCTTAAATTCCATTTCTTATGATTAGACAAGCAGGTAAGGCAGGGCCCCTGGAACCTTCTTGAGTGAACTGGGGGGACGAGTGGGAAAGGTGGATGGGAACAGGAACTGGAGGGACCCTCTCAGACTTGCCAAGTTTTGAACAGAGACACGTGGGGGCTGAGTTCTGGAAAGATAATTTTGAAGAACCTCTTCCTGTCCTGCGGATCCTCTCACAAGACCTTGTGTCCCACCAGGGCCCACAGACCCCTGCGGAGAGAGCTTCGGCAGGCTGTCCCTGGGCCCTGGGACTCCATGAAGGCCCTGCAGCACTGGCCCGTATGGATGTGCTCCTGTCAACAGCCAGGACACCTGTTCCCCCATCCCTGGCGGGCCTAGACCCCCTAGGAGGAGGGCCAGAACCTAGATGCGATGGGATGGGAAGAATCCACTCACGGTCGGGATGAAGGATTGAGTTCAGTCACCCCGCACATGTTTCCCTGAGCTGGGTGGGCAGAGACAATTTCCGGGAGTGGAGGTACTGATGGGGAAGATAAGGCAGAGAAGGTGGGGTTGCAATGACAGATCTTCTGAAGACGGGGCAGGCCTGGTGATGTACTAGAGACGGGGCTGAGTGGGCAGGGCAGGGCTATTTGAGGAGGTGAACCTGGAGCTGAGACTTGATAGAGTGAGGGAGCAAGCCAAGCAGATAGCTGAGTGAAGAGCATTCCGGGCAGAGAGGCAGTGAGTGCAAAGGCCGTGGGGGCAAGTGCAAAGGCCCTGGGGCAGGTGCATGTGTGGTGTGTTTGAGGGCCAGTTAGGAAGCCAGTGTGGTTGGAGTTGGTTAGAGCTAGTTGAGCAAGGGCGAAAGTGGGTGAAAAGGGGCCAGGGCAATGATAGCGAAGGAGGACCGGTCATGCAGAGCCCTCAGGCCGCTGTAAGGACTTATGCTTCAACTCCCGGTGACACGGAGAGCTGTGGGAGGGTCTGGAGGCCGGGGGAAGTGGTCTCAATATAGGAAATGCTCTAGCTGCTCAGGGGGAAGAGACTGTGGGTAGGAGGGGGGAAGGATGGGGTTAGAGGCAGAAGGAGCCCAGTGGGGAGGCTGTTGCTGTCCTCCATTTGATTGCTGATGGGGGAGCTCAGGCCAGGGTGACGGAAATGCCAGCAGCAGGGCTGGAGCTAGGGAAGAGACCTCAAGGCAGGCAGAGAGCCGTGTCAACAGGTGGGTGCAGAGACATCTGGGTGGAGCACACCAGTGGTGCAAAGGCCCTGGGGCCGGCCCAGTCAGGCCCCCTAGGGAACGGAGCCGGCAGGAACTGGCATGAATGAGCCAGAGGGGAGGCGGTGTCCGCCCCGCACCGGCGGATTGCCTTACAAGGCGCCCTGCAGCGCCGAGGCCGCGCTCGGCCATCGCGTGCTCGGTCGCCGGCGGCCGGCGGGGGCGCGCGCGGAGGGGGCGGGTCCGGCGGGGCGCGGGCGGGGGGCTCGGCGCGCGGCCACTGCGAGAGGCGACGCTGCGGTTTCCGCCCCAGGTCCGCACCCGGCGCTCCCCGGCGCGGACGCGCGCGGGCGGGGGTGCGTGGGATTCCGGGCCACGGTCGCCGCAGCCCCTGCGCGTCCCCGCGCACACCTGTCAAGCCCGGCGCGGCCCACGCAGCTCGGGGCGTGGGAGGCCGAGGCTGCCGAATCCCTCCCGCCCTGAGGCGCCCAGGGCCAGGCTGCGCTTGGGCGGCCGCGTGGGTGGCCGTGGCGGTGGCAGGCGGCTGGGCACGGGGGTCGCAGGTGCATCTCCGCAGGGTTGGTGGCCTGAGTGGCGCGTGCCTGTGAGCGCCGGGCCGTGGGTGGCAGGTCTAGGCCTGGGGGTATGGGGGGAGGCGTCTGTGGGCGCTGTGGATGGTGGTGGGCCTGGAGGGAATGGGGTGGGGGTGCTCGGAGCCTTCTGGAAGGAGGCCGATCGCGGCTGACTCGCTTGTGCGGAGGCAGAGGGGGTGTCTGGATGCTGATCGCCGTCGGGGTGCCAGGGTGGGGGCACCGGATGGCGGCCTCGTATCTGGGAGGGGAGGAGTGTATGCGGTGGCCTCGCTGGGAGTCGCCCACCTGGGAGTGCGGACCTGGGCGGTGGGGGAGGGGAAAGATGTATCCGGGCTGGGGGTGGTTTCCGTGTTTCTCAGCAGGTAGCTGAGAGTGGCTTCGCCCAGGGAACCTCCCTCCATCTCTCCCCGACCCCGCGCAGACATGCTGCTGCTCAAGAAACAGACGGAAGACATCAGCAGCGTCTATGAGATCCGGGAGAAGCTCGGCTCGTGAGTGTGTGTGTGTGTCAGCGAATGTGTGTCAATGGATGTGCTGTGTGTGTGTCAGTGACTGTGTGAGAGTGGGGGCCGGATGGGTGGCGTGGGACTGGGAGGACCTTCCCCACCCCTCCCCCTCCTTTCCTCCTCTTTGCCTCCCCCCTCCCCCTCTCCGCCTCAGGGGCGCCTTCTCTGAGGTGATGCTGGCCCAGGAGCGCGGCTCCTCACACCTTGTTGCCCTCAAGTGCATCCCCAAGAAGGCCCTTCGAGGCAAGGAGGCCCTGGTGGAGAACGAGATCGCAGTGCTCCGCAGGTGCGAGCCAGAACCTGGCCAGGCTGCCGGTGGCTCAAGGCCAGCGCCGCGGGGTGCGGGTGCGGGTGGGGCGGGGGGGCTGGGGAGAGCGCCCTGCCTTTTCTGGGGCCCCAGGAACACCTGGCCTGGGGCTCTGCCTTGCTGGACAGGACAGGGGTCGCCTGTGGTAGGGAAGGGGGGCAGAGGAGGGAGGAAGAGAAGAGAGAGGAAGGCTTTCCCAGCGCGGGGCTAGGGGCAGGACAAAGCCCTCCTGGACCCTGAGGGGCCCAGTGGGGGCCGTCGTGGCCCATCAGGGCCTGTCTCTTGCTGTTGCAGGGTCAGCCACCCCAACATCGTGGCCCTGGAGGACGTCCACGAGAGCCCTTCCCACCTCTACCTGGCCATGGAGCTGTGAGGAGGGCAGGGGCCGGCTGGGGCGGCCAGGGCTGGGTGGGGAGTGGGGGCCCTGTGGGTCGGGATTCGTTGAGACCGCACTCCCCGCAGTGTGACAGGGGGCGAACTGTTTGACCGCATCATGGAGCGTGGCTCCTACACGGAGAAGGACGCCAGCCACCTGGTGGGCCAGGTCCTCGGGGCCGTCTCCTACCTGCACAGCCTGGGCATCGTGCATCGAGACCTCAAGGTGCCTGCCCTCTGGCTGCCCGCCGGGGGCCTTGCCCAGCCTCCCTGTGCACCAAGGGTCTGGGGGACTGGACAGTGCCCTGCACCAGGGGCCACGCCAGGGCTGACCTGGCACTTTCTCTGGTGTGTCACAGCCTGAAAACCTCCTCTATGCCACGCCCTTTGAGGACTCCAAAATCATGGTCTCCGACTTCGGCCTCTCCAAAATCCAGGCTGGCAACATGCTGGGCACTGCCTGTGGGACCCCGGGATATGTGGGTCAGTGAGGGGGGCACTCTGAGGCTCGCGGGGGGGAACTGGGGGCAGTGGGGGGCACCGCGGGGAGCCACATACCGGGCGCAGGGGAGTTGTTGGGTCATTCCTGGGGTTAGGCAGGTCGAGCCCGGCAGCACTGAAGGCATGGTGTGTGGGCGTGCGGGCGCGCGTCCCTCTGTCTCTGACCCCCAGCCCCGGAGCTCTTGGAGCAGAAACCCTACGGGAAGGCTGTGGATGTGTGGGCTCTGGGTGTCATCTCCTACATCCTGTGAGTGACCCCTGGGAAGGCTCCTCTTCTGCCTGCCTGCTCTCTGCTGGGTTGGGGGGGGCTGGGCAGCCGGGTGATCCATGTGTGGGCGCCAGGCTGTGTGGGTACCCCCCCTTCTACGACGAGAGCGACCCTGAACTCTTCAGCCAGATCCTGAGGGCCAGCTACGAGTTTGACTCTCCCTTTTGGGATGACATCTCAGAATCAGGTGAACCTGAAGCTGGCCCCGAGCTCAGGGAGTGGGGGGTGACGGAGGGAGTGCGGACGGGCTGGGCTGACGCGACCTCCCCACTCCAGCCAAAGACTTCATTCGGCACCTTCTGGAGCGAGATCCCCAGAAGAGGTTCACCTGCCAGCAGGCTTTACAGCATCTTTGGTGAGTGGGACCCGTGCCGACCTGTCCCGGGGCCAGAGGGACCACACCCTCAGAGCCTCCCCTACCCGCCCCCCACTGACCCTTGGCCTCGCCCTAGGATCTCGGGGGATGCGGCCTTTGACAAGGACATCCTGGGCTCAGTCAGTGAGCAGATCCAGAAGAATTTTGCCCGCACCCACTGGAAGGTCAGTGTGGGGACGGATCTGTGGACCCGGCTCGAGGCTGCCCCCCCATCTCCGCCCCTCAGGGGGCTAGCCTGGGCTGCCAATGGCCTCTGTGGTCCTCAGAGTCTTGGGGCCATGGCCGGGGCGTGGCCTGATACCCCTCTCTCCCCACAGCGAGCGTTCAACGCCACCTCCTTCCTGCGCCACATCCGCAAGCTGGGCCAGAGCCCCGAGGGCGAGGAGGCGTCGGAGCGGAGGGTGGCCCGCCACAGCCACCCTGGCCTCCAGTCTGGCCAGCCCCCCAAGTGGTGATGCCCAGGTGTGCGAGTGTGGGCCCTGTACCTGCTGGGAGCTGACTCCTGAGTGAACTTGGAAGGGGGTGGGCTCCGTGTGCCCGAGAACTAAGCAGGGCGGACCCCACAGAGCAGAGGGGCGAGGGCAGACAGTGGAGGCAGAGGGGAAGGAGCCGATAAGAAGGAGACGAAGGAGGAGAAGCAGATGATGGAGGCCAGTGGGGGCTGGGGACCAAGGGGACTGTGAGGATCTACAAGGTGCCCGCTGCTGAGACCCAGTGGGCACTGCTGCTAAGAGCCTTGGCTGGGAGCAGGGGCTGTGGGGCAGGCTGGGGGCCCCTCCTGACCATCTCCTTCTCTGTGCTTCTCTGTCCCTCTCCCCCCAGGCAGACGCTGTGGCCGAGTGCGTTGACTTCTGGATCCCCTTCCCATGGGTGGCCCCTTCCGGACCTCTTTCCCCACCCCCAGGACTCCGGGCTGGCCTCTGCTGGAAAGTTCGAGATGTGTGGGTGTGGTGCACGGCACTGGGGCAGGAGTGGGACTCCCCTCTGCCCTCTGTGCCTAGGGGCTGATGGGTTGCGTGCACGGGGACACGCGGGGGTGCCCTCCACTGTCACCACCACACCCCCTCTAGGAGCCAAGGCGGCTTCCAGGGACAGTTCTTCCCGCACGCCGCTCTGTGCTTTGCTGACTGTGGTGGTCCCGCTTTGTGTTGTGGCCGTCCGGCCCCTCTCCAGTTTTCCCCGAATCAATAAAGACAGACAGAGCAATGGGCCAATAGTGAGCTGGAGGGAGGGGTAGGGACAGGGATGGGGGATGCACGGGGAGGGGATGATGGCACCTGTGGGAGGGAAGCCAAGGAGGCAGGCCCACTGCCCACGGGACCCCAGCACGGGACCTCACCCAGCGCTGCCTGAGCGTCTGTTCCCTCCCACCATGGCATGCCACCTCCCAGGGGTTCAAGACTTTCCTGACCCCGTCCCCCCAAAGTGCCAGCAGGAGGCGGCCTGGCCGGCCAGACACTCTGGTTGTCAGCCCACCAGGTGGCTCTGGCTCCTTGGGAGAAAATGGAGGCAGCTCAAGCCTTGTGGGCGGCCGACCCGGGATCTGAGGAGTGCCGTCTCCGGACCCCTGGGGATGGGCTGCAGGGACGGGCTGGGAAGGGCTTACAGGGAAGTGGAGGCCCAGTGTAGCCTGGAGGGTGACCAGAGCCCTGGGCTGTCTCCTCCAAACTCTCCCTTCCTTCCCGCACCTTTCCATGGCCCTGGCCCAACAGAGAGCATTACCATCTGGCACCTTCCGTGCAGAAGGCACCCCGTGCGCCAGAAGGGGGAGTGGGAGCTCCGTGGCTGGAGGGGGCCCCAGCGGGGGCTCGGCACCTGTCCTGCCCTGTGGCTTGGAGCGCATGTGCTCCAGGGTGGGGGAGGGGAGGGCACGATGCTCCTGGGACGATGCTCCTGGGACGGGACACTGCTGCGGACACCCAGGCTGGGTTGGTGATGGCTTCTGGTGGGAATAGCAGCGGCCAGTCCTCTGGTCTGCGTGGCCCCTGCCCCTGGCAACCCCATTCCGGCTGGGCCGGGCTCCGGAGTCCTGCCTTCCGGGACCCCGAGCTTCTCCTGGCCCTGCCAGGACTTCCTCCCTCCTCCCTCATTAGGGGAAGATCCTTAGGGCCACTGTGTAGCCCTGAGCAGAGCAGAGTTCTGGGCACGCTGGCCTCCCCTTCTTCCCCACTGCCTCCTATCCCCGCTGCTCCCTGCCAGCCCCCGCTGCAGGGCGGGACGGATCCTTGTCGATCTTTGGGACCTCAGGGGAGCCAGTGAGGCCCAAGCAGGGCTGGCTGGGGCGGGCTGCGGCAGTGTTTGGGGTCGGACCCAGGGGGCCTGGCTTCCACTGAGAAGAACAGCCGGGCATGGCATGCCCGCGGAGAGCGGGGAATGCGCACATCCCGGGGTGGGTGCACCCGCTCATTCCCAGGTATGCACACCTGCACACCTGTCTGTAGCTTCCTTCTGCTAGCTTCTTCCCGCCCCGTTCCCGCGCCCTACTGCCCCGTCCATGGCTCCCATGGGCCCCTTGTCATCTCCTGTCCCAATACATAATGTCTTTGCACTGGACACCTGGGTCTCTGCTTTGTGCCAGCTGCTGGGCCCAGCATGCAAGGTGCCCGCCCTCGGGCAGGAGGCCCTGGAACGGAGGCAGTGAGGTTACTCGGATGATAGGAGTGATCTGTGCGGGGAAGGTCGTGTGCGGGCTGCTCAGGGAGCCCCGAGCCCAGCCCGAGCGCCAGAGCCGGCCTTCCAGGAGTCCCGCTGGGTCCGAGCCCGCCAGACCGCAGCTTCGCCGGTCCCAACTGGGGTGCAATTTGGCCTCCGACCAGCAGGCGGCGCCACGACCACATCGAAAAACATCCGTCAAGCCTCCCGGTTCTTCACCACTTGTGGCAGCTTCTCAAAACCATTCCTCTCCCCGCCCCCCGCTGCCCTCCTCCCCACTGCCCCCCCCCCCCAGAAATCTGGGAGAGCGTGGGGGGATGTCGAGGGAGCTTGTTGCGGGGAGGGGAGTGCGGGCTCTGTGAGAGCATTTCGGACTTAGGGGACCGCGGGTGAGAGGCCCGGAAGGGTGAGAGCCGGACTTTAGTCTGTGAGCAGCGGTGAGCCACTGGCCGGTAGCGGGCGCTGAGCCTGGACGGCTGGCAGAGTTGGGCACTGCGAGTGGGGAGCGGGGTCCAGTGGCCTCTTCTCGGCTGCCAGGGCCCAGTCCGGAAGCGAAAAGGAGCGGGACGCGGGTGCCCTGGGTGTGGAGCACGCAGGGTGGGTCCTATACTGTGTCTTAGACGGAGCTGTGGGTGGCGGGGTTTCTGGAGATGGGGACGGGGACCCCGAGCGGCTGTGCGGGCTGGGGGGGGAGGGTCTTGGGCGCTCTTCGGGAGCCTGTGCTGAGCCGGGCGGGCAACCGAGGAGGTGGGTTTGGGCCCATTTACCCAGAAGGGTTCGGTGGGGAGGGTTCGGGAAAGAGATGAGGGCGGTTTTGGGGGTTGTGAGTTTGAGGTGCCTGAAACAGAACAGGGCGAAAGAGACTGTTTCCGGCCCTTCTTTGCAGACGTGGAACGAGCTTCATGTTGGGCCTTGCCGGGTGCCGGGCCCTCTTTCGGGGAGCGTCGTGTGTGTAAACTCGAGCCTCGCCTTGTCATCTCCGTTTTACATGTGGGGAAACTAAGGCACAGAGAAGCCAAGTGGCCCCACAGCCCCTTCTGCTTCTTGACTGCTTCTGTGCAAATGAGGAGGGCTCACTGGGAACATGAGGGTGTGTGGGGACTTGAGGAAAACACGGGGGGTTCTTCACCCTTCTGTTGGGCCAGTGCGTGCTGTCAGTGTGAGGAAGAAGGAGGAGCCCCAGGCCTCGGTTCCATTTCCTTACATTCCCTGGGAAATGGGAACGTGGAGGCCTTCCGCAGGGCCAGAGTGGCAGCGTGCGGTCTGAGCCCTAGAAAGATCCCTCTGGAGTTTGATGTGACAGATGGGGGAGGGGCTGGTGGCAGGGACACAGGTCTGGGGAGGACCACGTGGGAGGGAAGGCAAGAGACAGAGAGGGCCTGTGCCCAGGCAGCCGAAGGGGGGCTGAAAAGGTGGAGATCACTTGTCATGGGCTAAATGGAGGGCGAAAGTGGGAAGGAGTCAAACCCAGGAGTGAAATCGGCTTATTCACGAGATGACGGACCACACGGGACTCAGCCCTTCCTGCCCCCGACGTGGTGGCACATGGCCCGCGGCAACCACATTCTCTACCCTCCAGCTTAGCCCAGGCAGCCCTGCCTCCGTCCCTGTCTCCTCACGTGCGCAAGCCATGAAGGGTGAAATGTTTGGGAAATAACAAACGACCCACTTTGGTTGATGGGGGGCCATGGTGACCAGTGGCTAGAGATTGGCCTGGAAAGTGAACTTTCTCAAGAGGGCGCTGGGGAGCCGTTGGAGGATTGTGACAGGATTAGATTTTTGCTTTGAGATGTTTCCAGGATTTTTCAACCCTATCTGGCCTTTTGTGATTAATATAAAAACCTCATCTCCAGGCCCCGTGGAGATTTAAAAAACCTTTTCTTAGAGGGAGACACAGAGCGCACACCGGCTTGCGTGCACAGTGTGGGGAAGGGGCAGAGGGAGAGGGAGAGAATCCCAGCAGGCTACACCCTCAGCTCGGGAACTGACATGGGGCTCCATCCTATGACCTCCAGATCATGACCCAAGCCAAAATCAAGAATTGGACGCTCGACCGGCGGAGCCACCCAGGCACCCCTAGGCCCCGTGGACTTGTTATAGTTTCTGTCATTGCCAGAGAGCCAAGCCTGCTACACATGATGCCCCAAGAAGAGGCCTGATGGCTCTTTCTCAGTTTGTTTTTATAGTTCCTTTAACGATGGCTTTATGTATTTTTAAGTTGGGTTATTAAGTACAGATGAGTTTAGAATTGCTACATATTTCAGGAAGTTGAATATTTGATCAAAATGTGGCGGCATGCATTATTAATACTGTAATGCTTTTGCCTTATAGTCTACTTTGCCTGACAACTTTCTTTTGGTTAATATTTTTTTCTGGCATATCTTGTTTAATCCTTTTCCTTTCAGATTTAGAATTTGCTTTATTTTATGGAGATATAATTCACATGTTGTAAAATTCATCCTTTAAAGTGTACAATGTATTGGTTTTTAGTATATTTACAAAAGCGTGCACCTGTCACTGCGATCTAATTCAAAAACATTTCCGTCATCCCCCCCCACCAAAACCCTGTAATCATTAGTGGCCACTCCCCATTTTCCCCAACTCCCCTACTCCCCCAAGGCCCTGGCCACCACTGATCTACATTCTGTCTCCGTGGATTCGCCTAGTCTGGTATTTCACATAAATGCAATCATACAACATGTGACCCTCTGTGTTTGGCTCCTTAGGTTTAGCATAGTGTTTTTGAGGTCATCTGTGTTATAGCGTGTGAGAGTACTTCCTTTCCTTTTTATAACTGAAGGATGTTCCATCGTGTGGGTAGACCACACTTGGTTCATCCGTGCGTCCAATGACGGACATTTGTGTTGTCTCCACCTTTCGGCTACTGTGACTGATGCTGCCATGATCACTTTGATGCAGGTTTTTCTATGGACATATATTTTCAGTTATGTTATTTAGTAGAATTCATCTGTGAAGACTTCTGGGCTTGGAAATTCCTTGTGGGAACATGAATTAATTAATTTGTTATTTTATTTTTAAAAAGATTTTATTTATTTATTTGAGAGAGAGAGTGTGAGCAACAGCAGGGGAGGAGCAGAGGGAGAGGGAGCAGCTCCCCGCTGAGCACGAGCCCGACGTGGGGCTCGATTGGGGACTCCGGGATCATGACCTGAGCTGAAGGCAGGCGCTTAGCTGACTGAGCCACCCAGGTGTTCCTATTATTTTAATCCCAGTTTAGTTAACAGTGTTATATTAGTTTCAGGTGTACAATATAGAGATTCAACAATTCCATAGGCCACCCAATGCTCATCACAAGTGCACTTCTTCTTTTTTTTTTAAAGATTTTATTTATTTATCCGACAGAGAGATCACAAGTAGGCAGAGAGGCAGGCAGAGAGAGGGGGAAGCAGGCTCCCTGCTGAGCAGAGAGCCCAACGCGGGGCTTGATCCCAGGACTCTGGGATCATGACCCGAGCCGAAGGCAGAGGCTTAACCCACTGAGCCACCCAGGCGCCCCACAAGTGCACTTCTTAATCCCTGTTGCCCGTCTTACCCATCCCCCCCACCTCCCCTCGGGTAACTGTCAGTTTGTTGATAGAGCTAAAAGTCTGTTTCCTGGTTTGTCTATTTTGTTTTGTTTTGTTTTGTTTTTGTTTCTTTTTTTTTTTAAAGATTTTATTTGTTTGACAGAGATCACAAGTAGGCAGAGAGCCGGGCAGAGAGAGAGGAAGGGAAGCAGGCTCCCCACTGAGCAGAGAGCCCGATGCGGGGCCCGATCCCAGGACCCTGAGATCATGACCTGAGCCGAAGGCAGAGGCTTAACCCACTGAGCCACCCAGGCGCCCCTTGTTTTTGTTTCTTAAATTCCACATATGAGTGAAATCATAGGGTATTTGTCTTTCTCTGACTTATTTCACTCAGCACTATACCCTCTAGCTCCATCCACCTGGTTGCAAATGGCAAGATTTCATTCTTCTTCATGGCTGAGTAATATTCCATTGTGTATATACCACATTTTCTTTGTCCATTCATATATTGACCATTTCCATTATTTGGCTATTGTAAATAATGCTGCTATAAACATAGGGGTGTATGTACTCCTTTGAATTAGTGTTTTTGTATTTGGGGGGTAAATACCCAGTAGTATGATTGCTGGGTCATAGGGTAGCTCTATTTTTAACTTTTTGAGGAACCTCCATGCTGTTTTCCAGAGTGGCTGCACCAGCTTGCATTCCCACCAACAGTGCAAGAGGGTTCCTTTATCTCCTTATCCTCACCAACACTTGTTTCTTGTATTGTTGATTTTAGCCATTCTGACAGGTATGAGATGATATCTCATTGTAGTTTTGATTTGCACTTCCCTGATGATTAGCGATGTTGAGCATCTTTTTATGTGTCTAATGGCCATCTGGATGCCTTTTTTTGGAGAAATGTCTATTCATTTCTTCTGCTGTGGAACAATTTAAATTACTAATTCAATTTATTTGCTTATCATAAGCCTATTCAGATTTTTTATTTCTTTTAAAGTCGATTTTGGTTATTTGTTTCTTTCTAAGAATTGTCAATTTCATCTGAATTGTCTAATTTGTTGCCATTAAGTTGTTCAAAACATTGCCTTAGAATCCTTCAAATTTCTGTAAGTCAGTGGTGATGGCCCCCTTTTCATTCTTGATATTGGTAATCTTTTTTCTTGATCAGTCTAGGTAAGATCAGTTTAGTTGATCTTTTCAAAGAACAAACTTTTGTTTTCATCAGTTTTCTCTATTTTTCTTCTGTTCTCTATGTCAGTCATTTCTATGCCAATCTTATGTTGGCTTGCTTTGGATTTCGTTTGCTTTTCTTTTTTTAGGTTATTAAGGTAGATCCCTAGGCTGTTGACTTAAGACCCTTCCTTTTTTTGCTGGTTGAGGCATTTAAAGCTTTAAATTTCCTCCTAAGTACTGCTTTAGCTGCATCCCATAATTTTGATGTGTTGAATTTTCATTTTCATTCTGTTCAAAATATTTTATAATTTCCCTTGTAATTTTTTTCTTTGACTTGTGGGTTATTTAGGAGTCTTTTGTTCAATTTCCAAATATTTTTGAATTTCTTAGTTGTCTTTCTGTTTTTAATTTCTAATTTAATTCTGTTGTGGTCAGAGAACATATTTTGTATTATTTCAGTCCTTTGACATGTATTGAAACTTGTTTTATGGTCTAAGTTACAGTCTGTCCTAGAGAATGTTCCATACATATTTGAAAAGAGTACTCTGCATTTGTTGAGTGGAATGTTCCATAGATTTTAGTTAGGTCAGGTTTGTTGATAGTGTTGTTTAAAATTTCTGTATCATGGGGTGCCTGGGTGACTCGGTTGGTTAAGTAACTGCTTTTGGCTGAGGTCATGGTCCCAGGGTCCTGGGATCAAACCCCACATTGGGAATTCCCACTCAGTGGGGGATCTGCTTCTCCTTCTTCCTCTGTCCCTCCTCCCTGCTTGTGTTTTTCTCTCTCTTTCTCAAATAAATAAATGTTTAAAAATTTTTTCTATATTTTGCTGATGTTCTTTCTAGTTTTATCAACTATAGAAAAGTGGGGTTTTGAAATCTCCAACTGTCATAGTTGAATTGTCTCTTTCTCCTTTCTGTCCATTTTTACTTTATGTGTTGTTTGATATGTATATGCTTGTGACTGTTATATCTTCTATGTCTTCCTGATGAACTGAACTTTTTGTTATTATGAAATGTCCCTTTTTTCTTTAATAATAGCTTTGATCTGAAAGTCTACTTTATCTGATATTAATATAGCCGCTCCAGCTCTCTTATGCTTACTATTTGCATGATATATTTTTTTCTATTCTTTTACTTTTAATCTATTTTTGTCTGTGAATCTGAGATTTGTCTTCTTCTTTTTTTAAAAGATTTTATTTATTTATTTGACAGAGAGAGAGAGATCACAAGCAGGCAGAGAGAGGCAGGCAGAGAGAGAGGGAGAAGCAGCCTCCCTGCTGAGCAGAAAGCCTGATGTGGGGTTCGATCCCAGGACCCTGGGATCATGACCTGAGCTGAAGGCAGAGGCTTTAACCCACTGAGCCACCCAGGTACCCCAGATTTGTCTTCTTGAAACAATATATAGTTACTTGACTCTTGCTTTTTCGAATCTCTGATTTTTGATTGGGGTGTTTAGACCATGCACATTTAGTGTAATGATTGATGGAACTGGGCTTACATTTGCCATTTTGCTATTTGTTTTCTGTATATCTCCATTCTTTTTTGTTCCTCTCTTCTTCTTTGACTGCCTTCTCTTGTATTAAATATTTTTATTTACCATTTTATGTACCATTTTATTTTCTGTGTTGATTTTTTGAGCTATATATTTTTTGAATTACATTACAATATACATCTTAACTAATCACAATCCACTTCACATTAATACTGAATCTTGGTAAAATGTAGAGGCTTTGCTCCAATATAGCTGCATTCTTTCCCTCCTGTTTGGCACAGCTCATGTTATGTATGTGTATATTACATACA
The DNA here is from genome assembly GCF_963455335.1 of Martes martes. NCBI lineage: Eukaryota > Metazoa > Chordata > Mammalia > Carnivora > Mustelidae > Martes > Martes martes. The sequence goes on along the minus strand of NC_137897.1, from coordinate 120,503,761 downwards.
TATAGGTTATAAACCCAATAATACATTGTTGTAATTATTGCTTTCTTTATACAATCTTATGTCCTTTAAAGAAGATAAGAGAAGAAATGAGGAAAAATATATTGAGACTTTTATATTAGCACACATATTAATCATTTTTTCTGCTCTTCATTTCTTCCTTTGAATTCAGGTTAGAAACTGGTGTCAGCCTAAGACTTCTTTTAGCATTTCCTGTAAAGAATTGTACTAGCAGTGAGTCTTCTCAGTCTTTGTATATCTGGGAATGTCTCTCTTTCACTTTCTTAAATCTTCAACTTTTAATCTTTTAAAAGATTATTTATTTATTTATTTGACAGAGACAGTGAGGGAGGGAACACAAGCCGGGGAAGTGGGCGAGGGAGAAGCAGGCTTCCCGCTGAGCAGGGAGCCCGGTGTGGGCCTTGATCCCAGGACCTTGGGATCATGACCTGAGCCTGAGGCAGGTGCTTAATGACTGAGCCACCCAGGCACCCCAACTTTTAATTTTTTAAAAGACTTTATTTTGAAGCAATATCTACACCCATTGGGGCTTGAACTCACAACTCTGAGGTTAAGAGTCGTATGCTGTACTGACTGAGCCAGCCAGGCACTCCATTTAACCATCAACTTTTAAAGGACAGTTTTGCTGAATATAGAATTTTTAAAAAAAATATTTTATTTATTTGACAGAGAGAAATCACATCTAGGCAGAGAGGCAGGCAGAGAGAGAGGGGGAAGCAGGCTCCCTGCGGAGCAGAGAGCCCAATGCAGGGCTCGATCTCAGGACCCTGAGATCATGACCTGAGCCGAAGGCAGAGTCCCAACCCACTGAGTCACCCAGGCGCCCCTGGATATAGAATTTTTGATTGACAATGTTTTTTCCCCAGTTCTTTGATAATGTCATTCCACTATATTTTGGCCTCCATTGTTTCTGATCAGAAATTAACTGCTAATTTTGTTGTGGTTCCCTTCTGCATGGGTCATTTTTTTCTTATTGCTTTCAAAACAGATTATCTTTGGCTTGTACCTTTGACTATGAAGTGTCTATGACTAGCTCTCTTTGCGTTTATATTACTTGGGATTCTTTGCACTTCCTGGGTCTGATTAATGTTTCTCATAAAATTTTGGGCATTTCTGTCATTATTTCTTCAAATGTTTATTCTGCCCCTTTCTCTTCTCCTCTTCAAAGCATCTCATCACACTCATTTTTGTATGCTTGTTGTTGTTCTACGGGTCTCTGAGGCTCAATCATTTTTCTCTCTGGTTTTCAGATTGGATTATTTATTTATTTATTAAGATTTTATGTATTTATTTGAGAGAGAGAATGAGTGAGAGAGAGAGAATGAGAAGAGGGAGGGTCAGAGGGAGAAGCAGACTCCCTGCCAAACAGGGAGCCCGATGCGGGACTCAATCCTGGGACTCCAGGATCATGACCTGAGCTGAAGGCGGTCATCTAACCAACTGAGCCACCCAGGTGCCCGGGATAATTTATGTTGATCTATTTTCAAGTTCCCTAATTCTTTTTTCCAACATCTTGAACCTGCTCTTGAATACCTTTAGAGAAGTTTTCATTTCAGTTATTATACTCTTCAACTCCATGATTTCCATTTAGTTATTTTTATTATTACTTTTTATCACTTTAAAGTTTTTTTTTATTTATTTGAGAGAGAGAGAGAGAGAGAGAGAGAGAGAGCACAAGCAGGGGGAGTGGCAGAGAGAGAAGCAGACTCCTCACTGAGCAGGGAGCCCAGTGTGGGTCTCGATCCCAGGACCCTGAGATCATGACCTGAGCCAAGGGCAGACACTTAACTGAATAAGCCACTCAGGTGCCCTTTTATTTAAATAAAAAAAAAGATTTAGGGGTGCCTGGCTGGCTCAGTGGGCTAAAGCCGCTGCCTTCGGCTCAGGTCACGATCCCAGCGTCATGGGATCGAGCCCCGCATCGGACTCTCTGCTCAGCAGGGAGCCTGCTGCCTTCCTTCTCTCTCTGCCTGCCTCTCTGCCTACTTGTGATCTGTCTGTCAAATAAATAAATAGAATCTTAAAAAAAAAAGATTTACTTATTTTAGAGAAAGAGAGAGAGAGCGCACGCAAACAGGGGGAGGGGCAGAGGTAGAGGGAGAGAGAGAACCCTGAAGCAGACTCTCCACTGAGCACGGAGCCCAATGCAGGGCTCCATCCCATGACGCTGAGATCATGACCTGAGCTGAAACCAAGAGTCGGAAACTTAACCGACTGTGCCACCCAGACACCCCTCCATTTAGTTATTTCAAAAACTAATTTCTATAATCTAATCAAGAGTGCCTTCTTGTTGATTCATTGTTGTCCTACTTTCCTCTAACTATTTAAACAATGATTTTCTTTAGTACTTTGAATATATTTGTATTAGCTGCTTTGAAGTGTTGTTTTTTTTTTTTTTTAAGATTTTCAGGCAGAGAGAGAGGGCGGGAAGCAGGCTCCCTGCTGAGCAGAGAGCCAGATGCGGGGCTCGATCCCAGGACCCTGGGATCAGGACCTGAGCCGAAGGCAGAGGCTTTAGCCCACTGAGCCACCCAGGATCCCCTGCTTTGAAGTTTTTATCTGCTAATTCTAACCTCTGGGAACACTCATAGGTAGTTTCTATTGCCTGATTGTTTTCCTGAATGTGGATCATATTTTGCCATTTCTTCACATGTCTGTAAATTTTTCTGTCGAAAATTGAGCATTTTGGATGATGTTTTCCAGCAATGCTGAATTCTGATATTCCCTTTTCCTCCTGAGGTTGTTTTTGCTGTGTGTGTGTGTGTGTGTGTGTGTGGTCACTTGTCTGCTTCTTTGTTGTGTGGAATATGTCCCCTCCAGTGTGCAGTCACTATGTCTGTTTGTATTTATTTATTTATTTGAGAGAGAGAGAGAGAGAGAGAGAGAGAGAGAGAGCATGAGCAGGGGGAGGGGCAGAGGGAGAGGGCAAAGGAGAGGGAGAGAAGCAGACTCCTGGTTGAGCACAGAGCCAAGGTGGGGCTTGATCTCATGACCCTGAGATTGTTCACTTGAGCTGAAATCAAGAGTGGGAGACTTATCCGACTGAGCTACCCAGGCGCCACCCCCACTGCCTTTTTATGTAGGCTCCGTGACCAGTGTGGAGCCCAACATGGAGCTTGAACTTAGCTACCCTGAGATCAAGATCTGAGCTGAGATCAAGTCAGATGCTTACCCAACTGGGCCACCAAGCTGGTAAGACTCCTGTGCACTGCCGATGGACGTGTGCCTGGGTAGGGAGTTCTTTGAGTGCTCAGGCTGGTTGCAGGTCTGCCTTGTATTTTCTTTCCACTGGGTCCTTTTGAGTCTCCTGTATACAGGCGTGTAGCCTCAAGATAGTCCAGGAGAGCATGACTAGTTTGAAACCTCTCCATTTTCCGGTGAGCCAGGAGTATGCTTGCCCCGACCACATTCTGAGTATCAGTCTAGTGGAGTTGCACTGTTGGCGCCCCCTGGCTGGTTTGCCTCTGCCACGTCACTTCCACTGAGAATGGCGCTGGATGTAGGTATTATCCACCACTCCAAACTGAGTTAGCTTCCCTCAAACCTAGGCAGAGAAGGCGCTGGTCTCCGTGGCCTGCGCCGACACAAGCCAGGGGGATGGGAACAAACTGAAGGCGGGACGCCGTAGATTCCTGAGGTTTTGTTTCTTGGGTTATTAGATATCTCCGGTTGATTTCCAGATCCTCAAGATGGTTTTTGTCAATTTTGTAGAACTTTATGGTATTTTTTCTTAAGTAAACTCTACTCCCAATGCGGGCCTCAAACTCATGACCCCAAGATTCCAAAGTTGCATGCTCTACCAAGTGAGCCAGCCAGGTGCCCCCTTGTAGCTGTTTTTGTTGTTGTTGGGGGGGGGATTATTTATTATATCCTCACTTGGACTTAGCTGGAAGTCCTGCCCTTTCAATCTACTTTTTGGGGGTGGGTGAGGTCCTATTATTTAGGTGTGTCTCTTATCAATGCCTTATAGCTGGATTTTAAAAAATCCCGTCTTTAACTAGAGAACTTAGTCTATATTTTTTGCTTAAGTGGTGTTTGGATTAATTTCTTAAACTCTTATTTTATACTTTCTACTTATTCCAATGTTTGTTTCTTTATTTTCCTCTTTGACCTCTTTTGGATTGAGATATCTCCTCAATATTTGGGACTTTTCCTGTACTTCTTTGGAAGTAGTACACTCTATGATATTCACTCTAGAAAATTTAGCATGCATATTTATGTTAACAAAGCTTAAAACTATTCAATACTGATACGGCCATGAGGGAGTACCAGGGTCCAGAATTTACCTTCGCGCCCTACATAACTCGAAAACTTGGCAAAATATATGAATCAATTGTTTTCAGATGGGGGACCATAGTCCCTGAAGACCCTGAAACAAATTAAGTGAGCTTCACCATCCAGGCTTTCTGACTCAAGTAGAAGAAACGTAAAACGTAACTCGTAATGATAACCAAATAATCAGCCTATGAAAACAGACCCCAGCGAGCTCCGGCTTCCGGTCAGTGTGCCACCAACTGGCAACAATCTTAGATCCATCAGAGAAGTGAGGTGATGGGTCAAACCATTGCTCCAAACACTGGACAGGAAGAGTTGGAGAATCACAGCTTAGCAGAGCAGAGCTGGACTGGGAAAACCTGAACTTTAATTGAGGGATTGCTTGAAGTTCAGGGTGGACACGTCTGAAATTTCAAAAAAAAAAAAATCCGGGGTGGGGGTGGCGCTGATCTCAGGGAGGCCCCGACACTTTTTAAGAATTTTATCTCCAGGAGCCCTCCCAGGTTTGCACAGTGAAGATTGGAGACAAGCCTCGCGCTTCCGGTGGCAGGAGGGAGAAAGTAGACATTTTGAAGTACACCACAGCGGTCTGGTCTTACAAGGCCCGCCCTCAGGGCAAGTTAGTGCAGCAGATCCTGACCTATTGGGGTTTTATCAGAGTCCAGCAGAGGGCAAATACCCAGGTACAGCCCCTTCTAGTCTTCCTAGCCCACCTTACAGGCCTGTATTGAAAGGACACGTCTGCACAGAGAATTCATGCTTCTGCCACACTCTTGGGCAATCCTCCCTCTGGACCACTTCATTTAAAACTTTTAAAAAATGTATTTTTAAAACTTTGCTATTTTTATTGGGCTGTTCCAATCTAGTAAAATCTGTGTGCAAGCAAAGCAAATGAAGCTTCTAGACAAATCCCGGAGCTGTGCTCCCAATAGGACCATTGTCCCTTAGTTCCTCCGAGAAGACAATTCTGGAGCATCCAGTGCTCGATGTCTATATCTTTTCAATTAAAATTTTCACCTTGTGGCTTTAAATTCTTGAGGGCCAAATTTCCCTTTTTCCCCCACTTCTATCCACATCCAAGATCAAAATAAGCAAGTATCCCCCCTCTATTGGGGGGCCATTTTTTTTCTAGGTCACCAGTTGTATTGGTTTTCTGCTGCTGCTGCCGCAATCTCAGTGGTTTAAAACAGCAACAGTGTAGGCCGCCGGGTGGCTCAGTCGGTTGAGTGACTGCCTTCTGCCCAGGTCATGATCCTGGAGTCCCGGGATCGAGTCCCGCATCGGGCTCCCGGCTCCATGGGGAGTCTGCTTCTCCCTCTGACCTTCTCCCTTCTCACGCTCTCTTCCCTCTCTCAGATAAATAAATACAATCTTTAAAAAAACCAGCAACAGTTGATTCTCTTACAGTTCTGGAGGTCGGAAATCCAACATAGGCGTCACTGAACTCCAGGTGTCAGCAGGGCTGTGTTCCTCCAGGAGACTCGAGGGACGAGTCTGTTGTTCTGCCCTTCCCGGCTTCTAGCGGCCGGCCGCCTGCATTCCTTACTGCCTCTTCCCATCTCTCTCTGGCAATGGACCTTTGTTTCCATTGCCTCGTCTCCTCCTCTCACTCTCCTGCATCCCCCTTTCCCTTGTAAAGATGCCCGGGACAATGTTCGGGCCCACCCAGGTAATCCAGGACAGTCTCCCCATCTCAGGACTTAATCACGTCTGCAGTGTGCTTTTTGCCACTTAAGGTAACATATTCACAAGGGCCCAGATTTAGGATGTGGCCATCTTTGGGGGGCTGATATTCTGCCAACCATGCCCATCGAGAGCATTGCCCGTCAAGAATGCTGGCCTCATGTGGGGGGCCCAGGCAACATCCCACAGCTCCCATGGGAGGCGTCTGGACAGCTGTAGGAAGAGGGTGTTCAAGGAGGAGGGGTGGCCTGGGCTCCTGGTTCCTGGGCGTAGATGCCCCCTGGACAGACGCTAGCCCGGGGGCCGTCTCCTCTGGACTCAAGGACCCTCATTGTGAGTGCGGAGCACTTGTTCCCACCCACCCTCCGGCTTCCCTTCCACCTCTTGCCACGTCTCTGTGGTTGGAAATCATGGTTTTAAAGAATGATTTGAGAGTGTGCACGCATGAGTGGGTGGAGGGGCAGAGGGGGAGGGGAAGCAGACCCCCGCTGAGCATGGAGTCCGACACAGGGCTCGATCTCATGACCCTGAGATCGTGAGTGGTGCCGAAACCAAGAGCTGGACACTTAACCGACTGCCAGGAGGAGCCTCATTTGTCACTCCAGATGGCCTTCACAGTCCAAGGACCAAATTCCACGCTGCGTCAGCTGGAGAGCCATGAGCTTGGACGTGCAAGTCTGCCCCTATCCCTCCCCAGCTCCCGTCCTCCTGTGGCTCCCGTCAGCCCACCCTGAGGCTTGGCTCTGATGCCAGGCCAAGTCTTGGGGCTCGGCTGCCAAACCCTGTGGTCAGTGCTGGGTCCCCGCTCCCTCGATCTCTCCACGGCACCAGACACTCAGCATCATTGGGGTCTGTTGTTCGGTGTGTGGCCCAGGGTAGGGGCCCATGGCTCAAGAGCTGATGGGTGGCTCTGTGGGAGGCTGGGCCCGCAGGCTGCGTGGGGCCCGGATGGGAAATAATGGCGCAAGGGCTGGTAGTGCGGGAGTCCCCGGCCAGCTCCGCGGCAGGAGGCTCCGCGCACCCCGCCCCTCCGCCCCTCTTGGGACGCCTCCCTCTCCACCTTCCCCTAAGCCCTCCAGGCTGCTCTGGAAACAGGTCCCTCCGTTGGTTCGCTGTCTTACAGAAAGAGTTTATTCAGGAACAATTCAAGAAAGCGACCGTGGTGTGGATTCCCAAGCGTGAGATGGGGGCCCTGGGCCGGGTGTGTGAGCGCGGACTCATGCACACATGTGTGCACGCATACCGCCCACCAGGGGTGTGCCCTGCCGTGAATGACTCTGTGTGTGCAGCTTGGCCCCTTCCCCGCCCCCCAGATCAACCAACCGTGGCTCTGCGGGCCCCGCAGCGGCCAAACCCAGGCCTCCTTCTTCCCCTTCCCCACCCCCAGCTCTTGCCCTGAGACCCCCATCTCCTTCGGCGGCAGTGTGGCTGCCCTCGGTCACAAAGAGCCCCAGTGATCCCTGTTAAGACATCTGGGGGAAGAGGAAAAAAAAGCATCTTTTCAAACGTCAAGTGGATAAACAGGGCGCCAGATGTGTGGCCTGGAACGGCTCGGCTGCTCGCGGGCCACACCCACCCCTGCAGTGCTGCCCAGCAAGGAGCTGCGGGGCCGGGAGAGGGGCCTCGGTGTGGTGTGCATGGCCCGCAGCCAGGGCACCTCCGAGCCCATGTCCCCAGGGAGGCTGTCAGCCCCAAGGGGCCTAAGCCCTTGGCAGAAAAGCAGGGAGGCGACCAGCGGGTGGTGAGCCCCTCCCCAGAAGCGGCCATTTGGGGACAGGGGTGGGACTGTGAGCGGGTCCCCAGAGCAGGTACACACCCTTCTGCAGAGAACAGCTCCAAGGAGGCTCGAGGCCCGGGAACGGGCAGCCACCTGGATCGGTCCCTTGGAATGGGAATCCCCCCCCACCCCCCAAACACAAAAGTAACAGTCGCAGAAGAGGCAGGTTCTGGAGCGTGGTTCCGCCCGAAAGCGGCGTGGGTCGGGCCGGTGGCCCTGGCCCAGCTTATAGGCACATTTAATAGGATTCCCGTGGATGTTTCAAGTGGGTAGGACAGGTCTCCCCCGCAGCCACTCTGGAGGGGCTCCCGGCTCCGGCCTCTTCCCAACAGCCCTCCCCTGAGGTATTGTGCTCCCCCCCCTCCCCGCCTTGCTTCCGGCTGAGCCCCCTCCCACCTCCCCCCCAGCACGTGGGTGGTCAGGGGCACCCACTGGGGGGTGGAGCGGGCCCCTATGTGGGGTCCAGCTCGAAGACACCGTCGCTGGTAGGGGTGGTGAAGAAGGAGGGCGGGTCGGAGGCCGAGGACTTCTGCCCCCCGCTGCTGTGCTCCCGGGCGCGCCGCTCCTCCAGCCGAAGGCTTCGCTCGAAGTCCAGCAGCTGCCCCATGAAGTTGAAGTTGGGTGAGATGTTAGACTTCTTCCGCTTGACCAGGTCGTAGGCATCGTTGAGGGAGAGGTGGCGCTTCTGCATGAGGTAGGCCACGGTGACGGTGACAGAGCGGCTGACGCCTGCGAGGCAGTGAACGAGCACCCCGCAGTTCTGGGACAAGGCCTCATCTAGGTGGGGGCAGAGGGGGAGGCAGGGTGACAGGCGGGCCCGGCCCAGCCCTGCTCGCGGAGCCAGGTGGCTCTGGCCACATTTGGCCTGGGAGCCCTGTCCTGCCTGAGGAGCCCCACAGCTCTCGATGGTGGCCTCTGGGAGCTGGTTCCAGCACCGCCCAGACCCCAGCAGTGCTGGTCCAGGCTTGGGCTCTGGGGATGGGGGCTGAGGCCAGGAGGAGCCGTCCTGAAGGAGGGGCAGAGGCCCCAGAGCCAGGCCTGGTGGGGCGGGGGCAGGGAGGGAGGAAGAGGAGGGCAGAGCAGACTCACCGATGAACGCAATGGCCTCAGGAAAGAACTGGGACAAGTTCTGGCTCCAGTGGTCTGAGATGGGGATCTGCTTGTAGTGAAAGTCACCATTCTTCTCGAAGAGGTTCGGGAGGTTGGGGGTGACATTGAGAATGTAGCGGATGCCCAGCTGGGCCAGGCTCTCCACGTTGGCCGAATCCCGGGCGCTGCCCAGGTAGAGGTTGGGCAGGATCTGGACGGGGAAGGAGGGCAGCAGCCCCGCTGGGGGGGGTGTGGCACCCTCCGAATCCAGGCCACAGCTCATGGCATCGCGGTCGGGCTCGGATTCGGCATCAGAGCAGTCAGAGCCCAGGCAGAGGCCACCCAGCCCCACCACTGGGCTGGGCCCCGGGGCTGTGCTGGGGCCACCTCGGCTGCTGAGGCTGGTCTCACACAGGTGGGGACACTCTGCCTGGAATCTGCTGAAGCCGCCTGGGAGGGGAGAAGGGGACAGTTCCCTGGGGAGCGGGCCACTGGGGCGGCCAAGCACCCCTGGCGGCGGGGGGCAGGATAGGGAAATAACCCCGGACAACTCCAACCCCCAAGGGGGCTTGCAGATGTTCCCAAAGGGAACTCGAGTCCGCAGCCTGATCCTTGCTGGTGTCCCCGTGGGCCGCACCGTGGGCAGCCTGACCACCCTAGCTCGGCACTGGTGGCTGTTCCTCAGACAGCGAGTACCCACTGGGCTGCTGGAGGTGGGAGCTTCTGGGCTTAGGCAGAGCTCCACCCCACCTCAAGGGGATTTTACAGTCTCGGGTCCAAGCTGAAGCGAGCACGAGGGCTCGTAGTCTAGATGGGTGACCACCTCCCATCCAACACAACCAGGGGCACCCCGAGAGCTGGAGCCTGGGAGAGAGCCCAAGATTCTACCTGGATCTATTCAAAGTTCCAAGAAGGGAGCACCTCCTTCGTCTACAGATAACAACTATTTTCCTAGGCTGGGGGGGTGGCGGCCTGGAGATCCAACACTTGCTGCATTCCGTGCTTTCAGAATGCAGCAAGGGACGACAGTCAGGGGACACACACCGGCTCCCCCTACCCCGCTATGGGGAGGTACGGAGATGGCTCTGTTGGTTCATGGGAACCCTGTTCCTACGCTAGACCTTTGGGTGTGTGTTTGGCTCATCAAGGGGCAAAGAGGCCTGTCTCAGCTCTGCCATGACTATGATGGGATGCATCTCCGCCTTCTTCTGCCTTCACTGCTTCTCTCTCTCTCTCTCTTTCTCGCTTTCCCCTTCCCCCCTTCCCGGTTCCGGAGCCTTTGCAGAGCGGCTGGCCTCCTGTGGCCCCTGCCTCCTTTGTGGGTGACCTCAACCCAGGCGAGGGAATTGGGAGCCCGCCCTTGGTACTCCATTCTTGAGCATCCTCTAAGCCAGCGCTGGCCCGATTCTCCCCATTTTCCAGACTCAGAAACTGGGGCTCCCCAGGGTGAAGGGCTTGCCCAAGGTCGTGCTCAGGGGAGGGGATGGCACCTCCACTTTCGACGAAATAAGTCTGGTCAGTTAACCTAGGAATCCCCTGGGAAGGGTGGCCCTGCCCCCCCCCCAGCACCCCAGGGTCCTTCCCAGGCCGGGTGCCCCGCGCCCGCGCCCGCACCTACCCTGCAGGTAGTACGCCAGGTAGCCTTCCTCCCGCAGCTTCTGGAGCAGGGTGCCCAGCACCGAGTCAGCCTCCCACTCCTCGGCCTCCGCCTCCCCGCGCCGGTGGCGGCCCCCGCCCTGGTCGTACAGGAGCACCGGGGCGGGCGGGGGCGGCTGCAGCGGCGGCCCGGGCAGGAGCGCGCGCACCGACAGGCTCCCCCGCCGCAGGCGGCGCAGCAGCAGCGCGGGCAGGGCCACGCTCAGCGCCCCGCCGATGCGCGCCGACTCGTACAGCTCGCGGCTTCGGCAGTCCAGCAGCAGCAGCCGGGGCCGCTGGGGCGACAGCTCCCGACGCAGCCACAGGCACGAGCGGCCCAGGCCCTCCATGGGCTCGCGGCTCCGGGCCCGTCGGACCGCCGGCGCTGCGGAGAGAGGGCAGGCGCGCCGCGTGAGCCCGCGTTCTCCGCGCCCGGCCGCCCAGGGCCGGAGCCGCGAAGCCCCGCCCGCATCCTTCAGACGGACTCCCGGGGTCCCGCAGAGACACCCCTCCACCGCCCGCAGCGAGGAGGCGCCTCTCTGCGCCTCGGGCCCCCCAAGGAAAACGCCCCCGGCAGCCGCTCCGGTGCGCGGCGCTGCCGCCCGCTGCGGGAAGGTGAGCGTGAGGGGTCCCCCAGAAGAGGAAGGCCCGGTGCCCAACGGGCCCTTTGAGAGTCGCGGGCCCTTCTGGGGCGGCCCAAGGGTTCGGCCACCTCCTTTCACACCCCCTTCCAGTGGCTCTCGTTCGGCCAGCCTGCGATCACTCCCCAAGTTCAAGCCTCCGACTTTGGGGACGTGCGCGTGTGAGAGGCGGACCCGGGGAGTAGAGGTGGCGCCGAGGGGAAGGGCCTCGGCCGGCCTTCTCGGAGCTGCCCCAGCCCTGGTGGCCCCCGGGAGGGGAAAACAGGAGGAGAGAGACCTGGAGCGTGGTCGCGCGGCGGGCGGCCGCGCGGGGACGTCCGAGCCGAGGCCAGCGCGCAATGCGGGGCGCCGTTCCCCGGTAAGGGCGTCCCGGGGCCGGGTCTCCGGGGAAGCGGCGGGCTGGCAGGGCGGGCGCGCACGTGGACGCCCCGAGTCCCGCGCCGCTCTCCAGCAGGCGGCTTCCCGGCCGCTGCCTTCGGACGTGGAGTGGCCGTTTGGAGGGGCGGGGCAGTGGGGGCGGGCTCACGGGGGCCGGCGAGCCAACGGGTGCCCGCGAAGCGGTCGGGTGGGCCCCCAAGGGGCGCGCTGAGCCGGGGCTTCCACCCGAGCGGGACAGGGGCCGGGGCAGAGGCCAAGGGCAGGTCAGGGGCCCAGCAGGGGACCGGCCTCGGTTCTTCTGCCCCGCGCCAGTCTGCCGCTGGAGGCAGGGGGAGGGGGAGGGCTAAGGAAGAGCCCAGGGCCCCCGTCCCGGAAGGTGCCTCTAGCCCTACTCCCTCTCCGACTCCGACTCCAGTGACCCCATCTATACAATGTGCTCAGCAGAGCCACCTACCACCTTGGGCTTTTGCAGGATGCCACTGAAATCATGGAAGGGAGGAGGAAGCAAGACCAGAAACCCGCTGCTGTCTTCTGGCCCCGAACTCTGCCCAAGGGCAAGGCGGGCAGATGACAGCTTCTGGGGAATCCCCAGGGCTTCCCCCCTGCCCTGGCGTCACCCAAGGCACCCAGGAGCTCTGAGCCTCCTGTCCTAAACTGGGGTGCTCTGCTCTTACCACGCTTCTGTCCTGGGAGTTATCCCCGGCGTCTCCCCCTGCCTCCTCCCTGGTCAAGAGTCAGGTACTTTGTACTTAAATTGATCTCTTACACCTTACACCTCTGCTCCCCGCACTAGCTGAGGGCCTGCACTGGACAGCTCTTGACCAGGGTGCCGTCCCAGCTTCCAAAGCCCTCTCCCCCCGCCTCCGGGGAGGCCTGCCAGCCTCAACCAGCCTCAACCACCCCCCAGCCCGCTCTGCCCTGCACCAGACCTTTGTTCATCACAGGCCAGTGGCCTCTACACCTTCCACGGACACAGGTTGGCAAACGTACAGGACATTGGGGTCCCTGCTTTCTCCGTGCTCCCAGTTTAGCGGGATAGGTCAGTAATAAACAGAGAAACTGAGCAAGATAATGCTGGGTGTGATAAGTGTCCCTTCCCCGCTTAAAACCCATCGAAAGCAAACAGCAGAGTTGAAGGAAAATGTAGAGCAGATAAGATGAAGCTCGTACAAATGAATCGAGAGGTTAAGACTCTGATAAACAGGCCAGGAACCAGAAAGGAACCAGAAAAGACCGCTTGAGGGAAGAAACACAACTGGTACCGGACCGTTGGGGAAAGCTTCAAGCTCAGGCATGGAATGCGGGTAAATTTAAGAAGCAAGGTGACCCTCCCCACCTGTTGCATTGGTAAAACGTTCTCAGAATGAGTACACCCAGTGCTGCCAAGGGTGCTGTGAAATCAGCCCGCTGCTCTGTTGCTGGGTGCTGGAGGATTCTCCATCGGTCTGGCCCTTCCGGAAATTAATCGGTCCTATGCGTCCAGAGCTGCGAAGAAATCTACACCCTCTGGCCACTTCTGGGAATCTAGCCCAGGAAACTAAGTAAAAGGCAAGATGTATGACTAAGGCGTGAAGGGTGCAAAACCACCCAAAGGCCAGTGTTCAGGATAATCAAGGTCAGTGCCACTGATGAAGACTCCTCTCCTGAACCACCGAGTAAGAAGAGAAAACTCAGGAAGGGATACTAGGGAGAGGACAGATTACAGAGAACCAGGCCCTCTAAGGGGCCTCCAGCATCCCCCTCCTTCCTTCCCTCCCTGGCCCAGGGGGCTGCCAGCCTGGTACTCATCTCTGGCAACAGCCACCCGCGGCCTCTCGTATGAGTCCCCTTGGCTGCATCCAGGAACCCCAGGGAGCTGCGCTGTGTCCTCCCGCCCCCAGCCCAGGCCTCCCTCCTCTGCCGCCTGTTCAGATTCTGCTCCTTTTTCAGGGACACCTCCCCCCCCCCCGCCAGTCTTCCTGTAGTCTCCTTCCTCTGCGCTCCAGGCCTCAGTTCCCTGAAGCCGCAGCGCCTAAGGCCTGCAGTTTGGGGCTCCGGAGGGGCCCAGGCAGGCTTTCTGGAGTGGGGTCCCTGGAGGAGGCCAGGGGTGTCTGTCTGGGACGATGACAGGGGCAGGTAAGGCAACTTCGGCACCGGTGAACGGAGAGGAAGCTCGCCTCCAAGAACTCCCCCCGGAGTGGGGTTGTGCCGGAGCCTGCCGCTCCCGGCGCGGAAGAGGCTGCCCTGCACCTCGCTACCTCCGCCGGCGGCAAGCGCACCTACAGGGGGAAACCGGTGGGGGGGGCAGAATGCAGTCTCGCAAGTGAGTACTCTGTGCCCAGCGCCAGCAGGGCCCGCTGCGCGAGCAGCAGGACACACTGGAACCTGTTGCCACCTCCGCACTGCAGGGCTGAGCGCAGCCAAGCCCCCCGCCCCCAGCCGGGCCGGCCGGCGCTCGGGCCCCCTGCAGCGCGAGCTCTGGGCGCAGGCGCCCGCTCCGGGGCGGCTGGGTCGGGGGAGGCACCGCTGCGCGCCCGGGCCTCCCCGAGGCCCACACGGCGGGTGGAGCCAGGCCGCGCACTCGCCGCAGGGTGGGCGCTGAGCCTGCAGCTCCAGCGCCCCGCCGGGGCCTCCGGCCTCCGCCCCGCCTGGCCAGTGCCCTTCGGAGGCCGTGGAGACGCCGCGGCCCATAGAGCCCACGCGCGCCGCGTGCGCACTCTGGTCACCGGAGCCCCGCCTCATCCTTCACCCCTCACCCCGAAATGCACGGTTCCCGCCGGGCTGTTGCGGCCCAGTCACATGGCCAGGAGCACAACTCCCAGCGACAGCGTCCCTGCCAAATCCAGGGTCTTTTCCACCAAATCCACTTTCCGCTGGGGATGGCTTTCTGCTTTTCCTGGTCGGTCTCCTCGCTGGACTGGGAGCTCCTCCAAGGCAGGAGCGGGTGTGCGCCCAGCCCCAAGCTGGCCCCAGCCCCCAGTGTCGGGCCTGGCAGACGCTGGGCGCTCGTGGAAGAAATGCTTGTTAACAAAGAAGTCCTGAATGAATGAAACCAATTGTTGCATGAGGGAGCCCGGGAGGGTGCTGATCCCGCTTCTCCTCTCATAGGGTCACACACATTCCCCCGCCCCACAGACACGCACAGCAACACCCCACACAGGCCTCCCCTCGTGGCACAAGCAGACGGGCACATGGACGGCAGCAGACTCCTGTCCTCGTGGAACTGACCTACTACGTGCAGGGCTGGCAACTGGCGTTTCTCTGGTCCCAGTTGGGCCCCCTCGCCCTTCCTCCCCTCCCCCACCCCACCCGAGCCCCACATCTAAGTACAGTACCTTGCACCCCAAGTGCCTTCTTTATCTCTTAGGGAAGAGGCCAAGCTGGTCGTTTAGCGAGGCGCCCAGGGGGCCTCAGGTCGGTGAGCTGCTGCCACCCAAGGTGAGCCAGAGGCACCTGGCAGGGATGCCACCAAATGCTGCAGCCTCTAGAGCCCAGGCTCCAGGTGTCAGGGGGTGGTGGTGGGAGGGACTGGCGGATGTGCTTGGGGGTGTTGGGGGCTGTTTGCAGTGGAGTTGGGGCAGGGTGCTGGAGAGTCTAAACGCAGCAGGTGGGCATAGGTGTTGGGGTGTATGAGTGTGCACGCTGGGAATGCACGAGCTGTGTGCCTGGGTACTGGGCCAGGCTGTGGGGCATGGGGAATGTCAGCTGCTGGGGCAGGAGTTAGTTTTGGGGCTTCACTCAGGGGTAGGTGGATCACAGTGTCTCCGGGCTGGGAACCGGGGTGGGGTGTTTGTAATGAGCACATGGGGAGTTGGAGACGGTGGGGGCACGGCGAGGGGAGCTATGTTAGTGCAGATACGGCAGGGATGTATCCTGTGTGTATGTGCGCGCGTCTGTGCGTGTGTGTGTATGCGTGCGCGGGCGCGCGCGCCTGGGTGTGTACGGAGGCATGGCACGGTCTGGGATGGGTGCTCGCTTGAGTTGGGGCAGTGGTGGGTGCTGGGTTAGGGGCTGCTGCTGCGTACACTGCAGGGACTCGGGTCTGCGGTGCGCGGTTTGTGCGCGCGCATGCAAGTGGCAGGGGATGTGCGTGGCAGAGGACAGGGAGGTGCACGGGCGGGATGCGGGGGGGCGTGAGGTGGCAGGATCCAGTGGGTCTCGCAGGGACGCGTGCGTCGGCCCCGCGGGGCGCGCGCTGCAAGACTTCGGGGTGCAGGGTGGAGGAGCTCACGTCGGAGGGGGCGGCCAGGCTGGGTGGGGGTGGGGTGGGTGGGTGCCGGGGAGCCGCGTGCTCCGCTCACCTCCGCTCACCTCCTCTCACCCCCGATCCGCTCGGCTTCCTGCGCCGGCTCCGCGCGTCGCAGCCGGGAAGTTTCCGAAGCCCAGGCGGCGGGAAGCGCCACCGCCGCTGCCGCCGAGCGCCACCGGAGCCTCAGGCGGCGGCCTCGCCTGAAGCCGAGGGGCCGCCGCCGCCGCCACCACCGCCGCCGCTGCGGAGGGAAACTCCAAATCCCGCCTCCGCCGCCGCCTCCTCCCCTCCCGTCGCCGTCTTCTCCGCCCCCTGCCCAGGAGGGGCAATGTCGCCGGCGGCGCGCAGGGAGGGAGCGGGGAGGGACCGCGGCCTGCCCAGCGTCTCCCTCCACCTTCCCCGCCCCCGGCCGCCTTCCTCCCACCTGCAAGACTGTGCGCTCCGCCCGCCACCGACCCTCTGTCGGGCGCCGGCTGCAGCGCCGGACCCCAACAGCCCCGCCGCGTGGGGGCCTCAAGCCGAGTGGGGTGGGAGACCCAGCCTAGGCTGGACCTGGGCTGGGGGAGGGCCGCCCCGAAGAGTCTACGCTGGCTTCTGCTTCCAGCCAGGGAAGCCAAGGGGCCCGTGGAGGAGCGGGCACAGCTCGGCCCCTAGGGCCACGTCCTACTGTCACACAGGAGAGGGCACAAGGTCTGTCTGGCAGAACCACAAATCCCCCCCACCTCCCACCCCCCCCCCCACTCCCCACTCCCAGGTCTCTCTGCACTGCCTTCTCCCATTCTCACGTCTCAGACTCTGGCTAATACTAATCGCGTTTGAGCATCAGTGCCTGGAAGGGGTGGGGCCAGGACGCTGGGGGAGGAACTGGGAGGGGGCCTTGTCACCAGGCCCACTTTGCTCTCCTCTGCAGCAAAGGCCATGAGCATCTCTGTCCAGGACCTCGTTTTGTGCGTACACCAGTCTGGGAGGCGGAGGGGACCGTTCCGTGGGCTAGCTAGGGAGACTGAGGCAGGGGCTTCCTGGCGTCCCACAATGGTGTAGGGGCAGAGCCCGGCTGGGGGCAGAAGCCCCCGCTGAGTGTAAACAGGGGACTCACTGGGCTCTCAGCCTCACTGGCTGCCGCAGGGATGAGGAGGCAGGGGCAGCACACAGGGGCTCCCTGGTGAGTAAAGGGTGACTTGGGCCCCGGGAATGTGGTACAAGGGATGCTGAGAACCCGCACGATGCTCTGGGCTGTTGGGGGCCACCATCTGGCTGGGCCTCCAGTGCGTGTCTGCTCAGGGCCATCAGAGCCAGGCAAGGCCAGGCTGGGACGACATCAGGAGGGAGGCGGGCTGAGCTGGGATGCCAGCAGCTCCATGGAGGCGGCCTGGCGGCCCGGGCTCCCGCCTGCAGCAGTGCTGAATTCTCCTGAGTCACTTCCTGGAAAAAAGGGGAGAGAAGCAGCTTTGTCCCTGGTGCCTCAGTTTCCTCATCTTTACGGCTGGGGAGAGGGGAGGCCCTCCAAGCTTTGCTGCACTTTCAGGGCACCGTATGTGAGCCCAAGGTCCCGCGGCCGCCAGCCCGGCTCACCTGCCTCGTCCTCTGACCCCTTCCCCTGCGGAGGCTCGCGCCGAGGACCCGCTCGCCGCTCTGGCCTTCCCTGGGAGCCCCCGAGCCTGCTGCCGCTTTCACCTCCCCGTCAGCGGCAGGGCACCGGGGCCAGCCCGCGGCTGCACAGGGGAGCCCCCGGGGCTGTGTGTGGACCCTGCTGCTGGAGGGACCCTGCGCTTCTCTGCCCGGCTGCCGCTGCTGGCCGCTCTCGCGTCGGAGGCCTTGGCAGACAAATCACCAGAGGCGGAAGGCTGCGCCCTGTGGCACTAGGACCATTGTATCAGGCAAAACCTGAGAACATATGGAGATGGGAAAAAGTCGGGGCTGGCTTTCATCCCCCCAGCCCCCTTCCTCCCATATGGGAAGATCCGCCTGGCTGCGCCCATGGCCCAAGGCACTCAGTCACTCCCGGGCGCTGGAGTGACTCCGGGCTGAACACTGGAGGGAGACCGTTTGGATTGTACGATGCTGCCCCCCAGCCCTGCAAAGCTGCCTCTGCCGCCGGCCCGCTGCGCCTCTGCTCTCCAGGCCGCAGCACCCACCCAGTGCTGGAGGACGAGGGCGTCCACAAATGGCCAGGCCAGTCCCGGGAGCTGCAAAGGCACAGGTCTGCCCTGCTGGGGAAATGGGGCCTCTCTCTTCACCTCCAGAGCCTTCTCCTGGCTGGCAAAGCCTGGCCTGGACCCTGTCGGGGGATAAAATGCACGGCCGTCTTGAGGAGGACTCGAGGGCCGATTGTGTTAGAATCCAGGTGGCTCTGAGGGGGCAGCTGGGCCTCCGTCTCCCAGGCCGCCGAGCCCACGTGCACGCTCCTGCGGGCTCCTCGCCTGCGCCTCTGGCGGCCTGACCCGGCAGCTCGAAGCCTTACGGTCTCCTCCGCACCCCGCCGCCTTATCCGCCAGAACCCCCAGCCACGCTGACGGGGTGCCCCAAGAATGGCCAACCCTACCTACGCAAGATGGTGCTCTGGTGCTCTGCGCACGGCGGTCCTTTGGCTGAAGACACCTGTCTCGGGCCCCACTCCTGGACACCCTCCCAGGCAAGCAAAGCTTGGAGGAGAGGCCTACGTCATCCGGCCCCAGCATGGGGATCCTGTCCCCATTTGGGGGGCTCCGGCACTTGGCGCCTGGCACCCGAGGCAGACTCCTGAGAGCAGTAGCTGCGGCTGAAGCCGCTTGTCCGCATGACCCCCTCCCCCACAGGCCGCCATCCGTCTGCCACCCCCTGCACTGGGTCCCAGGCCCCCCATCAGCGCCCTTCTAGACCCATCTTGCAACCAGGGCCGTGCCTTCCTGAGCGCATTGTAGACCCTGCTCTGGGGCGCCCCACCTGCCTGTGGGAGCTCCCAAAAGGGCCAGGGAACTAAATGGTCCTGTGGCCGCTCTCAGAAGCCGCACCTGCAGGCGGAAGGGTGAGAGCGAGTCGAGAGGAGGGAGAGGAGGGAGAGGAGAGCTGCAACGGGGCTGTGACCTCGGCAGCCATTAACACCCCCATTCTGGGAGGGCTCAGGTTCAGGTTCAATAACCTGGTTATAAACCCCCTCCGGCCAGCTGGGCAGGCTCCCTCTCCTTGTCTTGTCCTCCGGAGAAGCAGCGCGCCGTCTAGATGCACATTACAGATGATATAATCCTTTTACCCGCGGAGAGAGAGCCAGATGCCCACGCCCATTGGTGGACAGGCAAAGGGAGGTGAGTGGGAAGAGGAGGGAGAGCGGGGATGGGAGGGAACCCCCCCAGCTCCCATGGTGGAGGGGCGGGGTGGGGGGGAGAGGGGGAAGCAGAGGACTTCCTGGCTTGTCCAAGGGAGGTTGAGGGATGAGTGGGGGCAGAAGAGAGGGGATCCAGAGTGGCTGGGGAGACTGGGGGTACCCAGAGCACGCAGGGAGTTGCTCCCCTGCTGTAGAAGCCCCCCCCCAACCAGTTTTTCTGAGGGAGGCCTCTGTGAGTGGCCTGTCTGCCTTTCTGGCCAGTTCTCTCTGTACCCCCAACCAGGAATGGGCCTCTCGAGGGAGAGCATCTCATCGCAGGGAAGAAGATAATCTGCGGGCTGGGGTGGGGGTTTCTGAGTGTGCTATGTGTCCCCACCCCCAACCTTGCCCCACGGGAGTCTGCCTCCTCCCATCGTGGCATTGGGAGCACAGTGCATGGCCCAACCTGGGCCCTGTTGGCTCCCAGCACCCAGACCAAGGCTGGGCACCAGGCTTGCTGGGTGCTGTGCTTCTCCGTGGTCAGGGGACACCGAGCGTTGTCTGAGCTGTCTGAGACACCCACGGGGTCTGAGCTGGCAAAGAACCTTCTGCGGAGAGGGTCTGGGAGGACGCTGGCTCCAGGGTGACCCAGCCAGGCCCCTAGAGCAGGCTCACCCCAGCCTGGCACCCTCCCTGGGCCTGCCCTCCTCCTCCACACAGCCCCCCGACTCTTGCTGCCCCCTCCCCACTTTCCTGCTTGAGATGTTTGCCACAAGGAGGGCTAGGATATTTCTGCCAGCTCTGTGGGGATTTTTCCGGTCTAAATTTAGAGAGCCGCTGTTTCCCCGCGGTACCTGCTTCCCACGTTGGTGACTGATCAAGTCCCAAGAGCACCCAGGGCAGAGGGAGCAGCGCAGATGTGCTGCTGTGTGACCACTGGAGCCGCTGAGCCTCCAGCCAGCCCCTGGGCAGAGGGAGGGGGAAGAGGAGGAAGGGAAAGGCCTGCCGGAGAGGACGAGGGCGCCGGAGGGATCCTTTGCATCCGCTCAGAGGTGAGGTCCGGGGGCGGCCCAAGAGAGGCCGCTGGTGGGCAGGGGCCAGCCGGGGGCCCTCGCTCAGGGTCGGGCACGCAGTCCAGCCTCCACATTGGTCCTCCCGGTGGGAGACTGTGATCAGTCGCTGAGTCCTTTGCCGATGACAGGGTACTGGTGCTCAGTCTCCCTCTGTTGCTGTGTGGCCCAGTGGTGTGATGAGTCTGCTCTCGGGGCTCGCTGTCTCCTGCGGGAAGCACAGAAGGTCCTCAGCCGCCACACCCGGCGTGCGGTGACGGCTCTGTCCCTGCGAGCTGGGCCCTCTCCTCCCCACCCCACGGCCAGCATCATGTCGTCGTTGCAGAGAGGAAGGACGGGGCCTGTGGGGACCCTGAGAGTCAGGGTTCAGCCGGGGCCACTCTGGGGTCCCATTTGACTCGCTGTCGCCGACCTGCAGCAGTGGCCTGAGACTGGCCTTCTAGCAGTGGAAGTCTCTCCTCTCTGTACCCGCACTCGGGGGCAGCTGCTGGGGCTGTCACGGAGGGGGACCGTGAGGGTAACACAGAGCCCAGTTTGTCAACCTGCAAGAGTAGCTCTCGGGACCCGCTGTTGGAGAGCCGGCAAGAGCCACGGGGACTGTGACTGTGACCTTAGCCTCCCTGCTCTCCGCAGCCCCAGAGGAGAAAGGGGGTGTCGAGGGTGAGGTCCCCGAGGCTATAAGCCTAAGACGATTTCCCAATCTTCAGAGCAAACGTCCTGTGCTTCGCTCTCAGTGATGGCCCCATCCACCGCCGGCCTACACAGGCTCTGCAGATGATAAGGCATAGAATTATCCAGAAATCGTCTTCGGGAAGGGGGACATGTGGTGCCCAGAATGCCGTCTCCTTCTTAGCCAAGCCTACCCTTCCCCCACGGCTCCTGTCCCCGGGGCCCCACCCCCAGCACTGGCCCCTGGCACCCCCCCACACCAGCCTTGCCTCTGCCCGGGCCCCCAGCCGGCCCTCCCAGTCCTCCCATGAGGCCCACACCTCAGTGACCAGGCTCTCTTCGGACCTCTGGCCTGGGAGCACTGCACGCTCGGCCACACCCGCCTCCCGGAGTCTAGGCCCAGACTCTAGTCCAGCACTTGGCTTCCGAAGGTTGTGGCTTCCAGACATGATTCGACCTCCAACCCCCCCACGATTTGACCCCCTCTGGTCACACTCCAGGACCTGCGAGGTTTTCCTCCTCGCTGCTCGGCCCCTGCTGGCAGGTCCACTCCTGGGGCCCCGACTCTGGGCTCACGGCCTCTCTCCTGCTGTGCCAGCCGTCATCCTTAACGTGGGCCACCGAGCCCCTGCTTGTCAGGGCTCGTCCTGTGGCCCTGACCCCATCTACGCTTGGAACCCCACTCAGCCTGTACAATGCCTTCCTTGCTCCTGGCCACCTTCCGTCCTACAGTCTCCTGTGGCCACTCCACCGTGCACGGGTCCCCCGGAGCCCAGTCCGATGAGGGCTTCGCACACTAAGGCCCTTCCCCGGTCAAAGCCGCCCAGTCACCTGCATCCATCTCTCCTGTCCCCCACCACGTCTGCCCCATCAGCGGCCTGCTGATGTGCCCTCCTAGCCAGACCTTCGGTGCCCTCCTGCTGGAACATTCCCCTCCTGGCCATTTGTCCCAAGTCTGTCTCAGGCATCATGGCCCTCATTCCCTTCTATGTGTTCCCGCCAGATGACCTCAGCTCTTCTCCGAGGTGATGACTGTGACATCACACGGTCTCTCGGGGGCCACACCCACAGCACCAACTGGCATCCGGCTTTTGCCACCTGAGTGCCCCATGACCCGTCTGATGCAGCGGGTCTCCGCTCGTCACCCGAATCCTGACGTCAGAGTTTGGTTCCCTCCCTCTCCACCGCCCTGCACAGTTTCTGATGAGTCTACCGCCCAAAGAGCTTGCAAGTGTGTCACCTTTTGTCGCTGGCCAGGCCCTGCCCCCTCCTCACTGTTGGAAGATTCCAGGCTCAGCCCTACCTGCCTCCCCCCACCCATGCGGAGGACGGGGACGGAGTAATTACGGCGCAGCAGAAGGCATCACGCGCTCCTCCCCCAGCCCCCTTCAGTGGCCCCGAGGGGCCTTGAGGACAAAGTCCACGTGCTGTAGGCCACTGGGCTCCGCTGGGGGTGGCCAGAACGTACCAGAATATCTTGTGTCCTTCTCCCTTACTCTAAATAAGCTCGCGTTCGGAGGCCCCGTGGAGGTGGACCTGTGGTTTGTGAGCCCACGGCCGCCACCCTGCCATCTGCAAAGGCTTTGCCTGCCATGCGCGCTGCCTGTCGCCACTGCGGGCCCCCGTTTGCCCGGCGAGGGCGTACCCTCTTCCGTTCTCTGGGACAGTCTGGCTCAGGCTGTCCCTGTCCTCCCAGCTCCAGACCCCTGTGGCCCTGACCCGGGGAGCCACCTCAGCGAGTTGAGAGAGTGCTTGGAGGTTAGTGGGCATCTCATGTCGTGCCCAGCGGGGCTCTCGGATGGGCTCAAGCATTGCTTGTAGACCCCGGGAGCAAGTGGGCCCCAAAGCTTGGCTTGCTGGGTGACTTCAACCCGACCCCCGAAGAGTAGCCCAAAGACCGTCCGAGTCCCGAGTCCCGGCAGCCGGCGCGACGGCGGCGATTCCCACGGCTCCCGGGCTCCCCGGCTCCCGGCTTGCCAGCTTTGTTTTTCCGTTTCTCAATCAGGAGGCTCCGGGGGCCCGTGGAAGCCCCTGGCGGTGGTAGCCCAGCCCTCGGGTTGCCTGTGTCCTGCGGGCCTTACCCTCACCGGTGCACGCGGGCTGTTCTCTGCCTGCAGAGCCCTAGCCTCCCCCTCCTCCTCCTCCTCCTCCCCGTCCTCCTCCCCCTCCTCGACCCCTCAGCTGGGAGCACCTCCCTCAGGTGTAATCCTGCGCCCCTGTCGCACGTCACAGGGCTTCCCCTTGTGTCCCGTGCGCCCGGCCAGCTGGCTGGCCTGGAGATGCTGCAGACGCCTCTGGAGGCCAGAGCACCTGGCATCCGGCCTGGGCGCGGCAGGCTCCACGAGCGTTTCCTGAATGAAAATGGTTGAGTTGCCGTGGCCGGGAAACCACGCACAGACCTTCGCAGCACCCCACTCTGTGGCTGGCTCTAGGCCGGCCCACCGGGGGTCCGGAGAGGGTTGAGAACCGGACCCCACGCCCACATGGGGCCCCCATGCCGCTCCCCAGCACCAGTCCCTGCCCAGGGGCTGCTCCCCTCCTCCTCACTCCTGGGACCTCGTCCTGCCTCCAGGTGAGGACTCGGAATCCCTGGGGCGAGGCCCAGCCCCCCAACCTCTCCTCTGCTGCAGCCTTCTCCCCCACCTCGGCTGCCCACCCATCCCGCTTCTGCTTCAGGCAGCAGGCCCAGACTCAGTGGCTGTCTCCAGCCTCGTCTTTGTTTCCGCTCAGAAGTCTGAGCGTGCGCTTGCTGGGCACAAGCTGAGAAGGAAAGGCAGGTAGGGCAGGAGGAGGTGAGCCACTATGTGGTCCCATCAGTGGTCCCCAAGACGCCTTTGTGACCAGGCGGCTGCAGGCCTCGCTTACTGCAGAGACTGAACACTCATGGGAGTGCTCGTCACCTGGGAGTGAGAAGACAAGCAGAGCGCACCCCTGTTAGGGACAAGGCGTGGGTGTCCACGTGACTGCCCAGAATCCCACGGGACAGACCCAGAGATGTGTTTGGAGAATGTGGCTGACTCCTGGGGCTGCCGGGCCCTCGGGGAGGGGGCTAGAGGGGTGTATATCTATACTGTGTGTGTGTGTGTGTGTGTGTGTGTGCGCGCGCACACTTCTTATGATTTAATTGGACCATATAAGCTGTAGCCAACAAAAGGGACAATAATCCAAAAGATGAAAATGTTCTAAGATAATATTAATATAGGGCTTCTTATGGGTTGAATTGTGTCCCCTCCCCAACTCCTGCACCTGTGAATGTGACCTGATTTGAAAATAGGGTTGTTGCAGATGTAATAAAGGTCTGCTCGTCCCACAGTTGGTGGAGGGCTGTAATCCGGAATGACTGGGGACGTTGGGACACAGGCTCATATGAAAACACTGCGGGAAGCTGGAGGGAGGCAGAACTACACAAGCCAAGGACACCGGAGATCACCAGCATGTCCCCAGCAGCTAGGGGGAACACCTGGACCAGAGCCTTCCCTTGGCCTTCAGAAGGAGAACAGCCCAGAACTGGGAGGTGGTCAAGGTCTGCTGTTCTAAGCCCTCCAGTCGGTGGTACCTTGTTAGAACAGCCCTGGCAAACGAGTACAGAGCCTTTCTGTCTTCCAAAATGCTTTCTCCTCTGTCGTATCATTGAAAGCTAAAATATCCCTATGAGGTGGATAGTCCTAGCATTTTACAGATGAAGAAACTAAGCCTCAGCACATTTGACTGAGTTGCTTTGAGTAATTCGGTCAGTTTGAGGTAGGCCTGCACAGGGCTCAAGACAACTCTTCTGATTTTAAAATCTAGATTCAGTGAAACCTAAGGTGTCTAAGGTCTCTGTGCTTCCTGATGTAACCATATTGTAATTTTACTTTAAGGTGTGTATTTCAGGGTGGGGTGGGGATAAAGTGTATATTTCTAAGATTTATTTATGTTCAAGATGTATTTGGGGGGAGGGGCAGAGGGATAGGGGGAGGAACTCTCCAGCAGACCACCGCGCCCTGATGTGCGGAGCCCAACACGGGGCTCGATCCCATAACCCTGAGATCACGACCTAAGCCGAAATCAAGAGTCAGATGCTTAACCGACTGTGTCACTCAGGCACCCCTAAAGTGTATATTTTGGAAGCTTTCGGTCTGACAGATACATTTGGTTGACTGAGTCAAGACAAACTGCCCACCCCTTGCTCTATGCCTTGTCCTACCTCTGAAAAATTGATCTCGTTTTCGGGAGAGAAGCAGTCAATCTCTTTTTGCTATGAATGTCCCTCCTCAGTGCTGCTTTAGCTGCATGTCACAAATTTTGCCATTTTGTAGTTTTATTTTCATTTATTTCAGTATCTTCACAAATTTCTCTTTGGATTTCCTCCTTGTTTGCTGGATCATTCAAAAGTGCGCTGTTTCCCATCAAAAGACATGAAATCTTGCCATTTGCGACGACGTGGATGGAACTAGAAGGTATCATGCTTAGCGAAATAAGTCAATCGGAGAAAGACAACTATCATATGATCTCTTTGATATGAGGAAGTGGAGATGCAAGGCGGGGGGGGTTGGGGGGAGGTAGGAAAAGAAAAAATGAAAAGATGGGATTGGGAGGGAGACAAACCATAAAAGACTCAATCTCAAGAAACAGACTGAGGGTTGCGGGGGGGAGGGGGGACGGGAGAGGGTGGTGGGGAAATGGACATTGGGAGCGTATGGGCTATGATGAGTGCTGTGAAATGTGTAAACCTGACGATTCACAGACCTGTACCCCTGGGGATAAAAATACATTATATGTTTATTAAAATAAAAAAATAAAAAAATTAAAAAAAAAAAGTGCGCTGTTTAGTTTCTGAGAGTCTGGAGATTTTTCCGTGACCTTTCTGTTACTGATTTCTAGTTTGAGTCTGTCGCGCTTGGAGAACACACTCTGTATGATTCCTTTGCAGTTTGGCGAAGTTTGCCTTGCGGCCTGGGATATGGTCTGTGTGGGCACGTGGACCGTGGCTTCTTGTGCAGGATGGCTCTCTGCTGGTGTTGGGTCGAACGGTTTGTAAGGGCTCTTCAGATCCTCTTTGTTGCCAGTGTTTTTGTGTCCTTCTAGAGCCTTCTTGATGTTCTCTTTGGTTGTTTTGTTAATTGTTGAGGTCTCTAACTATAATCATCGGTCTGTCTCTTTCTCCTTCCAGTCCTACCAGTTTTTGCTGCCTGTACTAAATGGACATGCACGTGTTTTTGTCATTCTTGAAATGAATATTTTGGTTTGATGTTTTATGCAAATGAATTTTGGGGGCTCAGTTGTAATTGTAGGGGGAGCAGCCTGCCCCTCTCCGTGGCAAAGAAGGGAAGCCTCTGGTGAACATTCCCACCTGCTCGGAATCCCAACATAAAAGCATGGATGGGGCCGAGGGTTTTGATAAGAAAACTTGAAGTTCCACAAAGAGGTTTCTGCTCATTCCACCTCCACGAAGGACCCACACCTTAGAAGCAACGAGTGGTTCCTAGCTGACATTAAAACAAGGTCCTTAGTCTATTCTTAATTTATGGCATTTCTTTAAACCTTGCTCTAAAGGATAGCCTTTTCTAAACATGCTTCCCAGTGTGGCACTTGATAGTCATGTTGACCGAGAGCTTGTCTTTCGGACAGAGGCGCCAGCGCATGCTTGTAGAATAACGGATGAACGGACTCGGTTGGCTTCCAGGAATATTCTAGAGTTACTGAGATGGTGGCCGGGGACCCAGGAGGAAGTAGACGGCTTTCAACAAGTGACCTGCAAAATCCAGATCGGGCAGGATGGAGGGGAAGTGCCACAGACGGTGGGTCTCAGAGCGGCGTCTTGAAGCAGGAGTTCACCAGGGGGAGCAGAGGGAATGGCGTGGCCCAGAGCATGGAGCCATGGAAACGCTTAACCCGTTCAGTTAACCTCCCACCCACACTGGACCTGCACGCTCTTGCCCTGGGGCCTGCGCGCATGTGTGTTACTGAGAGTAAAATGAGGTTGGAGGTGTAGCAGAGCCAGGCACAGGGCCCTGGGCTGCCGTATCAGAGAGGGGGCTGGCGAAGGGAGCTGGCGGGAGCCGCTGCCTTTGTTCAAGACGTGGAAGACGGTTCCCGAATGCCAGGTAGTCTCTAAGAGCCTTTGCCTCTGCTTGAGCGGACAGCGGATTTTTGTCCTCGGAGGTGCGTTGCCTGTCACTCCTGACAAGGGCCCTTAGCTGGCTGACTTTGCCCCTCTTAGGCCAGCCTCTGGCTCTCTGTACCTTCCAAGGGGTGTGTGAGGGGAGGGCGGGCAAGGTAGGGCAGGGCCCTGCGGGCCCTGGCAGCTCAGTCCTCACCTGAGAAGCTCAGCCCTGGGACCAGCCACCCTCCCGGGCCAGTGGGATGGTGATCATTCGGCAGGTCCCTTGGAGTGGTCCTCTTCCAAGATCTGGCTGTGCAGAGAGTGTCGGGGCTGCCGGGCCCCTCCTCCTTGCCCGCCTGCCACGGGGATCAGATGATTTTCCCCCCTGGATGTGAAGGCAAAGGTGGATGCACATGTGCGTCTCCCTGTCTTTGCTCAGCCCCTTGGGGTACTGCTTGAGGGAAAGGGCAGAGCGTTCCACAAACCCCCAAGCAGACTACATCTGCCAGGTGTGGAGAGAAGCGGCCGAGCCCGGGAGGAAGCAATTGCAGCCGGAGCTGAATTAGACACGGAGCGGGCAGAGGCGCCCTGGCATTGAGGGTGGGCTCGGATGCTTGGCGGGAGTGCTTGGCTGGTGAAGGTGTGTGAAGGGTCCCTCCCTCGCAGGCTGGAGGACAACAGGCCTTCCTGGGGCATTCCCGTGAGAAGGGAGGTGGGCTGTGGGGCCCACGGGTCTGGGGGTCACTGCGAGCCTGGGTTAGGCACAGGGAGTTGCCGGTGGTGGGGGAGAAGGCCCCAGGGTCAGCACACCCTGCCTCCTTCCTGCCCACCCCTTGAGGCTCCTGACCTCTGCACCATGGTGACGCACATTCCTTCTCTTCTGGTTTCGACCTTGCTTCCCCCTTGACTCTGCCTCCCCGTGTGGGCAAATGCCCAGGGTTGTTGCTGTCTGGGCCTGCCCGCCCCCCAGGACTCTGCCCCAGGACCCTGCTTCCCCCGTTGGGCCCTTGCAGACACCTCCCACCCATACTGGCTTTTGACCTGGTCCCGTGGGGGGGACCAGGGGCTGATTTGCGACCTCAGAGCTCCTGGGCACCCCTGTGCAGCAGCCCGAGCCTGGCTTAGGGCCCCGCTGTGGGCCCCCGGTTGAGGGACTACCGCCCGCGTTGGTTGACGGAGGCGTGGGCCAAGGTTCTGAGTCAGGCACCATCTGCGCCCGCCTCTTCCCAAGAAGGTACCAGGCCCCCCCAGCTCCAGTGTGGGGGGCAGATGGGAGGAGAGATGGTGCTCTTGGCACCGACTGACGTGTCCACGGGCTTTCGGGAGGAAGTCTCCTTCTGCCCACATGACGGCCACTGTGGCTCCGGGGCCGGTGTCCGCGGGCAGCAGGCACCGTTCCGCGGGGGGGCCCTGCTCCCTGCAAAGTCGGTGCGCTGCGGGCTTCGACCTCTCCCTCCCGGGGGGCTCACTCAAGTCCCGTTGGCCGCGTGGCTTCCCCCTGAACTTCTTCTCTGGGCCCCTTCCCTGCTGCACAGTGGGCACCTGGTGGCTGGCCTGCCCCTAGGAGAGAGTTGTCTCTGGCCTGACCGGGGCCCCCAGGCTGCTGAGACACTCCTGCTCCCCCTGGGCCTCGGCTACCTCGCCCGGCTCTCCTCCCTGAGCCCAGCTCAGACAAGGAGTGAAGGGAGGTGGGCGGGCCAGCTGGGGGTGCCAGGGGCTGAGGAGGAAAGCAAACTCTCCCCCCTCTCAGCTCCCCACTCTTCTCCCCAGGTCCTCCTCATGTGTTTTCGCAAACAGCCCTGCTCCTCTGCCTCCCTTAGGGGGCAGACGCCCGCCGGGCCGGGCCCCTTCGCTTGTGGCCTCCGTGCCCCGTAGGCAGTGGCTCTGAGGCCAGTGCCCTGGGAGAGACTGGGCCCCAGGGACTGGACTGTGGCACGGAGCTTCGCTGATTTGTCTCCAGCGCCCCCCAACCCGGGCTCCAGGCAGTGGGGCTTTGAGCAGGACGCCCCTTGCCCCTGGGACACTGTCAGCCGTGTCCCTGATCCCCGGCCACCCCCCTCACCCCCAAAGAGGGAGAAGGATGCGGGAGCGTTGGGCCTCTTCATCCATTCAGCCCTTCTAGGCCTGCCCTCCCCTGAGGGGAGGGTGTGGGGCTCAGGCCAGCCGGCACCGCTGCGGCCCCGGCTCCTGCAAGCCTCACGGCCCTCCCCACCTTGTGCGTCAGAAGGAAAGAATGTTCTGTGTGCTCCTCCTGCCCACGGTGCCATCCCCCCCGTGTCTGCACGCAAACCCGAGGACTCCTCAGAGAATAAACCTGTCACCCTTTCCCCGGCGTCCTCTGTTGTCCCCATCCCCAGCACAGGCCAGAGATCATAGAGCTGAGGCCTCAGACAGATGGACGGACAGGTGGGCTGTCAGGCCTGCGGGGAGGAGGGTCATGGACAAGGTCAGGCGCTGCGAGGACTGAAGCCGTGAGGACCACTGGGTTTGGCGACATCGAAGGCACTGGCCGCCTTGGCCAGAGCTGTGTCACAGGAGGGGTGGGTGGCGGTTGAGTGGGAAGAGGTCTGTGAGCAGGAAGGTGGTGGCTGGAGGGGAGCCCCATAAGCCCCCCGTGCCTCCTTCACCACAGGGGGGCTGCACCTGGGCCACTTAGGGAGCGGGGAGGCTGCCGGCCCTTGTCTCCCAGGTCAGAAGCAGATCTTTCTCTCACTGTAGGGATGTCCTGGGGCTGCCCTAATGGGTCACCATGACTGGAGGGGTGGTTGGGGGGTGCTTAAAACAGTGGAAATGCCTTCCCTCACGGTTCTGGGGGCCAGAAGTCTGAAATGAAAGCATTGGAGGGCCTCTGGGGGCTCGAACAGAAGACCCTTCCTGCCTCTTTCAGTTCCTGGGGTTCCGGGTGTCCTCGGGTTTGGAGACGCTGCTCCAGTCCCTGCCTCTGTCTTTACATGATTTTCTCCCTAGTCCTCTCCTGTCTCTTCCAAGGCCACTGGTCATTGGATTCCAGGTCCTCCCCAGGTGATCCAGAAAGATCTCATTTCCAGATCCTTCATTTCATCACATCTGCAAAGGCCCTTTGTCCTAATAAGGTCACATTCACAGGGTCCGGACTGTGGGCGTTGTCTCCTGGGGGACCCGTGCTCACCCCCCCGCACTGTGTGCTGTCGGCTCAGGCGCCCCACCTCTGAGGACAACGGCTCCTGGGGGTTCTCGGGTGGCACCAGCAGCTCCATGGCTGGGCTCTACTCTGTTCTCCGCCAAAGACTGGAGCTCTGCCTCCGTTTCCCCGCTCTGGCCCCAGGGAGCTGAGCGGCCCGCTCTGCCGTGTCACCTAGTGGTTGTCCACCATGCAGCCGGCTGGGAGTCGTCTCCTCCGGAGAGACGGGATGAAGCGGGGGCAAGCAGCACGAGTGGGGCGGGGGGTTCTGTTTCCTCAGCTCCAGAGGAGGATGGGGTGGGGTGGGGGGGTGGGGGGGTGGGGGGGGAGCAGCGTGCAGAGCAAAGGGAGGCTCCTTGGGGCCGAGGAGCATTTCGGAAGAGGGACCGGCCACACCCCGAGAGCCGGTCCATAGGCTTCCCTCCCGCCGCCACCGGACCTTTGCTCCGAGGTTGCCCAACCGGACGCCCGTCCGGCACCCGCGCCCCGGGCTCCCCGCGCGCCCCTGCCCCGGCTCGGTTCTCCCCGCCCCTTCCGATCTCCCCATCCTTGAACATTATGCAGCGACATCAATGCCGCTCATAGTCAAGCCATGCAAGCCATGGTTACTTTTCTTCTCTGCACAGCATTTTGTTTTCCCAGGAGTTAATAATTGTCCTTCGGCCGGCTGTTTGCTTAGCTTCCCGGGCACTTATCGCTAATTCAACCCGAGTCGCGTCCTGGTGTGTAAACGTTCTCTCAAGACATTCAAACACGCCCGACATTCTAGTGGTTTCTTCTTAACCAAAATCTCTCGCGGCAGAGCGCTCGGACTGGCCGCGGGCTGTCCGGCCGCCTGGGCCCCCGACCCCGCGGGAAGCTCCCCCTGCCGGAGCCCTCCGCCCGGCCCCCACCACGGGGGAGCTCGGTTTCCCCTCACCCCCTCTTGGAGACCTATGGTCAATTTTCCTTTCCTTTTCTTTCTTTCTTTCTTTTTTTTTTTTAAACAATGAGCATGTGTTTCTGTACTGCTCGTGTAAGGTTTAAGAAAATATACCTAAAAAGAGCGAGGCCGGCTGGCGGGCAGGAGCCCCAGCGCGGAGGCCTGGCGTGGCTGCGTGCGGCCCTGAGCGGGCCTCTCCCTCCCCGGTTTAGACCGGGGTTATTCATTAACCCTTCACTTCTTCATTCGACAGACATTTCTTAAGGAAACTGTTCATCGTGGAAACTGTCAACCTGCAACAAAGGTAGAGAGAATCTCACTTGGGCCCCAGCGTCAGCCATTACCAGCAATTTGCTGCCGGCTCCCATCTCTAACCCTTGTTTCCTGGAGTATTTTTCGGAATCGACTCCTCAGAAATCATTTGCTTTGCAGGCAGTTGCCCCGAGCGGACGACAGCCGGGTCAGCCCGGAGCCGCCCTGGTCGCACGCGGCTGTGCCCTCGTGCGCACGCGTGCGTCTCTGAAATGCGGGCACAAGGGAGAACCCGGTGAGCTGGCTCTTGGGATTTCGTCTTGTGCTTCCGATCGGCGTTTCCCTGAGGCCGGTGAAGTCGAACACCTTTTCACGCCCCTGTTTGCCCCTCACGTGGCCTGTCTGGTGAAATGGTTTTTTGTCAATTTTTCTAAGGACATTGCCTTTTTACTGCTGGATTTTGCCCATCTGGTTCATTTACAGTCCCCCCACTTTCCATGCAGTATCTCTTGAAACAATGAGCTCTTGACCGTGGAATAATTTTACCTTTCCGGAGGTACTATGCAGATGCTACCCAGAATTTCCGGGTTTGCCTCACCCTCACCTGACTCGAGGCCAGACTTCATTCACATCTCACCACTTTTTCTACTGATGTCCCCTTTTCTGTTCCAGGACCCCTTCCAGGATCCCACATTGCTTTTAGTCCAGAGCATTTAAAAATAAATGCTCAACATCATGTCATATCACATAGAAACACTTACCTGTGGATTGCCCATAGATGGGGGCTTCTAAAAGCAACCCTTCAATGTCATGATCTCACCTAACGACTGAAATTAGAAATAAGTCCTTAACGTTCCCTAATACACACTTTTCTCGATTGTTTCAAAGAAGCCTTTTCATGGTGGTTTGTTCAGGTAGAAATGCCAGCAGGGTCCACGCTCAGCCTGGGCTGGGTAGACCTCGTGTGTCTTTTCTGTGCCATCTATTTGCTGGAAAAGCCAAGTCCTTCATCACGGGGTTACAAAAGGGTGATTTTCTGATTTGATCATTCTTCATGCATTTCCTACTTGGAATTCAGTAATGGAAGAAATGTCCCTCATTAACTCTCCGGGTGTCGTGAAGCACAAGCAATCTGGGACTAGCAGCATAGACACATGAACCTTCTTCTGTTTACTCCCCTTCAGAGCAATGACTCGGTCCCCTAGCAAGTTCCAGAATGCCTGGACTTTTCCATATTGAACATGCATCTGCTATTGCCATCATTTCTGCCTTTCGAGGCTCAGATGGATCCATCTGTGGCCTGGGGGAGTTCCTGCAAGGGGGCTCCCAGGTCCCCCGATGTGGCGCTGGTGGCCTGAGGCCCCCCGCACTTCCTGCCCTAGCAGAGCGCCCCGGGCTCACTGCGCACGCGCCGCGCGGTCCGGCTCCAGTTCAGATATCCTCGTAGCTCTTCTCCTTAACATGTAACCCTTTAGGTTGGTATGATGAAAACTCCATGTTTTTGAGACACTTGAAATACTTCGTTTTTGCACGGTTATGCCGAAACTGTTTGTTTCTGTTTGTTTTTCGCGCTTAGGGAATGATTTAGTCTCCTTTTAAATTTTTTTCAATTATGGAAACAATTTTTCATGAAACAATACTTGTATATTTATATCCTCCTATTTCTTTTTTTTAAAGATTTTATTTATTTATTTGATACACAGAGAGAGAGATCACAAGTAGGCAGAGAGGCAGGCAGAGAGAGAGGGGGAAGCAGGCTCCCCGAGCAGAGAGCCCGATGCGGGGCTCGATCCCAGGACCCTGAGACCATGACCTGAGCCGAAGGCAGAGGCTTAACCCACTGAGCCACCCAGGCGCCCCTATATCCTCCTATTTCTTATACAGATACTAATACATGCTGTGCCATACCTCGCGTGTGGATATATGCTTACATCCTGGGGCTTTGCAGGAGGTATAGGAGCTCTCTTGGACCCATTTATCCACCTGCATAGTGCTCTGAGAGGCCGGCCTAGCATAGCCGACTTGACTACACCTGCACAGTGGGTGGTGGCTGGTTTCCAGTCGTTTGTCATTACTGGGGAGTACCTACTCTCGATAGGTCTGCGAGACTCCCTCCCTCCCTCCCTCCTTCATTAGTTCAACACATGCAAGGTGCTGGCCATGTGCCAAACACTGGGCCAGGCTCCCTGGGTGTCATGATTACGATGGAGATCCCTCACTGTTTCCCCTGGGTTCGCCCATTCTTCGTGGGTGACAGATTCTTAGCTAGGCCCATGCCTGCCTGAATTAAGGCTAGTTGCAGCCACATGACCAGTTCTGGCCAGTGAGATTTAACTGGAAGTCTTATATAGTACCTTCTGGAAAACTGCTTTCAGAGACGCTGGTATGCTTCTTGTTCCTCTTATTCACTCTTTGCTCTATTCCCTGCCTCATCTTTGTTCTGATGTGACGGCTGGAGCACTAGCTGCCATCTTGGATCAAGGCAGTAAAGGTCATCACCCTAGATATTAGCAAACTGGAATGATCTGGAAGGACCTTTGAACCCTAATGATTTTGTGGACTATCCATACTAGCCCTGAACGTTTTACCTCTGGACTTAGCTAACACACAAGACAAATAAAGGTCTTCTTCGGTTAAGTCCCCATTATTATTAGTTTTTTCTCATGTGTATCCCTAAACCTAATCCCAGTGGACAGAGGGAGAAGCAAAACAGATGAGGTCTCTGATATTATCTTGTGGGGGGAACAGCCATTTAATGACATAGCTAGTAGGTAAGTGTGTAACTGGTATTGCCAAAATGTCTATGGAAAAACAACAACAACAACAAAACAAACCTACCAGGTCACCCCTCAGTATCAACGACAACAAAACCAAGACTGAGAGAAAGATTCATCTTTGATGAGCACACCCAGAATGCTGCAGTGAGAAAACCAAGAAGGAACTTTTTTATGTTCGTGTGCACGTAAGTTTTGTGACATTTCAAAAGATACAAGTTGATTTGTTTCCTTCAGTATTATAACCTACATGCTCTGAACGACCTTTCTGTTGAAAATAACCAAAACTGCTGAGGAAAAGATGTTAAAATCATCTTTTTAAATGCACCAGTGAGACGGTGAAAAAGTTTGGAATCCCAGAGTCCAAAAATTAAGTCAAGACAGGAACCCAGAGAGATAAATAGAGCACTGAGGCCACCTTTTACCCTGAGGGCATTTGTGGACCCTGGTGACCTTAAGCTTCAGTTTTCATGGCCTTATGGACTGTGGGGACAGGCCACAAAGCCCGAGTCTTGCAAAATAGGAAACCTTCATCCACCTCCCCCCCGGCTGCATGAAGGTGGGACATAAAAGGTTAAGTCATCGTTGGAGAGGTGAACTAGAGACATTGACCACCACCCCTTTGTCCACTAGCCTGCAAGGACAGTGGCTTATTTCCAAACCTGGCGTGAGAGGGAGGGGAGAGTATCTGCTCTGCACATTCGTGCTTACAAGTGAGCACCACGTGGTTTTGCGGCTAGAATTGGAACACCTGGGTAGTCCGTAAACTCCTTCAACTGAGAATTTAGTTTAAAATGGTTCTGGCTTGCAGGGCCTCCAGAAAATCACCAGAAGCCCATACAAATGCTCTCTGAAGGAATCTACCTTCAATGTAGGTTTCAAGGTGTTCCCACTACGAAGTTCTAAGGAATAAAAAGAGCCAGTGCGGGGGCGCCTGGGTGGCTCAGTGGGTTAAAGCCTCTGCCTTCGGCTCAGGTCATGATCCCAGGGTCCTGGGATCGAGCCCCGCATCGGGCTCTCTGCTCAGCAGGGAGCCTGCTTCCTCCTCTCTCTCTCTGCCTGCCTCTCTGCCTACTTGTGATCTCTGCCTGTCAAATAAATAAATAAATAAATCTTAAAAAAAAAAAAAAAAGAGCCAGTGCGAAAATCTAAACACACAAGTGAAAAAAGGTGGACGTTCACCTGAGTGGCTCAATCGATTAAGGGTCTGCCTTCGGCTCAGGTCACGATCCTGGAGTCCTGGGATTGAGTCCCACACTGCACTCCCTGCTCAAGGGGTGTCTGCTTCTCTCTCTCCCCTGCTCGTGCTCTCTCTCTGTCCCTTCATTTGCTTACACACTCTCCCAAATAAATAAATAAAATCTTTAAAAAAAATCAACTGTAAAAGGAACAGGGCCCCATGAGGAACTGACAACAGAATAAAACCCCCAAAGACTTCCAATGGTGGGATTATCAGACACAGAGGATAAAAGAAGCATGTTTAATATGTTCAGAGAAATAAAAAAGATTGAAAACGTAACAAAGGGCAGAATTCTACAAAAGCAACCCAATATATGCGGAAAAAAATAATACTCCTAAAAGTGAAAAATAAAACAGAGTTTAGAAATTCAATGGACTTCCATTTCTGGTAATGATAAATTAGTTAATTCATGCCTACTTCCTGATGAGGACAATTAGAAAAGATGGAAAAATAGAAAAGTCACTTACCTGAAGGCATCACAGAGGAAAAAGAGGATGAGGAATTTCCAGGCCAGGATGCAAAAAAGAACAGGAACTGAGGAAGGTGAAGCCAGTGTTTAGAGCTGATTATCCTCTGAGTGTGTCTGCAGAGTCTAGAGTGGGTGGTTTGGAGATGGCAGAGGGCTACGTGGGGCTGGAAGGATAGGCATTAGAACCTAGGACCTGCCAAAGAAACATCCTGCTGAATCTTCCTTGTTTCAGTTGAGACCCTAAAAAGCTGTTCCCTAGGAGTAAGGTGATCCAGAAATAGTCTCCTAGGATTTTCATTAGCTTTTTAGCCTCTCAATCCCTGAAACTGGATTAAGATGACCCTACATTGCTCAGAGAAGCCACATTTTGTTCAGAAGCTTACAAAGCCAAGTGGAATCTTGTCTGGTGGAAGAGGACTTCACCCTCACCTTCAAGTTATTGTTACAAACTTTTTTTTTTTTATCAATTACAATGTTCAGCAAACAATAAAAACACGTAGGCAGATGAGGAGAGAAGGCAATAGGAGTGAAAACCAACAGCGATAACAGACAATAGAAAAGGACCCACAGTGGCTCCAGACATTGGAATTATCAAGTATAAACTTTAAAATAGCTAAGTACACAGTGTTCAAAGATATAAATGGCAATATTGATAATTATGGTGGAAGACGAAAACTATAAAAAAGAGTCATTTGAAAATTCTAGAACTAAAAATGACTGCAACCAAAATTAAGAAATGAACGGACAGGCATAATAGCAGCATATGTGCAGCTGAAGAGAGTGTTGGACTGGAAGGTAAATCAGAAGAAACTACCCAGAATGAAGTGGGGAGAGACAAAGGGATGGAAATTTTTTTTTTAAAAAGAGAAGGAGACAAGGAGGATATGGTAGAATGTAACATATGCGTAAATTGAGTCCCAGAAGACAAGGAAAGAAAAAAAAAGGGGGGGTCTAAGCAATATTAAAAGACGTCATGGTGGGGCGCCTGGGTGGCTCAGTCAGTTATCTCTCTGCCTTTGGCTCAGCTCATGATCTCAGGGTCCTGGGATTGAGCCTCATGTCAGGTTCCCCACTTAGTTGGAAATCTGCCTTTCTCTCTCCCTCTGCCCCTCCTTCCTCCCCCCTCATAATCTCTCTCAATAAATAAATAAATAAAATCTTAAAAAAAGATATGATGGCTGACAATTTTCCAAAAATGGGGAAAACCTCAGATCACAGAATTAAGGAAGGTTTAGAAACTGCAGAATAAGTGAAGAGAAATGCATAGCTAGGGACATCAGGGTAAAATAACTAAAACCCAAATTCCTTAATTGTGAAATATTGAAAGCTTTATATTTGAGCTCAGGTACAAGATAAGGGGACTGGTTAATACCAGTTCTACTTGGCACTGTACTTGAGTACCTGGCCAGTGCAGTAAGGCAAGGCAAATAAAAAGAAAAGACTGAGAAATAATTTGCAGATGATATAAAGGTTTATGTAAAAAAAAAATCCCCCCAAATCTAAAGATAAATTATTCAAATTAATAAGAAAATTTAGCACATTTTTTTGGATACAAATCAGCATATAAAATTAACAGAGACATAATTTAAAAATGAAAAGATAACATTTATAAGAGCACAAAATATATGACCATCCAGGACTGAATCTAATAAAGACACACAAAGCCATTATGTAGAAACTTATAATAGTTTGAAAGACAGTGAAGGAAAAATTTAAACAAAAAATAAAAATATATGTTATGTTCATGGATTGGAACACATAATTTCTTTTTTTTTTTTAAGATTTTATCTACTTATTTGTCGGAGAGAGAGAGTGACAGCACAAGCAGGGGAAGCGGCAGGCAGAGGCAGAAGCAGCCTCTCTGTGGAGCAGGGAGCCTGATGCGGGACTCGATCCCAGGCCCCTGGGATCACGACCTGAGCCGAAGGCAGATGCTCAACCGACTGAGCCACCCAGGAGTCCCAGGAACACATAATTTCTTTCCTTTTAACTTTATTTTTAAAATTAAAATTTTTTTTAAGTAGGCTCCATGCTGGAGCCCAATTTGGGACTTGAACTCATGATCCTGAGATCAAGACCTGAGCTGAGATCAAGAGTTAGATGTTTAACCAACTGAACCAGCCAGGCCTCCCGCCTTTTAACTTTCTTTCTTTCTTTTATTTTTAAAGATTTTATTTATTTGACACAGAGAGAGAGATCACAAGTAGGCAGAGAGGCAGGCAGAGAGAAGGGGGAAGCAGACTCCCTGCTGAGCAGGGAGCCCGATGCAGGGCTTGATCCCAGGACCCTGAGATCCCGACCTGAGCTGAGGGCAGACGCTTAACCCACCAAGCCACCCAGGTGCTCCTTCCTTTTAACTTTCTTAAACATAATTTTAAATTTATAAAATACTACAAGAATAGTAGAAATAGAGAAGGGAACATCTCTAACCTCATAAAAATCATGAATGGAAAACCCATGGATAACATCATATTTAATAGTGAGAGACTGGAAACTTGCTCCCTACGAACAGGAACAAAACGAAGATGTTTGCTCTTGTCACTTCCATTTAACAACGTACTGGACATTGTAGCCAGGGAAATTATGCAAGAAAAAGAAGTAAAATCTATCCAGATTGGAAAGGAAGAAGCAGATCTATCTCTATTAAACAGATGACATGATCTCATACAGGAAATCCGAAGGAATCCACTAAAAACTGATGAGAACTAATAAATGCGTCCAACGAGGTTGCAGAAACAAGGCCAATATGCAGAATGGCAAGGCTTGTACAATACCCCATTGTTGAAAGACATTAAGGAAGATCTAAATAAGCAGAAGGACACCCCATGCTCATGAATCAGATTATTAATATTAGGATGGCAACACTGTCCAAACCCATCTACAGATTCAATGTAGTGCCAATCAAAATTCCAGCTGGTGTTTCTGCAGAAACCGGTCAGCCAATCCTAAAATTCACATGGAAATGCCAGGGATCCAGAATAGCCGAAACGATGTTTAGAAAGAAGAACAAAGACGGAAGACTCACACTTCCCCATTTCAAAACTTAGTACAAAGCTACAGGAATCTAGACTGTGTGCGATTGGCATAAGGATAGATTTGTAAGTTAGTGTAATAGTATTGAGAGTCTAGAAATAAACCTTGACATTTGTGGTCAATTAATTTTTCAACAGAAGGTGCCAAAACCATTCAATGGGAGAAAGAACAGTCTTTTCAACAAGTAGTGCTGGGACAACTGGGTATCCACATGCGAAAGAATGAAGTCAAACCCCTACCTTCCACCACACACAAAAAGTAGCTCAAAACAGATCAGAGGGAGTGCCTGGGTGGCTCAGTGGGTTAAGCCTCTGCCTTCGGCTTGGGTCATGATCTCAGGGTCCTGGGATTGAGCCCTGCATCAGGCTCTCTGCTCAGCGGGGAGCCTGCTTCCTCCTCTCTCTGCCTGCCTCTCTGCCTGCTTGTGATCTCAGTCTGTCAAATAAATAAATACAGTCTTCAAAACAAAACAAAACAAATCATAGACCTAAATGTAAGAACTAAGACTATGCAACTCTTAGAGGAAAACTGGTTGTAAATCTTCATGAGCCTGAATCAGACCATGTTTTCTTAGATATGAAGCCAAAAGCACAAGTGACAAAAGACAAACTAGATAAATGGCTGCAAATGATACTATCAAAAAAAGGAAAAGACAGTCCACAGAATGAGGGAAAACATTTGGAAATCATGTATCAGATATGGGACTTGTATCTAGAATATATAAAGAACACTTACAACTCCACAATAAAAAGATACATGACTCAGTTCTAACAACGGCGGAGGATTTGAAGAAGTGTGTCTCCATAGAAGATCTCATGAGCTAATGGGCACCTCAAAAGATGCTCAACATCATTAGTCATTAGGCCCATGCAAATCAAAATCATCATGAGATTTTATTCCACACGCACTAGAATGGCTGGAATCAAAAAGACGTACGAAACATACTGGTGAAGATCTAGAGAAATTGAAATCGTCATACGTTGCTGATGAACATGTAAGTGGTACAGCTGCTTTGGAAGAGCTTGGCAGTTTCTCAGAGTGTTAAGCACAGAGTGTCCATATGACCCAGCAATTTCACTCCTAGGGATAGTCCCAGTAGATAAAGTGTATGGCATGTGAATTATATCTCAATTTAGCTGCTAAAAAAAAGCATAGTAGATGGATTTCTTCTATACCCTTCGTACAGATTCCCCAAATGTTGATGTTTTACGATGCTTGTTTTATTCTCGCCTCTCTATATGTACACCCTCACGTACCCCACCACGCGCCGCCCCACACGCACACACTTATTTTCTGAACCTTTCAAATCAGTTGAGACATTATGCTCCTCGACCTCTAAGAACTTCAGTGTGTATTTCCTAAGAACAAGGAACATTCTCTTATTGAACCACAGTACAGTTACCCAAATCAGGAAATAAACATTGATACAATACCGTAATCTACGGACCCGATCCACAGTTTGCCAATTGTCCCAATAATGTCATTTCCCGAAAAAGAGCACCTCTGATTGCGCATAACATTCAGTTGTCACATTCTCTTGGCCCTCTGTAATCTGGAGCAGCTCTTCGGTCTTTGTGTTTTATGACATTGACATTTTTCAAGGGCACAGGGCTGTTATTTTGCGGAGGGTCCGTCTGTTTG
Source organism: Martes martes (assembly GCF_963455335.1). Classification (NCBI taxonomy): domain Eukaryota; kingdom Metazoa; phylum Chordata; class Mammalia; order Carnivora; family Mustelidae; genus Martes; species Martes martes. Next base: position 120,463,442 of record NC_137897.1, on the reverse strand, counting down.
GTTTTGCCTGATGTTTTCTCACCATTAGATTCAGGTTTTGCACTTTAGATAGGAATGCCAGAGAAGTGATGTATCCTCGATCTAGAGGCACACAGTGGTGGTTTGTTCTCTTACCCTGTTGTGCGGAGGCATTTTGAGACCATTTAAATATCCAGTTCCTCAGCAAACTTTCACCCACTTCTTTTTTCATCCATTGATCAGTTTTGCTCGAATCAATCATTGCTATCTTGGTTGCCAAATGGTGATTTTCTATCATTCCTTCTACCTTTATCATTTGGCTTTCTCCTATGAGGAAGAGCTGCTTTTCTCCCCATTAACTTACTTATTTATATCAATAGAGACTCAGACATTCCTTACCCTCTGGAAGAACAAGATGTTCTAAGCTCCTCTACACTTTCCCTGTCCCCCACTCCTAGAATCAGCCATTTATCCTAAGATCCCTAGTTCAACTTGAATGAGTAGTTGCACTTAGAAAACTTTTGGGGGGCGCCTGGGTGGCTCTGTGGGTTAAGCCTCTGCCTTCGGCTCAAGTCATGGTCTCAGGGTCTTGGGACCGAGCCCCGCATCGGGCTCTCTGCTCAGCGGGGAGCCTGCTTCCCCCTCTCTCTCTACCTGCCTCTCTGCCTACCTTTGAGCTCTATCTCTCTGTCAAATAAATAAATAAAATCTTTAACAAAAAGAAACCTTTTGGAAAATCACACACACCCCATACATACATGTATACATATGCACATTTATTTATTAATAAATTTATTTATTTATAAATAAATGCACATTTATTTATTAATAAATGTAGCAGTAAAACACATACATGTATGTATGCTTCCACAATTTCTGTTTATCTATATATTAATCGATCTGTCTATCATCCATCCATCCATCTCTGTCGGTTCATACTGACACCTCTAATTCCAGGTTCATTCCAGCCTTCTTCCCACCCCATTCTCTAGAGTTCAGTATTCATTTCTTTTTCTTTTTTATCTTGGTCCATTTATTTCCATTGGTATTTCATTTTTGCATAATACCCTGCAAATTTGTGATTTTATTTATTCTAGGTAATTTGAAGTTCAGATGCTCTCCGTCTTCTAGTGATGCTGAGGCCATGGGTTTTGTGTGGTTTTATTTGTTCTTGGTTTTTTTTTTTTTTTTTTTCCAATTGATTTTTGTTTGGAAGCTGTGTTGAGGGTTTTGCCATTATCTTAGTTACCCAGAATTCTAAAAAAAAAATCAATGTTTTGAACATGCCAATTCCTTCCGTTTGATTTATAGGTTGAATGCAATTGTAATTTAAATGCCGTTTTTAAGTGGAGCTTGACAAGGTGGTTCTCAAATTTATGTGCAGGAGCAAATGGTCAAGGAGAGTTAAAATGCTCCTAAAGAGGAATTATTGTAAGAATTATTCAACAGGTACTGCATTTAAGATGGTGCAGTATTGGCAAAACGATGGGCAAATAGACCAGAGGGCCAGAACGGAGAATGCGGAAGCAGAAAAACCACGTGCAGAAAGTCCGTTATGACGTTTCCGGCAAAGCTGGCGCCGCAGCGTCAGGTGTTGGCAATCCGGGGAACCGCAAGAAGACTTAGACCCTGCAGGGGGCCCTGGGCGCTGGTGCCATCGCTTGTCATTCCTCAGCATCAAGTTCGAATTGGGCAAAATGAAACCATGTGTTGTTTGGGGGCGCATACGAAGGTGGCGAAGCTACAAGGAAAAGCGCGGGACTGGCCCACGCACAATTCAGGGAAGAGACAACTTCTGAAAGGGGTGTCGGGGCAGTGGGGGGGGGGCGGGGGCATGGGGAGGGACACTCAAGGGCCTTCGCTGGTAATGTCACCTTTCTTTTCTCCGAGTGGGGGTGGTGGTGGTGGTGGGAGCACACAGGGGGTCGTGGCATTGTTCCTCACACTCACACGTCTTCTGTGTTTTCTCAGTGGGTAACACTGTTTAACGCGGAGAGTTGGCCGCATTACCTGCAGAGACCTCAGAGATAGCCCTCGGGCTCCGGTGCCTCAGTCGGGGGTGCGGGGCCCGGTGCTCTGACCCTCAGTCTGGGTCACGGCAGCTGGCAGCACGGGCACCTCAAATGCTTCCCACCTGCTGATCACCCCAGCCTGGCCTCGGGGACTGGGGGAGGCCTCCTGCCCCCATCCGACTCCGTAAGTAACCAGCACTGACTTTCTGGGTCCTGTTCCAGCCCCGGAGCGGCCTCCCTGCCTGGGCCTCTGGGGTCAAGTGCAAGGAATATTCATGCTGCAACCCCCCCCCCTTCAGAAAGGCCTAGCACCCCCACTCCTGGAGGAGAGAAGACTCAAGGTTACCTCCGCAACCGGATCCCCTTCCCATCCAGGCCACCCACAGCCAGTTTGCCTCGTGACCAGTTGGTCTAATTACCTGGTCACCTCCAGGCCAGGATTCAGAATTCAAATGAAGGCATTTATTTTCGCCTCTTATTCTAACGGTAACTACAGCTTAATCAGTCCTTTAATGATCAATTTGCCCAATTAAAAAAAAAGCAGCACTTGAAACCAATTCACCAAGGGCCCTTCTATCTCTGTGGTGTGTTTCCAAGGGTGGCTTTGCCGCTGGGTCAGGGCGTCCCCGCTCTCCTGACCCAAGTCGCACGTCCAGCGGCAAAAGTGTCTCGGCACTGCAGGGTTTTCTAGAGCTGCCCAGTAGCCCCCCGACTCAGCGTGGCCTCCCTCTGGCTGTGCCCTGGAGCGCCGGCCACATGGGGGGGGCACTCGCCGCAGCCCTGCCACCGCCCCGCAAGGCCACCCCCAGCCACCACACCACCAGCTTTGCCCACTGAAGGGACAAGTGGGACAGCTAGTCAAGTTCACAAAGAAAACAGGACTGTGAAACACAAACCGTACAATACGTTAATAGAACAGACTTAGGCCGAGAAGAAAACAACCTCAGGAAAAGATCTTTATACCAAAAGGCGAAAGAGTCCTTGCGGGGGGCCAAACGCGCTCGCCGGGTGTCTTCCTGGCTTCTCCTGGCCTCTGGACCCGATGACTCTGCTGTTACTGGCCCTTGACCCGGACGAGTCCCACCAGCCTCCTCCTCCTCGGTAACGGGGCAAGAACAGTGTCCTTCAGAGGAGCTCGTCCGTTGCCTGTTGCCGTGGACGCCCGGAGGTCCGCATTAACTGCAGGAGAAACACAGATGGAAGTGAACTGCCCTGAGAGGAATGCTTGGGTTTCCTCCTTTGTTTAAAAAAAAAAATCCTTAAAATGCCAAAAAGTTGGGGAAAAATAAGGCCCACGACACAGATGCAGAGCCCCTTGGATGCACCTGAAGGCCGCGGGGCGGGGGGGGGGGGGCTTGGGTCAGGGCGGAGTTGGGGGGTGGGGGGCGGGGGGTGTCTCTCCAGCCTCTGGTAGCTTCCACTGCAGCCCTCGCTGCCTTCCTGTGGTCTCTAGATCCTTCTCTTCCTTTACTACTCTCCCCTGGAAGCCTTCCTCGAGCTCTCACTCTCACTCACCATCTTTGGGGGGCAAGAGCTCCTCTGCTGTTCTTCCCACAGAAGTTCCTGATGGCTTGGTGGGGGGAGGGTGATCCCCAGCCCAACGAAGACGTGCCTCAAAGAGGGTCACCGAGGGAGAAGGACCCCTTGCTGTCTTCGAAGACCCACTTCCAAAATTCCCGGGGGAGCCGGGCTTGCGGCCCTGGGAAAAGGGTGCCCACTGGACTCATGGGTGAGTGCCTGCCCCTGCCCGTGGGGGTTTCTGGACGCTGGAGGCTTGCTGGAGGAGCCGCGGGCTGGGCCAGGAGCCACTGAGGGTGTGCGCTGGCAAGGAAAGGATGGGGCACCCCTACCCCAGCTCCACTCCACCCTGCGGGCAGGAAGCCTGGGGCCAGGGGGCTGAGATTGGGACCCTCCCCTGGGGTGGGGGCTGGGGACGTGGCTGGGGCCTGAAGAGGACAGGGCTTGCTAGCATTAAAGAACCCTTAGCAAAGAGGGGGCTGAGCCCACCCTGGGAAAGAGGTGACCCCCTTGGCAGGAGCCGCAGGCAAACATGGAGTACCCTCCCCCCTTCGACCTTGGGCTGGAGACAAGGCCTTGCCTGCCTGAGCCCAGGAGGGGGGGGGGTGTTGGGAGGGAAGGGGAAGTCAGAGCACCCTGTCTCTGTTCCGGTCCATTCCAGTCCTGGGGATGGGGAGGGGGGTTTTGAATAGGATGTGAATCTGGGCTGAATTTTAATCACCCAAAAGAACCAGAGAAGTTAATGGTCAGGGGTGAAGGAGTGGGGGTCGGGGGAGGCGCCTGACGCACCTGGCTAGCGTGAACAAAGCCAGTCCCGAGCTGCGCCTGCAGAAAGGTCTGGAATGGTTGGTGGGGCCCCTGGAAGTGCCGGGGTAGGGGGAGGGCTGCAGGCCCCGGGTGCAACCCCTGTTGTGGGGAGTCTGTGTGCCCTGTTCCCCCAAGCTGGGGCTGCCCTGGGGCAGAGCAGGAAGGAGCGTTGCAGCCTAGAGGGCCGGGGGCCTCTCCCAGAAGGCAGCCAGAATGGGGGTCTGGGAGCAGTCGGGCGGCACCTCCACAGGACTGTCTATTTTCCAAAAGCCAAGCCAGGATGACCTGCAGCCCCGGGAGACATTTCCCGTAACGGAGGCTGGGGGGAGTGGTGGGCAGGGTGGGGAGACATTCAGTGCAGACAGATAGTCACGGAGCTGTGGTTTCAGGACAAACTGCGGCAGAGGTGAGAGGGTCCCTGAGTCGGCATGGGGCCCCCTGTGGGTCTGGGGACCAGAGGGGCTCAGATCTTTGTACGCTCTTCTGGGAGGGTGGCCGGCTGCCTGGGGTGGTCATGCCTGGGCCCTTGGAAAACAGGCCTGGCTCAGCGGGGGAGCTGCAGCCCTTGGGGGCCCTGGCTCAGACCTACTAGCAATTTCCCAAGACTCCAAGTGTCAGAGTCTGTTGCGCTGTGCAGGCTGGGCACCCCAAGACACTCTTCCGTGGGTAAGGTGACCTAAGGGCTCTCCCCTCTTGCTATGATTCTCTGGCCTGAAGAGCCCACGGGCTCCCCTGTCCCCAGGACGCACGCCCTCCGCCCAAACCAGCGCGCATTCCGCCGGAGCGCGTGTGAACTTTAACATTTTTATACATTTTTTCCGTGCTGTGTCCCTTCAAGACCTCTCGATCGGTGTGCTCAAGGAGTATGTGGTGCCCCGACATTTTCTCTCTGCCTGGGGGATCGCTGGGGCCAGGGTTTCCCCCGGCCGCTCTCCTGGCCACGGGCAGCTGCGCCAGCATCCGGTTGTAGAAAACGGCTTCCGCCGAGCCGCTGCCTGGTAGCAGAGTGGAAACCATGGCAACGGGCAGCTGGGAGGCTCTTCCCGTCACCCCGCAGAAAGGGCAGCCTATTTCTGGGACCTGAGCCCAGTTATTCACCAGTTCTGCATTTTGCTGTGAATTTCAATTCTGGAGAGCTGGCATCCAGGCCGCTGGATAAGTGACACGCTCCCCTTCTCTCTCTGAAGGGGACACAACCCTGGCCCCACCTTCTAGGCCGTTGGTGCTGCCCCAAGGCTCAATTTTTACCCACACGTAGATCCCTTCTTCAGGCAGAGGAGGGGAAGATTGGTGCTTTGGAGGTCACTGGGGTGGGACGGAGCCGAGCCCGCTGGGCTCCCCCTCGCCGACCTCTCTCTGTGCTAAGAGAGCGCTCTCCGGGCTGTCAGCAGAGGGGACTCTTTGAGCCACCTCACTGCGGGGAGGAAGCTCTGACGTGGTGGGGGACTGAGCTGAGTGGAGTTGAGTCCCTTCCACCCAGCGAGGAGCGCGGGCACGTGTCCGCACACACCCGCACACACACGCCAGCTGTGTGGCTTTTAGGGTAGACTCCTCTGCCCCCTAGTGGTACGCTTCAGCCAGCACACGGGGCTCGGAGGGGCGGGCTGCCGCCTCGACTCAACGGGGATTCCTTCCAGCTTTGACCTAGGAGGGAGGTCTTTGGAGATGAAGGAGACGGATGGGAGACTGGCCCTCCGAAGCTGGGTGCAAGGAGAAAATCGCAGGGTGAGGAAAGCACCCCGGGCGGGGATCGCAGCTGGACCCTACCCAGCCATTCTCCTCTTGCCCCGCTCTCCTGGGTGACTGCACTTGCTCTCGTTGTCTGTCCGGGCCTTTCCCCTTGGGTTGCCCCAAACTGGAAACAACTCTTTGATGCCCCCCCTTCCTCCTTCCCAACATCCGACTCCTCACCCATTCTGGGGGGCTCACATCCCAAGTAGCATTCATTCATGTACTTCTTTTGAAAATCTTTATTTTATTTATTTATTTTTAATTTCAGTATCGCCGGCACACAACGTGACGCATTAGTTTCCTGCGTACAATACAGTGGGTCAGCATCTCCGTGCGTTATACTGTGCTCAGCACGGGGAGCTACCAGCTGTCGCCATACAACTAAATGGCTTTAAATAATCCACTTGAGGGAGGCGTAGTTTTGGCCCTTGTGACCTTTGCCCTCTGATGTTATGCCCGTGAAGACATCACGTTGCGTGGCCAAGGGGACTTTGTAGGGGTAATTAAGGCTACCAACCAGCTGACCCGAATATAAGAATATTAGCCTAGACTACAGGCTGGGTGCGATGTCGTCACAGGAACCCTGACACGCTGAACTTTCGCAGCTGAGCCCAGATGGGAGTCAGGAAGGGTCAAAGATAGTGAGAAGAATGCCAGCCACCGTTGCTGGCCGGAAGACGGAGAGGCCTCAAGGAGCTAGGTTCTGCCAACAACCTGAACGCAGAATCTTTGGGAGCCTCTAGATGAGAGCCGGCCCACTTGACATCTTTGTTGTGTTTTGGTTTTGTTTCGAAATTATTATAGAGTCACGGGAAGTTCCAAAGACAGTAGAGGGCCCTGTGTGGACCCCTCTCCCAGCTTCCCCCAGTGGTCACCCTTTCTGCCTCTATGGATTTGCCTATTCTGGCCTTTCCTACAAATGGAATCATACAGTGTGTGACCTTTGGTGTTTGGCTTCTTTGACTAAGTATAATGTTTCCAGAGTTCATCTGTGTTGTAGCATCTGTTCATGCTTCTCTCCTTTTCACGACCGAATAGTACTCCATCGTGTGGAGGGACCGCCCTTTGCATGTCCGTGCGTCTGTTGATGGACATGTGGGTTGTTTTCACTTTTTAGCGGTCATGAATAAATCTGCTATAAGCACTCATGGGTAAGATTTTGTGTGGCCATATGCTTTCATTTCTCTTGGGTGTATACTTAGGAGTGAAATTGCTGTGCCATATGATAACTCTATATTTAACTTTTTGAGGAACTGCCAGACTTATCCGTAGTGACGGCACCATTTACATTCCTACCAGCAATGAGCGAGGTGCCAACTTCTCCATGTCCTTGACATTTGTTATTATTTTTTTGTTGTTATTTGTCAGTAGTCCTTTTTTTTAAAAAGATTTTATTTAATTTGACAGACAGAGATCACAGGTAGGCAGAGAGGCAGGCAGAGAGAGAGGAAGGGAAGCAGGCTCGCTGCTGAGCAGAGAGCCCAATGCGGGGCTGGATCCCAGGACCCTGGGATCATGACCTGAGCTGAAGGCAGAGGCTTTAACCCACTGAGCCACCCAGGCACCCTGTCAGTAGTCCTTTTGGTTATAGGTACCTTCGTGGGTGGAAAGTAGTATCTTGTGATTTTGATTTGCATTTCCCTAATGTCTAGTGATGCTGAGCATTTTTTTCGTAAACTCATGGCACATGGTGGATGGTCTTCACAGAAGTGTCTGTTCAGACCTGTTGCCCCTTTTAGTCGGGTTATTTGTGTTTTTCTTATTAAGTTGTAATGGTTCTTTATATATTCTAGGTACAAGTCACTTATTGGCTACATGATTTGCAGATAAGTTCTTCCATTTTATGGATTGTCTCTTCACTTTTTCGGTGGTGTCTTTTGCATCACAGAGCTGTTTATTCCAATTTATTTTTTATTATGTTGCTTGTATTATTGGTACCACAGCTAGGAAACCATTGCCTCATTCAAGGTCATGAAGATTTATGCCTAGGTTTTTTTTTTTTTAAAGGAGTTCTACAGTTTCAACTCTTTTTTTTTTTTAAGATTTTATTTATTTATTTGCCAGAGAGCGAGCAAGCAAGGGAGCGAAACAGAGAGAGCAGCAGGCAGAGGCAGAAGCAGGCTCCCTGCTGAGCAAGGAGCCCAACGTGGGAGGGACTCCATCCCAGGCCCCTGGGATCAGGACCTGAGATGAAGGCACATGCTTAATGACTGAGCCACCAGGGCTTCCAAAAAGTTTGAACTCTTACATTTAGGTTTACGATCCATTTTGAGTTAATTTTTGTATATGGTGTGGGGTGCCGGGGGTGGGGGTGGTCCAACTTCATTCATTTGCATGTAGCTATCTTGCCAGTCTTGTTGAAACTCAGTTGGCCATAGCAGCATGGGTTTATTTCTGGGCTCTCAATTCTATTCCATTGATCTGTGTGTCTATCTTCGTGCCAGTATTGCACAGTCTTGATTCCTGTAGCTTTGTGGTAAGTTTTAAAATCAGGAAGTGTGAGTCCTCCCACTTTGTTCTTTTTGAAGATTGTCTTAGCTATTCTGGGTCCCTTGAATTCCCATATGAATTTTAGGATTGGCTTGTCAATTTCTCCAAAAAAAAAAAAAAAAGAAAGACAGAAAGAAAAAGCCAGCTGGAATTTTGATAGGGATAGTGTGGAACTTGTAGATCATTTTGGAAAGTATTGTCATTGTAACAATAGGTCTTTTGATCCATAAATAAGAGATGTGTTTTTATTTACACAGATATTTAATGTCTTTCAATAGTATATGGTTGTACAAGACTTGCCCTTCTTTTGTGATGCTTATTCCTGGGTATTTTTTTCTTTTTGATGCCATTATAAATAGAACTGTTAATTTCATTCTGGATTGTTCCCTCATAGTGTACAGAAATACAGGCAGTTTTTGTATATTGGTCTAGAATTCTGCAATTTTGCTGAACTTGTTTATTAGCTCTGACAGTTTTTTTTGTTTTTTTTTTGTGGATTCCTTTGGCTTTTCTTTTTTTTTAAAAATTATTTAATTTTTTATTTGACAGAGAGAGAAATCACAAGTAGGCAGAGAGGCAGGCAGATAGGAAGGGAGAAGCAGGCTCCCTGCCGAGCAGAGAGCCCGATGTGGGGCTCGATCCCAGGACCCTGGGATCATGACCTGAGCCGAAGGCAGAGGCTTAACCCACTGAGCCACCCAGGTGCCCCTCCTTTGGCTTTTCTTTATACACGATTGTGTCATCTGTGAGTAGAGAGTTTTATCGCCCCCTTTCCACGGCAGACACTCTTTTGTTATCATTTGGTTGCCTTTTCTTAACACTGTAACTCTTCTAGTAGATGCCTCCGTATCTGTAGATAAGGGATTTCCACAGCTACTTCTTCATGTAGCCATTTAGACCTTCTCTATCCACTGCCTGCCAAGAGCTGAGGGCTTGACTTCCTTGCCCAGTAAACACGCAGCAGACCCAAGATCTCTGACTGACTCCACTTGTCCTTTGCTGAGTCCTCATCTAGGTTTAAGGAAGGGGTGCACGAGGCGAAGGACTCAGGGGCTCGTGGAGCGGTCCTGCCAAATGGATGTCCCTGGGCTCCTGGACTGACTCGCTTCACACAGTCCCCTCCACAGGAACCAGGACATACACTGGACTGCCCCCAGTGGACCCGAGGTGGCTCCCTGTTTCAGAGCGAGTGTTCATTAACTAGGCTCATCCAATCAGAGACTCCCTCTGGACTTTGAACCTGGAGATAGAGTTGGTCAAATGATGGTGGGCACATGGTTGAAAGTCTGAGTCGTGCTGGTACCATGGCCAAAGGTATGGGAATGGGGAAGCCAGGTGGAGAGTGAGGAAGGCCGTGGTTCTGACCGCAAGCCTCAGCGATCCCAGCCGCAGGAAAGGCTCTGTGTGCAGTAACCCCGAGAGGGTCTGGGGGGAACACCAAGAGGGCTAGAGTTGGAGAGGTGTGGGGTCTGATGACACAGTACACAGGCGGGAGGGGTGGCACAGACAACAAAACTGGTGAGGACTTCACTTTCCAACCTCGGTGGGGGGCATTTGGGATAATGAGGAAAGCGCTGCGCCAGGAGCTAAAAGCCCCACATTTGGAAGGACATCCCTGCGCGCGGTGACCTTGAGAAGCCACCCGACCTTCTTGGATCGGATTTCTTGATCTGCATTCTTTCCCTCTGTTTTATTTCTCCGTGCCCTTGGATGAATTATGCCTCCCCACGTCTTCTTCCCTTTCACAGGGTTATGAGTGGCCCATGCATGGGCAGCAACTCCGGCCTCCCTGTTCTCCACAGTCTCGAGTTTATTAGCAGACATCAGGGGACAGTCTCAACCACCTGCTCCCTGACACCCCCCCCCACTTATGAGGTTCCCGCGGCTGCCATTAACAAATGACCACAAACTGGCTAGCTTAAACAACACATAGCTCTTCTCTCATGCTTCTGGAGGCCAGACATCCGAAATCAAGGTGTCTGCGGGGCTGTCCTCCCTCCGGAGGCTCTAGGAGAGGATCCTTCTCCGTCTTCTAGCTTCTGGTGGCCCCAGGCATCCCTGGGCTTGTGGCCCCATCACTCTAGTCCCTGCTTCTGTCTTCAAGTGGCCCACGGGTCAGGGAGGCCACCCATGAGACGGACGTGGGTTGGGATGTCCCCCATCAACCTCCAGTCCGGCAGGAGGGCCTTCGGTGTGCAGAATTAGAGTGGGGCTCTCCACCCGCACCCCTAGACTGGGTGTCCCCCATCTCCAGCAGTCCGCTCAAGCTTTCCCCGCCGAGCTATTTACGCAGCTGGGGAGTTCACTGGTCCTCGTCCTCGCGGAGCTTCCGCGCTCCGGAGAACTCCCCGGCGACGTAAACGGCTCGTGGTCCCTCCACCAGTGCTGCTGCCCCCCGACTCTCTTTGCGGGCCAGTCTTCTGGCTCTTCTTTATGAAATCCTTTCTCCCCATGGGGGGTTTTGTCCTTGATGGCACAATTGTCCATGACCTTTTTTTTTTATTGTAGCTTTATTGAGATATAATTCACACACCATAAAACCCACCCATTGAAACTGTCTAGTGCAATGGTTTTTAATATGTTCACGGAGTTGTGCAACTCTCACCACAATCCGGTTCCAGAACATTCTGATCACTTCCCTTTGAGCAGCCACTTCCATCACTCACCCAGCCCCCCCGGCCAGCCCCTGGCACCCACGGATCTACATTCTGTCTCTGGATTTGTAGCGCCTGTCCGTGCCTATCTAGCGCCGGGCGGGTTTTCAAACCCTCGGGCCGACTTCCAACATTGCAGAGGTCCGCCTCGGTCGCACACAAGCCCCCGGGGGTGTTCGGAGCTTGCTCAATCTTTCTCTTTACTGAGCTTGTTTTTACTCAAAACTTTGAAAAAGGAAATCATGTCAGGTAGTAGTCGATTAACCAAAAGCTATAATCCCCGCAGTGTCTCCACCGGTCTGGCAACGCCCACCTTCCTTGGTAAGACTGAGCTCCGGCCCGCCCGGCACACAGAGCCCCGTCCAGGTAGCGCGGCTCTGGCAGGCTCGGAGAAGGCTTCGGTTTCACAAAGGTGGCTTTGTCTGGAGCGCGTGGGGTGGGGGAGGAGGGCAAGGCTCCGCAAGGGAGACCCTGTCTGCTTCATCCCAGCGCCAGGCCGGAGCCCTGCTCATGCAGGCGCTCTGTCAATGAGGGAGGCAGGGGGCCCGCAGAGTGGGGGTGAGGAATCCTCCAGAGGAAGGTGTTTGGGGCACGAAGCGGCGTGTCGTGGTCACTCTCCAGAAACAGGATTGACCTCCCACCCCAAATTTGGTTTGGCTTTGGAGACTGAGGGCACCACCTCCGCCAAGAGGTTACGGAAAGGTTCCCTACTAACGCACCGAGGCTTTCTGGGGATAGTGGGGCAAGTCCCCAGCCCGGCCAGAAAATGACCTGGGAGGGCACGGAGAGGAGACTGGCGGGGTTCTTTGTCACGGCTTGCGCTAGGGCAGGGGTGAGGGCTCCTGCGTGCGCTTTGAACTCCCCTCAGGTGCCAAGGAAGGGAGCACTCCAGCGTTCCCCTGAGCTTGCCCAGATGTGGGGCACAAGGGGACAGGGAGGGTGAGGCTTCAAAGCTGTCAGCACTGAGACTTTAAAACAAGGAACAACCGGTGCTGCTGGAGGGAGGCCTCCATCTGAGCTCACAAGACGTGCTCCTGATGCTCGGGGCTGGAGCCACCTGATCAGATTTTGAGGGCGGAGCCTCGGGAGTGGACCCAGTACCCTCATCAAAGAGACCCGGGAGAGCTCGTGTGCCCGTTCCACCGCGTGAGGCACAGTGAGAACTCGGCTTTCTGCAAGCCGCGAGAGGGTTCTCCCCGGAGCCCACCCATGCTGACACTCTGATCTTGGATTTCCAGCCTCCTGACATTTGAGAAAGAGATGTCTGTTGTCCATCCGTCACCTAGCCTGTGGTGTTTTGCTCTAGTAGCCCGAGTGGGCTAAGATGGGGGTGGTGTGGGAGGGGGACAGTCTCACCCAGCGGGGGCCGGGCGTGGGGGGGGCAAGGGCTGGGCAGGCAGCAGGCTGTGGAGTTCAGGACACATGTGGCTTCAGAGCTGCATGGTCGAGAAGGGTGGGAGGGCACAGGGCAGCGGAAATGGGGAGGTGGACTCCGAGGGAGGCGGTTGGGACTGCCAATGGGGAGAGCTCGGAGGCCCGGAAGGTGTTTGTGGAGAGCCGGGGAGAGCTGGGGAGAGCTGGGGAGAGGTGGGGAGAGGTGGGGAGAGCTGGGGAGAGCCGGGGAAGAAGGGGTGACAGTGGAGTGAGGTTCTCAGGTTGCAAGAAGGTTCCAAGGACAAGCGACAGGACTGGACTTGGATGAAGGGGCTCCTCATGACCACCCTAGGGCGAAGGCCACTGGGGGGGAGGCGGCGGGCAGGGTGAGCACTTTGGAAATCCTCCCCTGCCCTTGAAGACCAGTCAGGCTTTCCAGTGGCCCTGCCTGGGTGCAGCCTTTCCTCTGTACCCCGAAGGCCCCTCCCCGTTCTCTGCTTCATCCTTTGAGCTTCGGCCTGAGCCCCGGCTCCCTCCCTCGCTCATGAGGTGAGGAGGAGGCCCGGCTGTACTCAGTGCAGAGGCGCACAGTAAAGGTTAGATAAGGCGGCCTTGGCAAATACCATAGAATCCTCTTCCGATAGGATTGTCCGCCGCTCCTGTATTGATCATCTTCTCCGTGCAGGGCCTGGAGATAATCCCCGGGCAAGGTCAGGGGATGGTGGGGGCTGTGGGGGGGGGGTGGGGGATGCCACCTTTGGGAGGGGTGACAGGAAGGGAGGGCCCGTGCAGTGGGTGTGGCTTGATGGGGGGAGAGGAAGCCGTGCCTAGAGGTTTGCTGGCTCCCACTGGTGGCTAGTGAATTATTCATTTGTCAACCACCGTGTCCAGGCTGCTTGCCGGCAGGGTGCCCTGTGACCCAGGGTTTTAAAAATTAATGTGTTCATTGAGTCATTCCCTTGACTCACGTTCATGGGCGCCTGTTACTTGCTGAGCCCAGATTCTTCACACCACAAAAGGCCCAGGGAGGGAGGAGGAATTCAACCTGTGCTGTTTAACCCGCAAACACAGGGGGTGGAGAGGTGACAGGCAGGCCACTGGGCCAGGGCCCGGAAGGAAGAGTGAGTGAGACGACTTGGGCATGTGGATGTGTGTGCGTGTGGTGGGGGGGATTGCCTGATGTGTGTGTACATTTGCATGTGAGTGTGGGGAGGGGCGTGCGTGTGGTGTGCCCCTTTAGGCTGGTGCTCTGGGTGGTCTGGGTTTCAGCCTCGGCTGGGGGACAGCAGTGACAGAGTGCTCAAGGCATGACAGGTGTTAGCAGCACAGGGGCCTCGGGGCCCCGAGTCCCTCCACACATATGCACGTGAGTACATGTGGGCAAGCGCGTGCACGCGCACACACGCACGCACGCACACACGCACGCACGCACCCACGCACAGGTACTCAGCCCAGAGGGCCTGGGCCTTGCCTCAGACAGAGGGAGTCGGGGAGAGGGGTTTGGGGCAGGAATCCCTTCACTGGGCAGAGCTTGTGTGCAGATCCTTAGGCGGGCGGTTCAAACTTCCAGGGAGTTGCACAAGGGGGTTGCCATGAGTGGCAAAGTGGTGAGATCTGAGGCTGGTCAGTTGACAGGGTGACTCCCTGAGAACTGGCATGTTAGGTTAAGGCCTCAGCCTTCTCCTGAGTGTAAGGGGTTCTGGGAGACGGGAGGCAGGGCAGAGCCTGTCGGGCTTACATTTTAGGAGGCCTGCTGTGGCTGGTGGCTGGTGTTCTGGGCCAGATGGTGGCCCCCTAGGTTGTGATCCCCGGAAGCTTGGATGTGATCAAGTGAAGGGTGCAAGTTGAGATCACACTGGATTTCCTCATTGGCTGTAAATGCAGAGACAAGTAACAGGGGAGACAGAGACACACAGAAGAGAGGGCCATGGGACAGCAGAGGCCTGCGGTGACGCGGCCACGAGCCGAGGAACACCTGGGGCCACCAGCAGCGGGAACAAGCGAGGAAGCACTGTCCCCTGCAGAGAGAGCGAGGCCCTGCCGACACTTGGATGTTAGACTTCCGGCCTCCAGAGCTGTGGGAGGATGAGTTCCTGTTGTTTTCAGTCCCTCGCTTTGTGGTCATTTGTTACAGTGGGCACAGGAAGCCAGCCACCATGGCTGGCGTGGAGAAAAAGACTTGGGGGGAGTTGGGTTGGGAGAGGGATGGGGGAGCGGAGGTAGGAGACAAGGCTGTCCTGGGTGGGTCAGGAGGTAGAGCCATCAGGATCCTCACCGGGGTCCAGTCACCCTGGTGGAAGAGCTTGGGAGCAGTGGCCTTTTCCTCTAAAAGTTCCCAGCTCTCTCAAATCATACCGGAATGACCCGGATGACTGGGTCGTTAGTTTGGGAGTCCCTCTCGTGCTCTATATCCCTAATGCCTGACGTGGGATACCCTGCTTGTGGAAGGCACATGGACGAAGCGTGCAATGGCATCATGAGCTGGATATCAACAACATTCATTCATTGAAGCTCCTAGTGTGCTTCAGCCTGGGAAGGTGAGCAGAAGCCAGATCACCAAGGGATGCGGAGGAAAATCCCAGAGCCAGGACCCCACAACACAGCTCGCTCTTCGCACACGTCCTCCGGGGCTCATCCACCTGTCTGCAGACGCGGGCAGATGCGAACGCGGGCGCTGAGCCACAGGATTTCTCCCGCTGGGAGTCGCAGACCACTCACAGGCAAGCGCCCCTCGCCCCGGGGGCTGACGGTGCCCACCGGCCGTCCCAGTCCTAGAGCACGCTGGGCCCCCGGCCTGGAGCGACGCCCGAGTGGGACCGCGGGGACTCGCCGCTAAGATGCCCGGGGGTGCCCGTGACCTCGCGGCGCCCTCGCGACGCGGCCCAGCCACTTCCGGCCGCGGGGTCCCGGGCCGGCGGCTCTCGGGGGCGGGCCTGAGGCCCCCGGGGACGGGCCGGCGGCTCTCAAGGGCGGGGCGCGCGCCGTTCGGGGGCAGGTCGGCCGCCAGCCGGCCGCCGCCCGGCCGAGTCCGCGTCTGCGCCGGCGCCGGCGCCTGCGCGGAGCCGCGGAGTCCTTCCTCCCCGCCCGCCCCGCCGCCGCCCGCCAACCCCGGGCGGGGAGCTGGGAGGCGGGGCGGCGCGGGCAGGGGCGGGGCGGATGGCCGCGCCCGCCGCGAGGACCCCCGGAGCCGTTGGCCACGCTCTGGGGCCCCTTTTCCTTCGGCGGGGGGTCCGGGGCCGCGGGGCGGGGCCTCATGGAGGTCGTCGGCCTGGACAGTTGCGGAGGGGGGTGCACGGCGCGGGGTGCCGAGGGGCGGCCGGCGCCCGAGGCGAGGGTGCACTTCCGAGTGACGAGGTTCATCATGGAGGCAGGTAACCGCGCTGGGGAGAGGGCGGCCTTGCGGGAACCCCCTTCCCGGAGCAGGGGACGTGCAGGACGGGCAGCGGGCGCGGCTGGACGGGGTGGAGGTGGGGAGAGGCCCGGCTCAGGGGTGCAGGCCCCTGCTTCCCGCCGCGCCCTGTGTGCTAGGCTTTGAGCTGCGAGGAGGACACACACGGTCACTGCCACCTCGCGGACGGGCGCGCGGGCCCAAGGAGAGGACGTGGACAGGGACTGGCGCGAGCGACAAGGTGGTCGAATCCGAGCGCCCGCGGCTTGCGCCCCCCCCCCCCGCGCCTTGAGGCACATCTGTCTCCCCGCGCCCTTGGTCTTGCACAGCCTTTTGGGGGCCGCCGTTGGTGAGGCTCGTGACGGGCCCCGTCGGCGAGGTCCCGTCCCAGCGAGGACGCAGGCGGGGTGCCGCTCTGGTTCTGAAAACCCTTTCCAGGCTGTGTTCACGGAGGTGTTGGGTGCCCCTGCTTCCAAGGCGAGACAATGAAGCGAATCGGATCCCGTGGAAACACTGTAGCTCTCTCTGGCAATAGTATCTGCTGGGGGGCGGCGGGTTTCTTTTGATCTTTGTTACTTTGTGCACAGTCTGTGCCAGCGGGCTTCGGGCGAGTAGGCTTTCGAGTCCAAGTCAGCAGCCTGGGGGAAATGATGCAGGACCATTAAGCCCAGGGCTGTGTACATTTAATTTCCAGGAAGTTGCACAAGGTCCGAAGAAGGATGGCGGTGGCCTCCCACAGGCTGTGGTGCATCCGCTTGGAGGGTCCATGTAAACCAGGGCAGCGCGCTGCCCTTTGAGGACTTGCTACATCAAACAGGGCTTGGAGGGTCATATGCAGCTATGGCTCCATATCTGACGTCTCGGGACTGAAGAGTCTCGTGTAGGAGCTGCCTATGTAACTGAAGTTTAAACCTTGATGTGCTAAAAGCTCTTCCAGGTACCACTCTCCAAGGACTTCTCTATGAAATGTGTTGCATATGCCCTTGCTCTCCGTGTGAGGCCACACACGGGTCCTCCAAAGATGGCCCCATCCTAATCCCCCGCACCTGTGACCCTGTGACCCTATGACTGTACCCCATGCAGCAAAGGAGATTTTGCAGCTGGGATTAGCATCTCGATATGGGGAAACTACCCTAGATTATTCACGGGGCCCAGGATAATCTCATCTATCACATCCTTAGAGGTAGGAGTGACTGGCAGAGTGGAAGGCCGTGGAATGAGGGAAGCAGAGTTAGAAGATGCTCCCCCTGACTTTGACAAGGGGGGCAGGGGCCACAAGCCAAAGACGGCAGGATGTCTGGAAGCTGGGAAGGGCAACGAAGCATTCTCCCCTGGAGGCTCCAGAAGGAACCCACCCTGCCCACACCTTGAATTTAGCCCCCTAAGACTCATTTCGGACTTCTGACCACAAGGACTTTAAGAGAAACCGCACGTGTCGTTTGTGGTAATTCACTGCAGTAGCCCCAGGGAACTAAGGCACCGTGGGGAGAGGATGTTGACTGTAGTCTTAATGACTGTCGGTTGTCCCCCACCTTCTTTCAGTCTGTTGGATGTCATCTAACCTTCTCTTGTTAACCCTGGTCACTGTGAATTTATATGGGTTCTGTTACCCACTGCAGTGATTTCCTTAGGAGCCGTCCAGAGGAGAGATGGGGTGGGCTGGGGCGTGGGCTTTACCCCCTAAATCAAACCACCACGTGTTCTGGTTTTTGAGTTGTTCCCTTTTCTGTGTGTCGCTCTTCTTCCCTGGTACCTGCCGGGGGCCGTAGGTTTTGCTTTTTTTCTGCTCTGCCCGCAGTTGCCTTTGGCAGTCACCCTGCTTGTTTTCCTTGCCCTTTCCAACCTGCAGGCAAGGAAACCGGGGCCGAGTATAATCTTTAGTTGTAACCCTGGGACTCTGTGGCGTCTGTTCGATGCTCCGGCCTTTTCCCCCTGCTGTCATCTTGGCAGAATTTTTGTTCCGTGAGCTGTGGGAGTGAGGGGGACCTCTGCTTAAATGCTTTCCGAGGCAGAAACAGACACACAACAGTGTGTGGTCCTTTCCGGAATGTTGTGCAGAGGCTGACAGGCCAGGTGTGCCCGGGAGGGCTTGGCAGAAGTGTGGGGTCTGCAGTGCTGCTGGAGGGGACCTGCATTGGAGCACGAACCCCAGCGGCTTGTCAGCCCCGTAGAATCAGAGAGGCCTGGCTTGAAACCTCTCAGGCAGAGGACCCAGTGCAAGACCCAGCAGCCGCGGCCAGCCGGGCTCCGGGCTCCGGGCTCCTGGTCCTGTCTGAGCAGGGCTGTACGCCCTCAGCGCCCCACCCCGCAGCTGCAGCCCTGCTCTGGCACAGGGGGAGCCTGGCCAGAGCTCCTCTCCCGCCTTTCTCTTGGTAGGAGTCAAGCTAGGGATGCAGTCCATTCCCATCGCCACTGCGTGTACCATTTACCATAAGTTCTTCTGCGAGATCAACCTGGACACCTACGACCCCTACTTGGTCGCCATGTCTTCCCTTTATTTGGCCGGCAAAGTGGAGGAGCAGCACCTGCGCACTCGGGACATCATCAACGTGTCCAACAGGTGACGGCTTCCGGGCCAGGCCCGTTGGGAGGACTCACTGGTGTTCACCCAAGTGGGAGGGCAGAGAAGGGTCCCACTGAGCCCCGACCTGTGGTGACAGCGGTCAAGCTCAGAAGGAAGCGCCAGGGTGGTCCTGAGCCAGGGCGAGGAGCGCTGGCAGCAAAGGCAGGCGTGTTCCTGTGTCAGAAATGGGGTGAGTGGACGAGAAGCCGGGGCTGGATTAAGGGATGTCTCAAAGGCCCGAAAGAGTGTAGGGGAGCTGGGGTCCTGGGGAGGGGAGCGTGGCTAGAACATAGGGAGCTTGGAGAGATGTGTCAAGATTCGTCTGGAGTTTTGGGCAGGATGGATGGAATCAGTTGTGTTCTGTGGGGCCCGTAGGACCTTCCCAGGCAGGGGAGGGTGTGGACCCGGTTGGGCAATTATTTTATTAAGATGCTGTGGGAAACCAAGTCAGAATCGCTAACAAGCATCTCTTGCCTGGTGTGGGCATGGTGCTCTGGGGGCAGCCCCCTTGGGCCCAAGCAGCCGTGTTCCTATTGGGGAAGGATATGGGGGTCCAGCCAGGCTGCACTGAGACCCAGGGGGCTTAGCAGTTTGTGGAAAGTTACTGACCAGCAGTATGCGTAACCTTTCTAGAAACTAATCATTAGGAAAGAAAACTGTTTTGTGCTGCTTCTCTTTTAATCAACAGGTAATAGAAAGAGCACTCCCTGCCCCCTAAGCATGACAGGTTCATAGTGTACCATGAAAGCCTAAGAGAAAAACCGGAGAGGGAACCGAGGGAGGGCCGCAGCAGTCCACCTGTAATTGCCAGGTCCCCGGCAGGGGGGACTGGTAGAGGGGAAATTGTCTGGACCGCTAATTAGACATGAGCACCCGGGTGGGGTTCTGTGGGGAAGTTGCAGAAGGAGCGAGCAACTAGGAAGGCTGAGTCATTGGCAGAGAATTTTGATCATTTGAGTGTGAATCCTGTTCTCTTACATCTTGGTGATCATGCGTAGGTGGGAGTATCATGGATATATATGGCGTAAATAAGGACAGAAGGATCTGGAACAAAGGAAAGAGAGTCTGGGAACATAAAGCTGAACTACATGTATTCTTCTGTATATAGCTCCCCATGACATGTTTCAGGACCTTCCTTGGGCGCAGAGTAGGAGTCCTGGGCATTGCCATCCCGGGCGGTAAACCCTGTCTCTGATCCCAGCTGACTGTGACGGGAAGAGCGATCAGTTCAGGGTGTTAGAGCCTCCGGTTCTCCTGGAGCAGTCGCCAAGAGCTCGTCTTTACACTGGGCATGCTGCTGAGTGATACGGGACAGCCCGTGAGGGCTGAAACTAGAAGCCGGCTTCATTCCTCTGCTGGTTGCTGTTTTTGTCCTCTGCCGTAGGCCCATAGATGAAGAGTGATTTCTAAACCCATCAGTAGAACCAGCCCTATCCACGGCAGAACCCCGGGGTTTGGGTCTGGACACCAGGGGACTTGGGGGGCTCCCTGGGGGCACCTCCCCGGCCACCGCGAACGCCGCTGTCTCTCCGCGCAGGTACTTCCACCCGGGCGGCGAGCCCCTGGAGCTGGACTCCCGCTTCTGGGCTCTTCGGGACAGCATAGTGCAGTGCGAGCTCCTCATGCTGAGGGTCCTGCGTTTCCAAGTCTCCTTCCAGCACCCGCACAAGGTACCTGTGGGGGGGGGAGTGGCAACCGTTTCTAGAGGCGCGAGCCTTTTCGTTCCTTATCCTGAGACTGCCCCCACCGAACGCTCCCGAACATGTGGGCCGCGAGAGGAAGAGCAGAGTCGCAGCCGGGCGCCGGGGCTCCTGCCTGCGCGCCGTGACTGGCTTGCGCGGCCCCCTCCTGTCCCCACTCCCCGGGTTTCCTCCGGCAGCTCTCATTTCAGCTTCTGCCTTCCGGCCCGCTTGGCTGAGGCCGCGAGCTGGGACCCGTGTGACTCTGCAGCCCTTGCTGGTCCCGTGACCCCACACAGATCGCGTGCTCAGTGAGCCACGGGGAAGCGGGGCTGCTTTCGTGATGCCCCAGGGTTCCTGTCCCCAAGAGCCGCTCCTCTGCCTCAGAGCTCACGTGCCGCTCAGCTGTGCTTCGAGACCCACGAGAAGAGCCGAGTCACAGAGTTAAGCAGGCACACTTTTAACCGCTAGAAACGCACAAGCCCCAATAGAATGGGTTCTGACGGCAGCAAAAGGGATATGTGAGACCCTCGGAGCACTTGGATGTGACACTTTGGGGGCTCCAGGCCCCCGTGTGGGCAGCTTGGGAGGGTGGCCTGCAGGGCAGGATGTGGGGGTTGGGACATGGGTTGTGGAAAAGGATTTCATTTTGTTTTGAATTGAGACTTGCACTGAGGTGATTGTAGGCGCGCAGGCAGTCGGAGGGAATAGCGCAGAGATCCTGCCCGAAATGGACACTCTGTGCAGCCTCCCCGAGTGGAAACATTTCGCAGAACTCCAGTCAGTGTGCCGGCAGGGGTGTCGGCACTGGGGCAGCCCCACTGCCCTGCTGGGGACTCTCAAGGTGGCCGGGTGGTCACTTGCACAATTTCATTCCATATGCCCCTGCCTATATCCACGGCCGCAGCTGAACTACAGAGCAACTCCCATCACCACGGCTCCTTACAGTCTCACCCCGGCCTTCTGGACGGCCTTTCTAATCCCGGAAACCCCTGGTAGAGATTTAAAATAGTCGTGTTTCCGGTCGGTCGGTCGGTCGGTCGCCTGATGCAGGGGAAGGCAGGAGCCGGCTGGGCTCCGGGTCTGGGGAGGAACATCACCTGCCAAGGGGGCGGTCGGGTGGGGGAGTGGGGTTCAGTGTTGCCCGAGCCTAGCGTCCTTCCACTCACGTCAGGTCGGGGCGGGGTCTCCGGGAGCCGATGAGCCCCCCTTCCTGGCAGGCTGGGGTCGCATGCGTGTGTGTTCAGGCCTGTGCAGTGGGCTCGTCAGCGTGTTCGTAGGTCGGGCGGTTCAGCAGAGCGGCTGTCTTCCCAGAGTGGGGACGGATAGCTGAGCTGAAAAGCCGTTCCGAGTCTGCAGCCCAGCACTCCCGGAAAGCATGGTCTCCAGTCTTAGTCCAGAAAGCAGGCGTCCTGTCCCCCGGCAGCCCCTGGCCTGAGGCTGGGCACACGGGCGCCGCATCCTGTTTGGAAGACGAGGACGCTATTTCCGGAGCTTACGTTGAGTTGGGCAAGGGGATACGCCGAATGGTTTCTGACGGCGGCTAGAGCAGGGCCAGGTGATGGAGAGGGACTGTGGTAGGGGTGGCCATCGCGAGAGGCTTGTGCAAGTTCCAGGAGCTGGGCCAGGGGTGAGCGTGGGTGGGTACCCGGGCCCCGGGCCAGAGGAAGAGACCATTTCGGGCAGAGGGAGCCACGAATGCCAAGGTTGGAGGGGTTAGCGAGCTCGGCCTGTTTAATCGTGGTGGGAAGGTGGGACGGCGCAGGGCTTGGAGGCCCGTGGAAGGCACTGGGGCTTTTCTCTAAGGGACCCAGGGAGCTGTTGGAGGGCTTGAACGGAGAGATGGCTTGATCCGGTTTGTGTTTTATTCCTGTCGAGACAGCTTAGGGGCAGAGCGGCTGGTGGGCGGTGGGGTGGGGGCGCAGCGCCTCCCAGCAAGGAGTCGGGTGTCCTGGGGGCCGGAGCCCCAAAGGCCCATTGGCTGACTGGTGTGTCTTTGCAGTACCTGCTCCACTACCTGATTTCCCTCAAGAACTGGCTGAACCGTTACAGCTGGCAGCGGACCCCCGTTTCCGTCACTGCCTGGGCCCTGCTGCGGGACAGCTACCACGGGGGGCTGTGCCTCCGCTTCCGGGCTCAGCACATAGCCGTGGCAGTGCTCCACCTGGCTCTGGAGGCCTATGGGGTGCAGGTGCCCGCCGAGGCCGAGGCCGAGAAGCCGTGGTGGCAGGTGAGGTGACTGCTCAGTCTGCTGGTGTGTCCCCCTTTCCTTCGCCTGAGGACTCGTCCGTGTTCCTTTGTAGGCACCGTCCAGGAAGGAAGATACGGGCTGCTTAGCGATACCGAAGCGTGAACGCACCCCGTCATGATTGTCCGAGGCGGGGGCTCTCCCCCTTGGCACCGTGGACGTCTGGGGCTGCCTCGTTTTCCATGGCGACACCGTCCCGTGCTGCCCTGTAGACGCCCCAGTCGTGACCATCAGAGATGTCTCCCGACCTTACCGAGTATCCCAGGGTGGGGATCAGCCCCGGCCGTTCAGCCAAGCGCTTCTGTTGAATTGAGCGGGAGCTTGCCACAGATCGGAGGTTTCATAAACTTGGATTCACATCGGAAGAAGTGTAGGGGACCCTCTGAAAAGAGGGGTTCATCGTGGACAGGCAGATAGACGGTAGCTGGATCGGTAGCTGACGGAAGGATAGAGGGGCGGACAGACAGACGGATGATAGAAGATGGACCGGCAGGTGGATGGCCCGAGGTCCCGAGGTGGGCCGGCCTCCCCCGCCCTGCCGAACCCACAGCACGGTTGGTAGAGCACGAGTCTGGGGAGGGGCTGCCCTCGAGCTTCCCTGAGGAGGCCCCAGTTTCTCACAGTGGAATTTTGAGACCATTTCTGGTTTTCCCTTCCCCGCGCTAGACCTGAGTCTAGTTTGCTCTTCCTTTCGTGTAACACCTCGTAGTCCGGCCTGGCCCTGGAGGAGTGTCTCTGCGAGCGCTGCCCGCGGTCCCTGAGGGTTTCCCCTCCTTGGGCGCCCGCCCTCCCCGGCAAACCGCCAGTGGCCAGAAGTCTTCTGAAAGGTGTCCTCTGTTTCCCGAAGAGAGGGGGCCCTCCTGGGTCTGCTCCTGGCGCCCCCACCCTTCCTGCAGCTCGTGGCTCCCATGGTGGCCCTCCTTTCGCGGTGTTCCTCCCCCGGCGGGCCCTCTGCGGAGACCCGGCTTCTCCCGCTATTCGTTCTCTTATTCTTCACTGTCTGTCCAACCCCTGCAGCTACCCAAGGTAGCAAGCGCCGGGAGGTCAGGGATCTTGTCTGCTTTATCAGCCGCCCTAGGCCCGGTGCCTAGACCCGGCACATAGTAGGTGCTCATGTGTCTTCGAGCAGACACGTCTGTAGCCCTGGTCTCACGTGAGACGCACGTGCTCTGACAGCATGGGGTTGAAAGGGGTCTGCGTAGACAGAGAGTAGTGCTCCGTGCTGGGGTTTCTTGGGGACTGCCAGATCGTGTGACCATAGTGGCCCGGCTCTATGGGTGGTGGCAGAAGGGGCTGCCACTTCCCGGCCCTGCTCTCCGGGGGCGTGTGGTGGGCACGGCAGCCCCTGCCGTCTTGGCTGCTTGGATCTGCGATTTCATCCCTCTTTCCCATTGTCCGGCTCTCCTCTGTGTGTCTGCCTTTCTGCTCTCCTTTCCTTTCCCCTGCTCCTGAGCGACCCTGGTCACCCCCTCACCGCCTCTGCCTCCCACTCCCTGCCCTCAGCAGGGGAGGTACTGGGAGGCAGCCACCGCAGGCAGCCACCGTAGGCCTGCTTTCTGGGCAGCACCGGCTTACAAGTGATTGTTAGGACTGGGGAAGGGTGGGGGGCAAGCTCGTTTCCACTCAGCTCTTCACCTTTCCCGCCTGGCTCCGGGCCATATGCACCAGGAGCATCCAGAATCGGGGGGCCTTTTGGGCTTGTGATGTGCAAGGACCAGTTGCCGTATGAGAAATGACTCTGGATGCTGCCCCCCCACAATGCCTGCCCGCCCGCCTGGCCCTGGATGCCGACGTCTGAGTTGGGAAATACTTTTCCTCCTTGTTCGCTCTCCTCCTTGCTCGCCACTCCCTGCAGCAACCGCCTCTCTGTTGTCGTCCCTTGTCTCCCGGGGGCTGGGGCTTTGCCATGCTGGTCAGGAGCCTTGGGAGGAGAGCGTGAGTGCGTCTCACCAGAAGCCTGCGGGTACTTGAGGGTGAGAGGGGCAGGCCTTTGTGCCAAGCTGTGTGGGGCCTCCGGGTGGATGAGGCACTGACTCTGGAGCGGGGGTCAGAATGTCTGTCCTTACGGAGGCTGAGCACTGTTCCGTGGTACAGATGGACCACGTTGTGACTGTGCATTCCTCCAGGGTGGACTCTCGGATTGCTTCCACCTTTTGGCCTGGGACTACTTTTTAAGTCTTTTTTTCTTGGCTTGAGGTCCCCAGGAACACACAAAGAGTGAACCTTGGCAAGCGAGCCCAAGCCCGTATTTTGGAAGCATTGATTTTCCACCTAGAGTCTGGGGCAGGAGGGCCAATCTTCATGGCCAGGGTTTGGGATTTTCGGGCCACAGTTCCCTACCTGTGGCAGTAGCTTACGGAGGGCCCCGGATTTCTTTGGTGGCTGTGGAGGGGGTGCGCTCACGTCTGGTTTTTGCCCTGGCTTGGCCCAAGGTCTTGACCCTACTGGTACCTTGGTTCCCCAGGCAGCAACCTCTGGGCCCAGGAGGCCACAGCATCTAACCGAGATCTCCTTGTTTTGCTTTTTATTTCCCACGTCATCAGGGGCCCCCGAGAGCACCCGCAGGCTCGATGCTTCACTAGGAGGGCTCGCAGATCTCAGAAGAGCCGTACAGCGGCTCCTGGTCACGGCCGTTGTGGTCAGTGACAGAGGAAGCGCACAGTTCGGAATCGGCGAGGATGCAAGGAGCGCAGGGCGGGGGCCGGGACAGACCAGGCCGGAGCTTCTGGGCCCCTGGCCGGCGGAGGCGTGGGCCAGGCCGTTTCTCCCGCGGCCTGGGGTGACAGCCCGCCCCGGGCCCCGCTGCCAGGGAAGCCTCCCTGAGCGGTGCTATCGGGGGACTTGAGTGCAGGGCCGGTCCCATGGGCCTGGAGCTCCTGTGGGGCTGACCTCGGATGCTCATCTCTGCCCCCTACCCCCTCCCCGGAGGTGAAGCTAAGAGGTGTGGCCCAGCTCCGCCCCAGGGGGACTGAGACCCTCTCATGGGGCAGGACATCCCGGGGGCCAGAGGTCCTTTCCCCGGGGCTGGGCAGGGACCGGAACTTCCTTGGGAACATGTGGCGTTCACCCTGAGCTGCACACCCCTCTTGGTTTGGGCCCCTAGGGGTTCACCTGATGATTTTATAAGCTCCGCAGCGCAGTCAGGAGCCTGGCTGGTCTAGGCTGTGGAACGGGTGCAGGTGTGCTCCGGGGCCGGCCCGGGGTGGAGTGCGGTTCAGTGGTTTGGCCTGTTTACTTCTGGAAATGAACCCCTGGCCCAGCTCTGTCACCAGCCCCCTGTCCTGTCTGGGCAGATGATCCCTGAGGCCTTTTGCATCTGGAGTGGTCTCTGCTTTGTGGTCAGCGAGGCTGGACGTGGACGGGCTTTGTGGAGAGCCGCCGTCATCTCTGATCGCCAAGCCTCTGTGCCATCCCCTGTGCAGTGCGGTTCGGCGATTAGTGGCGGGTGCCTTGTTTCTCACAGAGGGAGTCTAACCGGAACCTGTTTTCCTTCTCCTTTCTAGGTGTTTAGTGACGACCTTACCAAGCCAGTCATTGATAACATTGTGTCTGATCTCATTCAGATTTATACCATGGACACAGAGATCCCCTAAGGCCCTGGTCCAGGCCTGCCCAAAGAAGCCCGGGATGCTCGGCTGCCTGGGGACGGCATCACCACGTCGCTGTGACGGCTGGTCCCCAGAAGACCAGCTGGGAGGACTGGTTTTGTGCTGCTGGAGATGGGCTGGTGAAGGCGATGACCTGCTGCCACTCTGATTCTCATGCTGACTGTCCCCGGCAGCTGTGGTCCAGATGGTGATGGGCACTGTGCCTCCTGCGGGCAGGCCGGGGTGCACCAGGGGAAGGGCCCCCCAGGCATCCGTGTCTGCTTCTGTCCTTTGAGAGGACGCCGACTGCAGTTGAGGTGTGACGTCATTGGAAGCAAAATCAAAGAACAGATGAGACTGTACCCTTGGGGATTTTTTAAAGCCAGATTTATAGGAAGTATGAATGTGCAACACAGATGGAATTTTATTTTGTATAATAAAAGATGATACAAATCGGCGGAGACGCCCTGTCTTTGCTCTGTGGCCGAGGCTGCTCTGGGGGCTCTCCAGCCTCGGTTTCCCCAGAAGTGCTCTCCCTGGATGGAATTGCCCCTCGTGCGTCCACTGCCTTCTGAGGCCCTGGTGTCCGAGTGTGTGCTCACATCCTGGTGGCGTTCCCCGAAGGAGTCCCCATGTCCTCACTCCTCCACTGGGACATCTGCAGGACTTGGCGCCCGTCCCATTCAGTGAGCGAACGTCAGTTTTGGAGAGAGGGACTGGGGAGCATCACTGGAGTTCCCCAAACCCAGATCTGACCAAAATGTAACTAGAAAGTACTTGATAGTTTTTTCTTAAGTGTGAAGCCAGTGAGTCTGGACGGAGAGCCTGGAGAACCTTGGCCACGACACACTCCTGACCCACTCAAAGGGCAGTTCTTCCAGAAGACTTGCTTTTGGGTGCGTTAGAGAAACAGAGCAGCCTAGGTTGTTGTGGGAGCTGGCCGGAATGCCGGGGTCCCGCCAGCTGCCTCCGAATGCTCGTCTCCAGCGGAGGAGACACATGGAGGTGTCCCACACTGGTTACCAGTCAGGCAGCGGGGCTTGCTTGAGTTTACTTAGCAACCGTCTTCTTTGTCTTCAGGATGAGAGATCTGAGTACGTGTCCGCTTTTCTACTGTGTCCTTTCCATATCTGTCCGCCCAGCACAACCGGGAGCTCTTTGAGGACAAGGCTGGTGCTCGGAGCCAGGGCTCTTGAGCGTGGAGCAGGTGGCAAGGAGTTAGGCCTCTCTCTGTGAGCAGCTCTCGCTCTCACTGCTCCTTTCTGTCTTCTGCTATTTAAAAAGGACCTCGTCTGCCTCGTGCACTTCCTCCCCACAGGCTGGGCCCCGGCGTTGCCCCCTGGACCCCAGCCTCACCCATCCCGCCCTGACCCAGCGCTGCCCTTGGCCAGTGCCTGTTGCTGGTCTGAATGGAATTGGGCAACGGATGTTTCACTTTTGGATAATCTGTCTTCTCTCCCCTGACCAGATCACAGGCTCTTATAGAAGCTTCCATTTCTTTGGCTCTCTTAAGGTTGAGCCTCCAGCGAGGCAGCCGGCCCCCACACACTTGATGCGGGGTCATTTGCTCAGCTCTCAGAAGGCAGAGCGCCCTGCCCTGGTGGGAGGGCTGGGTGGAGGGTATGGGAGAACCCTCTGGAGAGTTCTCTCCATCTGCGCCTGTTCCCATCTGTTTGCTCCCCACCCCTGTCCCAGGACTTACCAGAAAGAAGGGAAGATGGTCGGCCAAAGCTCTCTGGGGATTTGGTGAACATCCCTGCCCTGGCTTGAGGGCCCCTGTTTCCGAACCGGGAAAGCGTGGCTCCGGAGGCTGGGGTCTGGGGCTCGGGGCAGGCTCTGGAGATCCCGTACCTCTAGGTTTCCTTTTATGACAACCGCATAGCAGGCCTCTTCTTTTCTTTCTATGGGACTCAGTTTCCCACTTTGTAAATTGAGCAGGTTGGACCAAATGATCCCAGACTGGGATTGCTGATCACTCGTTTCATTTTTTATTTTATTTTTTTGATCGCTATTTTAAAATCCCTTAACCTGCCCCTGTGCCTGTCGTGCTGCTCGGTGGGACTTCTGGGCCTGTCTTGTCAGCGCTTACCCCGTGGGGGTCGTCTCTGTTTCCCTGATGCAGCCGGGGCCGGGAGCTCCCCGTTCTGCGTCATCGTCATCGGGAGGGAGACGAGGAAAGGCGCTGGTCAGCAGTGAGGGATGGCGATGCGATTTCCTAAAACCCAAAGCTTCCGGGACCTTCTTAGTGCAGAGCACATCTTAATTACTGTAAAGTGATGAATGGCCGGGCCTTACCCGGCCCATCAAACGGATGGAAGGAGGGGGGCAATCCGGGTTCTATGAGGAACTTGGCTGGTCTCTTCCTTTCCAGCCACGGTTGAGTGAATGGTGTCCCCGAAAGGATGTGTCTATGTCCCAACTCCTGGAACGTGGGGATGGGTCCTTGTTTGAGAATAGGCTCTCTGTAGCTATTGTCGGTGTGAGGTGAGATCCTACGGGGATAGGCTGGGTCTGAATCCGAGACGACTGGTGTCCTTGTAAGATGCAGCGGTGGCCCGTGCGGAGGGAGAAGGCGGCGGCGGGCCGGCGGCGGCAGGAGGAGTGGCGCCCACCAGCCAGGGCTGGCCAAGGACAGCGGCGACCGCAGCCGCTGGAAGACGCAAGGAAGGATCAGCCCCCAGAGCCTTCGGGAGGGGGAGGACCGCCCTGCCCACACCTGGATTCCTGCCTTCTGGCCCCCGGAGCAAGGGGTGGATGACGGCCTTGTTATTTTAGGCCCTGGCCCTGCCCCCTGCCACCACCATTGTCAACTCCTACGGGGCCTTCCTCAGACTCCCGGGCTGCACCTTTGTTCCCAGGGGTGCTCCTGGGTGGTGAACTGTCGGCCAGCTTTGTGCAGGGATGGGTGCCGTAGTGCTGCCCAGTTGTCTCGCGTGGCAGAAATTAGCAATGTGGGGGGCACGCATCACCCTCCGTAAGGTGCCAGCTCCCTGCCCAAGGCGTGGATCCCCCATCTAGACTTGCTCGGCCTTACGGTTCAAGGTGGACTCCTACCTCCGTGAAGCAAGGGCTCTTTGCTGTTTGTCTGCCGTTTGCTGTTACTGGTCTTTCTGCCTTTTTTAGACATATGGGCTCTGGTGGTTGGGAGGGAACTTAGGAGCCATTTTTCTCCTTTCTTGGCAGCTTCCCTGGAAAAGGCATCCGCTGGCGTTGCCAAGTTTGAAGGCGTGATGTGTGGAGTGGCGAAATGGAAACACAGGCAAAGGCGATGTGGGTAGTCTTGGCCCGGTCGCCGTGGTGGTCATTTGCAAGTTTTGGACCAGAGCTGCCTTTGTGGTTCTGCTGGCAGAGTGGAGGGGCTGGGCCGCAGGGCACAGTTGTCCCCCGCTGCAGGCGTGCGAAGGGATGACCCGGCGAGCAAGCGGGTGACAGGAATAACGGGTTTTCTTTCCCTGGCTTTGGCTTAAAGAGGAATTCTGATTACACCCTTTGTGCGCTGCTGGGGGGGGGGGGTGGTTTCAAATGGTGCATCCACTTTGGAAAACAGTTTGGCAGCTCCTCAAAAAATTAGACCTAGCATTACCAAATGACCCGGCAGTCGCACTTCTGGATGGAGACCCAAAAGCAGGGACTCAGCCAGGTGTTTGTACACCCGTATTCGCGGCAGCGTGATTCACAGTAGCCCAAAGGTAGAAGCAATCCAGGTGTCCCCTGGTGGATGAGTGGATAAAGAAAATACAGTCTAGCCATACAGTGGAATGTTCTTCAGCTTTAAAAAGGCAGGAAATTCTGACACAGGCTGCAAACACGCATGAAGCTTGAGAACACGGTGCTGAGCGACATCAGCCAGTTTCAGTTACTGTCTGCCTGCACTGCTGCCTGCACCGAGAGCAGTCAGACCCCGGGAGACAGAAAGGCCAGTGGGCACCTGGGGCTGTGGGGGGGGGCACGGGACGAGGAATTAGTGTCCAATGTGAGCAGATTTCAGTTTGGGGAGTTAAAAGTGCTCTGCAGATGGATGGGGGGGATGACTGCACGGCACCGGGAAAGTACTTCATGTCGTCGCTTAAAACTGGAACGTGACTTTTATGGTGTATGTATTTTGCCGCAGTCAAAAAAAAAAAAAATATGTGCATTTGGGTTTGTGGCCCCTGCCCTCACCTTCCTTGGAGGATGCCGGCCTGGACCTTCAGGTGAGGCCCCTCTGGGTTCAGACAGTTAGAGGACCGCCATGCAAACCTTCGCTAACAGTGCCTCTGACCCCCACAGGGCAGGTGAGCCCTTTCTTCCTTCCAGAAGGGTTGGACAGGTGACTGCACACCCGGTGGGGGGAAGCTCTACCATCCCTGGGGCTCATCTCAGTGGTGGCGAAGCGGATGAAGACACCTCCTTTTCATTGCAAATGAGAATTCACCAACTAATAAATCACACATGTTACCCAGACTGGGACTGTAGGAGCCTTTCATTTTTTTTTTTTTTAATACACAGAAATTTTGGTCTATTCTTTAAATTAGGAAATTCAACTACAGACTTTAAATTATTATGCATCTGGTCTTCCTCATTAAGATAATTTTTGTTCATCTTTATAACAGGCAGATAAGAATGTAAAACATATTTAATAACTGAACACAGCTGACCAAGCCATTCCGTATAATATGCTCGATAGAGGGGGGCTTCCTCACAAGACAGGTCCCTTAGCCAGAGCGACAATCGGAGGTCACAGCGCCCCTTTTCTGAACCCCACACCCCGAGGAAAGGCAACCTAGGGACTAAACAATGGACACACACAGGAGGCAACTTTGTACAGCAGCAGTGAGGGCGGTTGGGTCTATGCTGACTGTTCGTTCTACCGAGGTGTCTCTAACAGGGAATGAAAAGAAGCCCATGAGCAGAGCATACGCCCCTTATCTTTTTCAGTTGAAAGATTTCCAATTTTATTTCTAGTTTAAGAACACACAGACCCTCAACAGATTGAGTTGCCCTTTTTGTTGTTTGAACAAGGACATTAGGGAACAATTTACAAATGGGTAACATTCTCAATGTGCCCTTTGGAATAAAGGGATGGCTTTAAGTTCTCTGTAGCTGGCATTTTAAGTGGGATTTTCTTGTCTAACTGGAACTCCTTTGCCTGAGATTGGACTACTCCTGCTCAGCCTCGGGCCCAAGTGAGAGGCACAGGTTGGGCCTCAACTGCCTCTGGGCAAAACACGAGACAGCCGTGTTCAGCAGGTAAAGGACCCTCTGCGTTTTCTGCATTTCCCTCCCTGGTTAGTGTGCGTTCAGGGGAAACTGAGGCTTGGCACCAGGAGTGCCCATACGGCAGGGAGAGGTCCCCGAGGGAACCGTCTGGGGAGCCCAGGCCCAGCTCTCCCGCCTGCAGACAGGGTTAGCTTTCCTCAGCTTTCCTCAGCTTTCTGGGCTCGTGGGGCTGAGCCACAGGGGCCCTCAGGGGCTCTGCTCCCGCGTCGGCTTCCCCCATGCCCCCGTGGGTGGCTGCACACACAGAGCCACGCCTGCGTGGGTCATAGTTGTCCTTGAATGAGTGCTTTGGCAGGTGGTGACTGAGAACTGACCCCAGTCTCTTGATGGACCCCTCGGCCCAACTTCTTGGTTGTGGTCACATCAGCTCCTCTTGCGTTTGGACAGTACCTCTTCCTCTGCCACTTTCTGCCTGACTCTTGGTGCTCTCCCCACCCACACCCCACCTCCGTACCTGGCTGTCCTGGGGCTGCTGTGGGGTTCCGGGTTCTCCTGAGGGGGCGGCAGCTGGGGCGTGGACAAAGAAAGCCCGCCAGCCAGAATTCAGGACTGGGAGTTGAAACCAAAGGCCATGGGAAGCAAAACTCCCCTTTCCACCTACCGGAGGGGATCATTCTCATCAATACTTTGGTATTTTCCTTTTAAATAAAAAATTCCACTGAAAGGGTCACGCCCCCATAGGCAGGGGTCTCAAAGTGCTAAAGTTCCAATTCTAACCGCCCCCCGCCTGGTGTCTCTGTCCCCGACCTTGTCAGGAATCTGCACAGCAACACTCCCAGGAACCGTGCAGGAGGGAGGACCGGGTTGGAGCACGGAGGCTGGGCGGAAGGTGGGGGGGCAGCGGTGGGGGGGGGGGCAAGCAACCGAAAAGATACTCTCGCAGTCCCGTTCCCTGAAAAAAACCTGCCACAGTAAATAATGAAATTCCAAAATGAAAACACCTGATAGGAGGAATGGAAATATCATGCTGATAAATAGCTCCTTATTCTTTAAATATGCATCGGGTCATATATGTACGTATATGTCTATACGCACACACACAGCTACGCACACACGCGCACACATACAGACCGCACGTGTGTCCTGGGGGAGGGGCGCTCGGTGGTGCAGGTCCGTTTGCGGGCGCCTCACGGCGGCGGGGCGGGGGGCTGGCCGGGCATCCCGCGCCAACCATCGAACGCCCCATCAGCCGAGCGCAGGCCCCCGCCCCACCGCACAGCCCGAACGGCGAACGTCTGGTGGAATTGTAGTGTTCATTTAAAAAAAACGCTTCGATAGAAAAAAGGGAAACGCAGCTCTGCTCACGCTCTAGTTTCTCCCTCCTCCTCCTCAGTGCCAGGTAGGAAGCCTTGGGTGGAGCGGCTCCCGGCGAGCGCCGCGCGAGCACCCCCTGCAGCCGCCTTGGCCGTGGCCTCCTCGCAGGCCCGCGCCGGCCGGCCGCGTGCGCGTGTGTGCGGTGCGCGCGCTGAGAGCAGTTCCCCTAGAGGGACGTCTCCACGCTGTGGAGCGGGCTCCCGGGTCTGGAAGAAAACGCTGACGAGGTAGCTGACTTGGTGCCGTGCGTGGTCAGGTAGATGCCGCTGTCTATGGCGTTGTTGTTCTGGTTGGGGGCCGGGGGCGGGGGGGCCCGCAGGCGCTCCTCATTCTCGTCCACGTCCGTGTCATCGATGAGCGGGATGTTGTGGGTGTAGTCATTGATCAGGAACTCGGGCGTCGCCATGAAGTTATGAATGGAGGTCTTGGATTCCGGTTTCTCCAGGCCTTCGTAGAGCGAGCTACGGAACGCTTTCACCACCCGGATCTGGAGTGGGAGGTGGGAGGACAGAGGCGGGAGCAGGGAGGGAGGACGGGAGCAGGGCAGGAAGGGAGGAAGGAGGGAAGGGAGGCAGCCAAGCAGGAAGGAAAGAAGGGGACAGTCAGTGGCTGGTGCTGGCAAGTTCCACCCACGGCCGTGGTCTTCCGCCAGAACGGAGCAACTGGGACCGCTCTGCCTGGTCGCGCTAAGGGCTCCCGGGACTGGGTCCGTGTCTCCTCATCTGATCCACACACAGGACAAGTGGCACTAGCTTTCTCTAGGCTGACCTGGGCGGGTATTTTGGAGCTCGAGAGCAATCAGTGTGTGAGACTCTGGGCTGTCACCTCCCCTTTGCCAGCCCTGGGAAGGGGAGGACCGGCCGAGGGGGCCCTTGGGCCCTCTGGCAAATCTGAATTCCAATGTGGGGGAACAGGAAGATGATCCAAAACAGGGAGAATGCTGGAGACTGGACTCCCTGCTTCCTCCTACCAAAAAGTCCACAGGACTTTCTGATACGAGAAAGTCCCCAGTCTGTGGGCACTTAGCGGGCCTTTCCCAAGCGGGTCTCCCTTCCTGGCTTCTCTATAAACCTCTTTACTGTCCCTCCGGCTCTCGTGACTGTCGCCAGCCCCCATCACGCCCAGACCCATATGGCCATCAGTCTTCCCGCTGCTATGTTCAGGGGCGACTTCTGTGTCTCCGTCTTATTTGATTTCTCAGGGGCACCCAACACAGCTGACGGACCCTCCTTCTGGAAACTCCTCCCGGCTTCCCTGAATTGCCACTACCTGGCCCTACTCCTATGTCACTGGGTGCTCAGGCCCTGTCTCTCCCACGTCTCCTTCCTCTGTCTCACGACGCCCCAGAGCCCCAGCACGGGTTCATTGGCCCTGGCCCATCTCCCGGCCCTGACCGCCTCCACTAAAAATGGCTCCACTTTTGACTGCACCCACTAAGCCCGTCCTGCTTGGATGCCCTGATCCAACGCAACCGTGCCTCCTGCCTCCGACAGGCCCCTGCCTGCGGCTGGGTGCCTCTGGTTGGTTGTCATTTCCCCCCTTGCAATCTGGCGCTCGTTGCCCCTCCAGCATTTCTCACCCTGCGCTCTCCTCCTCCACTTCAATTTCTAAGCCACGTAACTTCTTTTGGTCCCTCGAATCGGCCGTATTCTCCCTCTGTGGGCATTCTCCCACTGGCATTGACACACGTCGCATCAGCATAACTCTCCAGAGGGAAGAGCTTCCCACAGGGCCCCGGTCCCCGGCTATGATGGCCCTTGGCCCAAGCTGAACTCGGGCCCCCTTTGCCCTCCACACCTCCGGCTGGATCTTGCTCCCAGAAAGAGGCCCTCGGTCTCTTCAATCCCACCTTCACTTGTGTGAGTGCTCACGTCACACATCAGTCCCACAGTCATTTCCACGTCAAAGGTTCTAGGACTTGGCTTTCTTGGTTTCGACTAAGTGTTGGCCAACTGTGGCCCACGGGCTAACACAGGCTCTCAGCCCCACAGCCACGCCCATTCATTTCTGCATTGTCTCTGGCTTCTCCGAGATCCCAGGGCAGAGCTGGGTCGTTGCGACAGAGACCTGGCCTTTATAAGAGAAATCTGCTGCTCCCTAATTTGGACCATGAATCACACGCTGACAATGAAGGTCCCTTTGGACCTTCCAGGGCCTGGGTCCTGGAGCTGTCCGTGCGCGGCCAAGCACAGCGCTGCGAAATCAGTTTAAGCCCCGTGAGCCTCGCAGCCCTGTGACTGCAGAAAGTCAGCCACAGGGCTCCGTGAAACTGGGACTTCCTAACTCCAAATCTTACATCTGGCTAGGACTGTCTCTGAATTCGGTGAAGTCACACCTTTTGGATTACAGAGGGCCAACGATTCGCCCTCAGTTTCTTAACTCTCCCAGACTGGCTTCTGAGAAAGGGGTAACCCAGAAGTTGAGGTGAGAATCGTTCATATTTTTAATGAAAGAGAATTATTTTGTCATTGCAGATGTGGCCTCATTATTTGGGCCTTTTCTGGGGCCAGCACTGGGGGGGGGGGGGCTCCCGGGACGTTCGCTGCGACTGGCGCGCCGGTGGTGGAGAACCTGCTCCAGCTGTCGGCAGCACCCCTCAAGCCACAGAAAGGACAGCAAGCCGGATCCTGCTGCCCTTGACCCTGGGCGCCTTTGCGGTAAGTTTGGCAGCGATGATCTGATGATCCCGGCTACACCCTTTCCTCTAGCTGAGCCTGTCCCCTCCTTCGGCCCTGGGTCACGAAGTCAGACCCATCTGCAGCACTCCCTGTGCCTGGCGGAACTCCAAAGTCCTTGTCCGAAAAGGGCAGCCAGCCCTTCCCTCTCCAGCTTCTGCAGCTGCGGAATGCTCCCTCAGGGTGCTCCTCCCAAGTATAATCAGACTCACTTTAATGATTGTCTTGTCACTGGTCTCGTCCTGTCGACAGCGTGGCATAGCCGTCGCTCAGTCCCCAAAGTGGGGCCCAGGGCTGCTCACACAGACCTGTGTCATCCCAAGTCTCCTTTGGGTCCCACTTCCCTGCATTCAAGCCTCGGGCTGTTAACAGATTGCTTGGTACTGGGATTCTGATGGGGCGTGTTCAGGCCACCCGACCCTGAAGGGCACCGTGACCTCCTGGGATGGGTTTGGTGAGAACCGGCAAACGTTTCGAGAAGAGAGGCCTGTCCCGGAGACCTGAGCTCACACACGGGGGGCTTCGGAACGCCCCCACGGCAGAGTTCAGGGGGTCCCAGCAAAAGAGTGACCAAGGCTGACCGGAAGGAGCGCCTCCTCAAGCCGCAGGGGGAGTCCCTCGGGCCATCTCTCCATCTCTGCCACTCCCCGAGGGACCTTGCCACCCTCAAGGCTGTCAGGGCCAGCATATATACACACCCTTCGTACCTCCTATGTCTGCAGCCAGCCGCACCCCTTCCCCGCACGCCCTGCTGTCTCTCCTGTCCCTTGGGTGGCAGACGGGTCTATCGGATTGCGGGAGGCTGAAGGTCAGCCCCGGGCTTCCCATCCTCGTGCAGGGCTCTGGCCAATCCACAGAGGCGCCTGGATTCCCGACCCCAGGGCCCTGCCTCAGCATGTCTCACGGTCCCCAGGTCCCCACCCTCTTCACAACGGGGCCCTCTCTGCCTCTCACAACCCCCAAGGGCAGAGACCCCGACTGCCTGCTCTCGCGGTCCTCCCTGGCTCCCGCCTATGTGGCTCACATCTCCGGGGTCCCTCACAGCCTCCCTCCTCTCTGACTGTTGAATCACACCCACCCTCCCCAACCTAGCTGAGGTGGGGCCTCCAAGCATTCCAGCAGGCGATGGGGCTGCCCTGGGTCCACTCCGTGCAGTACAGGAATTCACCGAACTGAACCCCCCCCCCCCCCCCCGCCAAAAAAGTCCGTTTTACTGTCCGATAACTTAAGAGTAAAAGAAAGACAGGAAAAGCACTTTCCAATAAAGATGCCTCCCTCGGGTTGTAGCCAAGGCGTCTGGGAGAGCCAAGGAGGGTCAGGTCACGCTGGGGCTGGAGGGCTCTCCCACAGCTTCCTGGCCCACCCCGACGGAGGCCCGTTGTGCCCCCCATTTCCCGATGTCTGAGAGGCATCCCTGCTTGCTCCCGCACTGCCTGGGCACCTCACCCCTGCACTCACTCAAGGATGTTTTCCCCGCCCTTGCCTAGCTTACTCATTTGTCTTATCTTAAAAGAGACTCTCGGGGCGCCTGGGTGGCTCAGTGGGTTAAAGCCTCTGCCTTCGGCTCGGGTCGTGATCCCAGGGTCCTGGGATCGAGCCCCGCATCGGGCTCTCTGCTCAGCGGGGAGCCTGCTTCCCCCTCTCTCCGCCTGCCTCTCTGCCTACTTGTGATCTCTGTCAAATAAATAAATAAATAATCTAAAAAAAAAAAAGAGAGACTCTCTTGGGGCCACAGTCCCCTCTAGCTGCCTACAATGGTGGGTTCTTTCCTGACCCCCTGCTCCCCAGGGACCTCCCCATCTGGGAATGCAGTGCTCCTCATGCC
The DNA here is from genome assembly GCF_963455335.1 of Martes martes. Lineage (NCBI taxonomy): Eukaryota > Metazoa > Chordata > Mammalia > Carnivora > Mustelidae > Martes > Martes martes. The sequence goes on along the minus strand of NC_137897.1, from coordinate 120,426,360 downwards.
ACACCCCTGCTTCCCGGCTCAGATGGTTCTCTGCCCTCTCCCCATCCCCTCACATCTGAGGGCCCCAGGGCTCATCTTTGGACCTTTTCTCTCCTTCCTCTACGCCCACATGTTTCCTCACTGATCTGATCAGCCAAGGTCTTAACTACCATCTGTCTGCTAGTGAGTCCCACACCTCTATCTCCAGACTTGGGGCTCTGCCGGCCACCTTCCCTTCACCCTCCACCCTAAGCCTCCTCCCTGGTCTCCCCGCCCCTGCCCTTCATCTCCACAGTCTATTCTGTGCAGGGCAGCCCAAGCAATCCTTTCAAACAAAAGCCAGAACTTGGGCTGGTCTAAACCCTTCATAGAGGTGTCTCCTGCAAAGTCAGGGTCTGCCTCAGGCCATCTTCTTTCTCATTCCTCTTTACTGCCCCAGGCCTTGGCTTCCTGACTGTACAAATACGAACACCACCTGCACACTCCTGCCTCAGGGCCTTTGCACAAGCGGTTCCCTCTGCTGGGAAGGCTCCTTGCCACTGAGCCTCACGGCTCCCCCTCGCCTTTTCTGTTCACAGTCTCAGCCCTCCCATCTCCCGCTGTGGCTCACCTTCAATTCACCCCCACCCCCGCCATTATTCTCTCCTCTGTCTCCTTTCCATAGGCCCCCGAAAACTGGAGTCTGTCCCATTCGCTGACCTCCCCAGCTCCCAGCACCCAGCACAGTGCCTGCAGCCAGCAAGAGCTCAGCGGGCGGCTGCCGAAAGTGCCTTCGACCGGCTAGCTCGAGTCGCCCCCAGCCGCGTCACACCTGCCCTTCCCCCTGTGTAGACTGCGTCTGCCAGAGTGTCCCACGTGAGCTTTTTCTCTGTCCTCAGAACTCGGCTCACACATCGATTCTTTGGGAGGCTGTCCCAGACAAGCTTTCCCTAAAACAGCACCCCCCCCCCTTTCTTTTGCTCTGCTTTCTTCTCTTCTGCGCCTTGCGACCATCTACACTTGACAGGAGCTTACTTCTCTGTTCTTTGCTGCCCGCCCTCTGCCCTCACAGGCAAGCACTGGCCGGCCTTCCGCGGAGCCCTGAGCGCCGTCCACGGGGACGGGGTGGGCGAGGCTTCGAAGCCACAGCCCCGCTCCAGCGGCCCAGAGCCAAAGCAGGAGGGGTGCCTGTGCCACACTCTGCAACAGGACTGCACTCCTGAGGGGTGCGTGGGGCAAGGGCAGGGGGGCTGAAGGTCACGGCCGAAAGCGGTTGTGCTCCACGTTTGTTCTGACCTCCAGTGCTCAAGTTTGCAAGGCAGGCGGTGATGAGGGTGGGGAGGGGGTGTGAGAAACTGGGAGGCAAGGGAAGGACCCAGGGACCACCCACCCAAGTAAAGAAGTGCAAAAAGGGAAGGAAAAGAAAAGAAGAGAAACAGAAAAGCCAAGGCTCCTGAACAATGATGACAACAGAAACAACAAGCTGTTGGTCTTTTCTCCTCAGTACCATGGGACCAGCAGGCTGGGGGTGGGGAGGGGTCGTCATGCTTCCCACCCTCTGCTTCTATCTCACTGCTAGTCCTTCCAAGCCCCCTCATGCTTGATGGGCATGCCTGTCTCTGTACCAGCCACTAATCCAGAATCTTCTGCGGGAGGGAGGGGACTTTCTGCTCTTCTGGCATTCAGGCTTTGGGTTTACAGCAAATTCTGAACATAGCAGCTGGAGAGAGCCAGGGGAACTGCTTTCCAGGAACTTTGGGGTTCCCAGGTCCCAAACCACGCCTGTGGGCACGAGAGTGGCTCAGGGCTTGATCGCGACACAAAGAGGTGTGCGGAGACAGACCCACAATCCAAGAGGAAGCTTCCCTTTCCTCACCATGGAATTAGGAAATATAAAAACGCAAAGCCCAGAGCTGGCCCTTTCACTGAGGGAGGGCTCGAACCCTAGACCAGGTAAGCCCAGGCTCCGTGCCTGTTAGCAAAAGTCACGAATGCTAACGGCCGGCAAGCTCTGCGGAGATCACCTCCCATCCTGCGGGCACGCACCTGTGCCAGGACCGGGAGAGCCCAGGCTCCTGCGCTGATCACAACATTCTGTGGCCCTGGGCGGACCCAGGCATGGGCTGAGTCCTGGGCCTCTCAGGTGGCCGGCCTTGCGTTTCGTCCCGGCCAGAGTCGCCCTGGAAGTGCCTACCGGGCGGGGCTCGGAGCAGGGGTTCTGGGGTCTGCCGCAGGCGGCGAGCCAGCTTGTGCTTTGGGAATTGGCCGGAAGGCCCTTCTCTGGGGCAGGGCCCACGGCTGCAGGAAGGCTCGGGCCGGGCAGGGCTGATGCCCTTCCTAACACGGAAACAAGGCTGTCAGATCGCGGAGGAGCAGCGCCCGCGCTGTCCTCGGGAGCGCAAGGAGAGGCCTGGCTGGAAACCAAAGAGCTCCCCGAGAAAGGCGCCAGCGCCGGGAGCAGGACTGCCTTGGCTTAATTCCGGGAGCGGCTGCCCTGCCGGTGTGTGCGGAGCCTGCTGCCCCGGGCTCCGGGACAGGGTGCCCAAGGAGACTGTCGGGGCTTACCTGGCATCGGCTTTGCCAAGTTGGATGGAAGGCTTTCTGGTTGCAGAAGGCGATTAAAGTAGAGCAAGTGCTCTGATCTGTTCGTGGCGCGGTCAGTCCGAGCTCGGCGGCCCAGAGGGAGCCCTTCTGGGCGCATCTGACCAAACTCGCTGCCCGCCCTGGGCCCTGTCACCGGGCTGGTTCAGGAGCCCTCTCCGTTCCAGTACAGAGGCCCAGGCCTGTGGCAGGAGGGCCCTGATGAGATGGGGGAGCCCCTGGGGCCAGCTGGGGGGAGCAGGCTTTGGAAGCGTGGCTCGGGCGGGGGCGCTGGGGCGTGACTGTGTGTCTCCGCTCACCCCCCAGGAGGCAGCCATCTGGCGCCCAGCTTGCTGCTTGGGAATAAACCTGATAAGCCTAGCCCGAACCCATCTCAGGCCACACCTTTGGACCCTCCAGCCGGGGGGGCAGGCCAAGCTTCTCGCAGCTCTAGTGGCAGGGGCAGCGGGGGTGGGAGGGGGTGGTCAGGATCACGAGACCAGAGTGCTGATTAAGGGAGCTGCTCACAGGACCTGGCCTCTGGGGGATAAGCTGAGGTCCCACGCCAGGAGGTGATGGCCGTGAGGGGCAGGTGCGACACCCCAGCTGAGAATGGAAAGGCTGAGCGAGCCATCCTGGGGCTGCAAGGTCACTATGTGTGGCCAGAGAAATGGGTGCTGTGTGGGGCTCCCAAATCCAGGGGGAGCAAAGACATGTGGGTGTGGAAAGCCTTGTGGGGGTCGGGGGTTGGCTGGAAAGGGTGGGCGGGTGTGAGTGTGGGTGTGCTGAGCCCTAAGGAACTCTCCTCTCTAACCCTCCCTGGTCACCCCTCTGGGGAGCTCTCCTTTCCCTCCGGCTCTGAGGATGTCCTCCTGCCACCTCTTAGCATTGGTGCCGCGGCTGGGACCTATGCTGGTGAGCAGCGTTACCGCTCCCTCTGGCCCGGGGGCTCCGTGTATGCGCCCCGCGCTGGGCCCTCCGCCTGGAGAGCCCGGTGGTCTCGGCAGGAGTGATGTCAGACCAGAGGCCCTGGTGTGTTGGAGAGATTTGCTCCAGCATGTGGGTGAGGGCCAGACTGGCTGGACTGGGGGCCAAGAGGATAGGAGCCTTCTCGAAAGAGCTGGGGTTTTCCTTGGGAAAACCTCGTGGCCTGTCACCACTGCACCCTCTACCAAGCTGCCTCGCGGCTCGGCTCGGGGCTCTGTTGCGATCTGCACCTTGCCTTCCTTCTGGTAAGGTCCAAGAGAGGGTGCGGGCCAGTGGCTCCCCGGCCCCCTGTGCCAGGTCTTCTCCTGTTTCGTACAATGACGGTGCTGGGCTGGATGATTTCTCTAGGTCCTCACTGCTTGGATGGGGGGGCAGTTTGGAGTTCCAAACCCTTGCCCCATAGTGATGCTGGCAGGAAGTGGTTTTGGTTGGTGGCTTCCAGAAGCAGGCATGTCCCCTGGTGTTGCCAGGTCCTCCAACCAGCAACTTCCTCCACAGTGTGTGTGTGTGTGTGTGTGTGTGTGTGTGTGTGTTGGGGGGAGTGGGGTCCTTTCTGAGGTGCTGCCACTCAAATGGGATGAGCCCTGAGGCTGGCCCTGTGAGTTGGGACACAGACACAGACACCTTCCTCTCACCGGGGCCCTGTCATCTGTTCCTCACCCAGCAGCAGGGGGTGCAGATGGGACAGTGGCCCCCTTTTTTTGGTCGGGCACTAGCTCTAGCCCCCCGGAGAGGCTCATGACCAGTGGGAAGGCACTGCTGGGCTCCCCAAAGTGGGAAGTAGGGTGAGAGATGGCTGCAGAGGGAAGGAAGGTGCTAGGAAGAGAGGAGAGAAAGAGGCTACCGCCAGGGAGGAAGGCCAAGGACTTCCGAGGGAGCCGGGAGAGAGCCAGAGCGGAGGCCCGGGCAGGCCCTGGAGTGGAGAAGGCTTGAGGGCCATGAGGAGTGGGGGCTCTGTCAGCCTCCTCCCGTCTCGAGTCAACAGACAGATGCACAGACAGACAGACAGACAGGAAGTGCAGAGAGAGATGGCAAAGAAACGTGTGGAAAAAGCCAAGGGAGAGGGAGGGACGGGGCAGGTCGCTCTGTGCTCCTTGGGCAGACTCACGTCCCCTCTTGTCCCTTCGTTTCCAGGAAGGAAGGTGCTGCTGCCTCAGCCAGGCCCTAGCTGAGGGGCTCGCGGGAGACCGGGGAGCACTTCTGTCCTCAACTGCCTGTAGCTGAACCTCCCACAGACCCTCTGGGTGGAGTGGTGGTGGCAAGACCCCTCTGGGACAAGGCCAGAGCGTTCCAGCCTATCGGTGATGGCGGATGGTCAGTATCTGTGGCCCCGGTGGGGACGCCCAGTGAGTGTGCAAGGCAGCTGGAGGTGTGTGCGGCCTGCGGTCCGGGGAAGGGGCGGGTGTGTGCGCATCTACGTGCTGTTTCCGAAGGGGACGGGAGGTCCGGCGGGGGCGGGTGTGGCCCACGTCCCTTCCTGAAGGGGCAGAGTGGCCTGAAACGACAGTGGAAGCAAGGGGAGGGCCCCGCGGGGACCGCTCACCAGTTCCTAAAAAAAGAAAAAGAAAAAGAAAAGAAGAAGAAAAATAAAAAAAGGAGGGGGGTAAAGACTAGACAAAAGCGAAAAAGGGGAAGAGAGGAAATCAAGCAAAAAGAAAATCCCAGAGTCTGGTGAGGGAGAAAGGCACAGTTAGCAGAACTGCCGGCTGCGGGGAAGTGACGTGTTCACGGAGGTGAGAGGTGCCGGGTCTCACTGGAAGGAAAGGAAAGAGGTAGCGTCGAACCATCCCAGAAGGGGCTCTGGGCTCATACTGGAAGGTTTACTGTTTGATCTTTGAAAACTCGAGTTTGTTACAAGAAGCAGGAGGCCCTGGGAGGGAGCAGGGCCCACACCGTTCCCTGCATTCTCGCTTGCTATGGAAGCCATGGGGTGGCGGGTTCGGGGCTCTGGTAGTCGTCCTTTACTCTTTGCAAAAAGATGTGAGCAGTCACGGAAGTTTCTACCTCTCTTAGGACAGCCCTTGGGTTCCCTTTAAAATGTGACCAACATGGTGGAAAGTTTGCATCGGAGCAGAGAAGGGAATCTACTTCTCCCCGCTTCTCGGACGAAGGAGGAGAGAGAACGTGGACCGGGTCAGGCTAAGACCTTCCAATCCTGGGGCCTGTTCAGGAAAGAGCAAGGGTGGCTCGGGCACAAGTGGAAATGTGGCAGAGACACCTCTCGCACCACGGGCTCAGGGCAAAGGCAGAAGCAACCGGCCGTCACCAAGCCCACCCGGGGACGTGCGGCCCTGGCCTCCCGAAGCTCGCATCTGGTCTACCGCCTTTGGAGACCAAGCTCAAGGGGGGTTCTGGAAGCTGCCACGTTAGTCCCGAGCAGGCGGCCTGGAGTGTTCTGCCTCCCCCTCCGGCCCTGCGAGGCAGCCCGGAGCTCGCGGGCCTCCCTTCTGCCCCACAGAACCCCGGCCAAGGCCCCTCCCTGACAGCAGACAGCACCAGAAGCGGCCCGAGTTCGTGAAGAACCATCGGCAAAGGCAGACAAGTTCGAAAAAAGAAAACCAAGGACAGGATGAATGAAAACCAAAACGCCAAAGAAAAGAACGGAAGGTCCAGCAGCGCCACAGAGTCACTCCGTCTCATAAGAGAACAACGTGGCTTCGGAGAGACGCGCCGTCGGGGCGGGCCGGACCGGGCGGCGCGCGGGGAAGCACCGTGACCGTGACCGTGAGCGGAGGCCGCAAGACCGGAGAGAAGAGAAGGAAGAGGCGGGGAGGCTTCTTCTCCCCCCAGAGATGCCATTTATGAGAGAAAAGGGGACTCAAGACTCACTCCCAGCGGCGCTGGTGGGATTGGCGGCGGAGAGAATTACGTGAGTAGGGGCAGAAAGATTGGTTACGTCATGGAGCTGGCCGAGGACCGAAGACCGCCGGCGCACGGCGCCCTGAAATGAACCGCTTCTCTTGAAGGTACTCACTACCTCCATCTGTGGGAGAGAAAACGAGATAAAGTTTGGCTTGCACTGCTGTCCCGGCGACCGCACGGGGGTGGGGCTGGGTGAGGACAGGGGAAGGGGGGCACGCGGGGGGGGGACACGTGGGGACAGCGAAGCCTCATCTAGGTCACCCCGCTCCCCGGGAGGTGCCGGTGCTTCCGACCGGCCGTGGTCAAGGCTGAGGCTGGCCTCTGTGTTGCCACCGAGAGAGGGAGGCTTTGCTGAGCAGATGATGAGCACTCAGGACACCGGGGGTGGGGGCTGGAGAGCCATCAGGGGCCACACTGCAGCCCTTGTAGAGAGAGCCGTTTGCGGTCACCCTGTGCTCACTGCAAGCCACTTAACAAGCACGTGTGTCTGGCGACACTCCGTTTCCCTAGGTCAGGACATGTCTACCCAACAGAGCGGAGGGGTAGGGCACACTCCCTCCTGTTAGGACGAGTGTCCCTGCGGCTGTGCTCATCGAGGGTGTGGGGACGGGGGCCCTTCCCCAGCCCCTCCTCGGCTGACAGCACTCCGGGCAACGGTCCACTTCTTCTCACTACGCTGGCCCGGCCTGCCTCATGCGGAGCTGTGGCCGTCGCCCCCCTTCCGAGTGACCGAGGGAGCTCCCCTGTGGGCAGCCTCAGGGAAAGAAGGGACTTAAAAAGAGAGCGGGGAGATTTTGCAAAAGCACCTGCTCTGTCGTGTCAGGCGTGGCAGGAAGGGGAGCAGAGCGGTCGGAGGGTCCTGTGAGCTTTGTCCCCCGCCCGCGAAGCTTCCCAGCTGTCGAAAGGGAAGTGGGCCTATGGGCGGTGAACTCACGGGGAGTCCCGGTGTCTCCTGACTTCCTGACCCCGCCTTTCACTGGCCTGGAGCTCCGGGGGCTGAGTCAGACCTGTGGCTGAATGTTTCCCCCTTGGAGACTGTGTGCCCAGGTTGTGGGAGGCCAGCCCCGCGTGGCACACTTTTGGCTTCCTCTCTGGGAATGCCTTGCAGGGATGCAGTTGGCGGCGGGGAGGGGGGTGGCAGGGGGCGGAATCTTTTGACCTTAGAAGGTGGATCTGACTTCTGGAAAGTGCTATATGGTTCACAGGATGACATGAGCTGATGCACGCTGGCTACCTGCTCTCGCCTCTGTGGGACCGCTAGTTTCAGCAGGGGTCTGACACGGGGCCACGTTTCGTGGAAGCAGGCAGCTCGAGTGCTCGGACTTCCCTCACCCCAACCAAAATGAACATGTGCATCGTTTCGACTCTGAGACATGCGGTGGAAAAGACTTTCGCCCTCTGCCGCCGCCGCCGAGCTCTACTGAGACCCACGCGTAAGGCGCACTGAGCGGCCACAAGGGGCTGGCACAGTGTCTTCTGTGCCCCAACGCGCTGGAGGAAGAGGACCCGTGCCACATGCCACCTTCTCTTTGGGGGAGGGCGCCTCTCCTCCCTAGATGGCCAAAAGGTCTCTAAAGTCTGTCTCGAGAGGGCATTCCTAATGGCAGCAAAGGCAACAAGGGAAGGAAAAGATGCTTTTCCTGCCTCTGATTTCGCCTCTCCTCCCGGTGTCCCGATGGGATGATGGTGTCAGTCAAAATACCTCAGAACTGCTCCCCGCCCCCCAAAATCTCAGTTGCTGCTGAGGCTTCTCACTGGTTCATAATGGAACAGGGAGTAGACCGCGTCGTGACCGCTTCGACAAGCTCCGTGTGCTTGATTTTAAGGACTCTTTTTTATTCGGGAATGCCCCCCGCAACTCTTTGGCGTATTGCTATGTTAGTATGAAATGATGGTGACAGCAGGTAGCAGGTTATCCGGAATGCCTTTACTTAGCAACATGAGAAGCTGTGCAGGCCTCCGCAGTCTGGGGAGCACCTCTGTTGTTCGCAAAATCCAGAAATCTAGGGCAACTCCCTTGGCTTGGGGTACACATACGAGCTGGGGGACTTTATTTCTGTTTTTCAAGCAGGTGTTTTGAATCAAAAAGAACAGATGCTCTTAAATTAGCAAAAGTAGCTAATTGGTTCGGCGTTCTTGAGGAGCATGAATTTGCTGCTACAGGGTGTATGCTAGTGGATCAGAGGACAGAGACGCTCACTGGGTGACCTGGGGTGAGGCCCCGTCTCTCTGGGCCCCACTTTATCGTGTACAAAGTAGTGACCTGACTAGCCAGTGTCTATATGGGCGGTGATCATCGGAAAGGCCTGGAACTCCAAGACTCCACTAGCCAGGCAGCTGGGCAGCCCGAGAGCCCCCAGGCACACGGAAGACACCGACATACAGCTGGCCAGCCCCCGCCAACCCTCCCCCAGCTGCCTCACCCTGGGCAGGGCTGCTATCTCAGCGGCTGGAAAAGCGACCACCACCTTGGGCGGTGATGCTCCACGCCCCCCTCCCCCCCACCCCGGCTATCCCAGGCTGGCTCTCAGCTCCGCGGCTGGACCGGGGCATGACAGACAAGAGCCCATGGGGCCAGGATGCGGTGGGCAGGGACTCACAGTTGGGTGTGAGGCAGTGAGGGGACACCTGGACATCTGGCTACAAAGTTATTCCTGCCCCTCCCCTGGGCACTCAGCGTTCCATTCGGACCTGAGACAGTCTTCCCTGGCCAGGCTGGCCTAGGGGCTCGGGATGTGAAGAGGAATGGGCCCGGGAGCTGGTGAGAAGCCCCTTGCGTCTCTGGGCAGCTCCTTCAACATGGACTCTTTGGAGGCCACCTCACGCGCCCCTACTGTATCCCAAAGCGCTGGCAGCAACGCAGGACCCTGCAGCTTTGGAAAGTTCCCCGGGGGACTCGGCTCCTCCCCAACTCCAATGCCCTGGGCTGAGAGCCCTGATGGCTGCGTGGGGCCTACGGGGGCGGGAGGGGGTGGGCTCTGAGAAGGCTTCACGAGGTGGTGCTGCGGGAGGAGGAGACACCCCAAAGGAACACAGGGAGAGCTGGGGACCCCGGGCCGATGGTGACCCGCACAGAGGCAGAGCGAATGCGCATCTGGAAAAGCAGCAGGGGTGACAGGGCCACAGGGAGGATGGGATGAAGCTAAGAGGCAAGGGCTTGAAGGCCACGGTCAGGACTCTGGACTTGACCCTTAAGACACGAAGAGAGGATACGGGGGCCATGGTGTGGATGGGGTCATTGGAGGGGCGAGCAGAACAGAGGCTGGAGAAGCAGGTGGGAGGCTGAGAGCGTGTGGTGGAAGCCGAGGCTGGGGCCTGGGGAGGAAAGAAGTGGGGGGGGTGCTAAGCCTGAGCCCCATGAGGCTCAGGGGGATGGTATGGCAACTGGCAAGCTCGATTGCGGGGGCGTCAGACCCCGGGCAGGGTAGGCACTGGCTACGGAGGGCACTTCGGGCGAATTGTGTAAAAGGTTCTCTGCGATGAGCCTGTGTGACGGGCTGGAGGCAGAGCTGGAGAGAGGTGCGCTCTCAGGTCATGCCCCAGGCCCAGCAGCCCCCTGCGGGAATCCGGGGGAGGGCGGGCTAAGCGCACAGGCGTGTTCTTCCCACGAGTGGGACTCCCGGGGAGGAAAAGCAACTGAGGCTAGGTCTGGGGCATGGGATTGGGGGTCCTGGACGGAACACGGAGAAAGACCGGAGGTGGGGCTTTGGGAGGCACCAGAGTGGCAGAGAGTGACAGGTGTCCCTGGGGGCTCGGGAGGCAGCAGGGAGACCTGATCCAGGCAGAGACACTGGGGCTCTTCCTTCCTTCCCTATGTGGTCCAGTGCCCCCGGGTCTGTGGGGTTTTCGGCATGCGAGGCTGAGGAGCAGACGGGGGGACGGAGGGGACAGCAAGGCACCAGAGAGACCAGGGCTGCACTTAGGGAAGGGCGCTGGGAAGAAGCCTTGACGCAGGATGGAGGGACGATCTGCGTGCGGGAGCCAGGAGCAAGTCTTGTAGGCCTTGGCCACCACTGCCTCTGGGACGCTGTGGGCAGAGGCCAGGCTGTGGTGGGATCACCAGTGAGTGTGGGCAAAGGATGTAAAAAGCCAGCGAGGACAGGACGTTCTGGCAAGAAGGCTAGCTGGGAAGGGTTTGCTCGTGAAGCCGTGGAGATTGCCCGTGGCCGAGGGGTCCTTGTGACCATCTGACTTTACCGAGGCCTTGGGCTGCACCAGTTCTGATACGTGGCCACTGAGATGCACAGCAAGGCCCCAGTCTGTGGCTGGAGTCTGCTCGCACGGCGCTCACAATGAGCCCGCAACGGGGAGCTCACCAAAGACTATTTGTAACAGGCAGCTGTCTCCTCCTAAGAACGTCACCTCCCTGTGACCGGGCTGATCCCAGCAAACCAGGCAAGGCCCAGCAGCTACACAGACAGTGGGCGGTCTGTGCCCTCTAAGAAGCAGTGACCGGTCACAACACACACCTTTAGCTGACACCTGTCCCCAGCACAGGGAGGGTTCCCTGGGCTCGAGGGAGGTGGCAGAGAGAGGCCGTCACAGCCCCGTGCCCACCAGCAGGCGCACCCGGGGATGGCCCTTGTCCCCGTGGCAGCAAGACCCAAGGGTTTCCCTGCTGGTAGGGGGCTCGTCTCACCCACTCTGTGCCTCTAGCTTGCTTGCCACCCTCTCAAGGTGGGAAAGGCAGAGCAGCCGAGTGGGGCGGCGGCTTACCTGCGTCTGAATTCGATTGAGGCCGCGGAACCAGAGGATCTGGCCTCGGCGGAGCTCCCGCTCAGCGTGGTCGATCTCTTCCTCCCCTTCGGCCAGCTCCTCGTCGGTCATCTCATCCTTCCCGGGCCCGTGCCCTGCTTCCTTCAGGCACTTGAGCTGGCTGGTGGGGATGGTGGCGATGACCTGGGGAACGAGAGGTGAGGGACAGCAGAGACAGGAGACTATCAGAGGAGGGCTCGTCCCTTCACGGTGGGAGCTCTGCTGGGGCCGGCAAGGGACCCAGACCGCACACTTCCTCGTGACACAGATTGAAGCCAGTATCTATGCCGCATGGCTTCTTTGGTGTCTCTTCCCTGCAGGCAGACCGGGGCGGGGACGCGCGCGCGTGCGCGCGCGCGCACACACACACACACACACACACACACTCACACGTCCTTTTTTTGCTCCCCAAGGCTGCATGCTTGGACCAGCTTTGCCTGGGGCCAAATGCCGCTGTCCAGAGACTCCCAGAGTCTCCCTGGGGCCGAGCTGGGCCACACTCTCAGCTTCATGTCCCAGGGGGACGGGGGTGTGCGGAGACCGAGGTCAGCCCCGCGGGAGCTCCAGGCTGACGGGACCGACCCAGCGCTCAAGTTCCCCGACAGCACCTCTCAGGGAGGCTTCCCTGGTGGCGGGGCCCGGGGCGGGCTGTCACCCCCACCCTCCCCGGCCGCTGGAGAAACGGCCTGGCCCACGCCCCCGCCGGCCAGGGGCCCCGGAAGCTCCCGCCTGGTCTCTCCGGGCCCAGCCCTGCTGCGCAGGCTCCTTCTTGGACTTCCAGCCTCCACAGCTGTTTGAGCCCCGTCTGTGCTGTTTTGTTGTGTCCGAGGTGAGGGAGACACAGGGCAAAGTTCTAGATGTTCTAGAGCCGCAGAGCTCTCGGAAGCCTCTCGTGTGCCTGTGGCCGGGGCTGTCTCTTCCGAACGCAATCTTTGGCTGCCGCGAGCCTCCCTTGGCTCGTGGCTTTAACTGCCAAGGCCTTGAGGTGTCTGACTCTTGCTTTCCATCCTCTCAAAGCCTGTCTTCATTTTCCTCGACGCTTTCTCTTTGCCCCTTGGAGGATGCAGCTGGGTGTTGCTTACTGCCAGCTGTATGGGGATTTTCCAAGCCCCCCCCCCCCCCAGGTTAGGGGACAATGTTTGGCTTCTCTCACGAAAAGGGGAGAGGTGGATGATTTTGCTGGGGCTTGGTCACATCCCAGCCACGGCCTTTTGCCTTTTCTCTGCTGACACTGTCACCTGCCTGGGTCCCGTTCTGCGGTGCTGCCGACCCTGAACACACCGACTGCTTTCCCAAGCATGGGCCTCCGGGCACCCTGACCCCCCACATCGTGGCCGCCACTGGTGCTGTGGTGGAGGAGACAGGTAAGGGTTGGGGCTGGGAAAGGAGGACAAGGCAGGTACTCACCTGTCCCCAGACCAGCTCCCCGACACCAACGAACAGGCACCAGAGCCACTGCTCCGTGGACAGTGGGGAGCAGCTGAAGGGCTTTCCACCGAACTGGACGATGACAATCTGCAGGGGTGGGATGGGAGGGAGGCAGGTCCAGCTGCGGGGCCCAGCCGGGCACAGCTACGGAGGCCCCTCCTCCAGCCCTCAGGGACCACATTTCCAGCTTCTAGAAACTTGAGGCTTTAACATCTTTTAACCCTTGTTGCCCCTTCCTGGGGAAGAACTTCCCTCCCTGGGGTGAGTTTCATCAATCCAGACCAACCAATCCAGAGCCCACGCTCCAAGCACCCCCATTACTGTGCTCTCCTTCCCAGGCCACTGCTCCCGCCTTAATGACTCAGGGCCAGGACCCAGACCACCTGAACCACAGGTGCCCCCCAGAGATTACTCATCCTCAGCCAGCTCGCCCCACGTAAGTTTCTCCCCTAGAAACCACAGTCAAGGCTCCCAGCTCCCCCTCTGTCTCCTGACCGACCCGGGGCTTCCCTGGCAGAGAGCTGTGAGGGGCAACTAGCCTGGCCTGTTGCCATCACTAGGCCTCATGTTTTCTACTAATACCGCCTGTTTTTGAATGCTCGGCTTCTCCCGAGCACAGCGGCAGGCCGAGGCCGGTTTGTCGGCACCGGGGAGAGAAATCATGTCCAAAGGAAACTTCCGGAGTTCTGGTGACCTCCCACCAAGGAATCAGATGCTGGAAACGGGAATGGCAGACTCGGAGGGAACTACGAGGAGGCTCGCTTGTTCTGAGTAAGGCCCACCGAGGCTCTCTGAAACCTGGCGGGTGAAGCCAGGGCAAGGCCATGATATTTTGAAAATGGGGACAGAGGATATGGGGTCACAGGCAATGCCGGCAGGGACTGGGAAAGCAGGAGGGGCAGAGCCGCCTCTGAGCGGGACTGGCAGGCCGCTAGCTGGGGCGGGGTACGGTCCCCTGCTCTCCCATCTGCTGTAAGAGCGGGGTCGCTCCTCCTACCTGAATCGCAAAGGTGCCGAGGACGATGGTGCAGAAGATGGGGTTGCTGAAGATGCCGTGAAAGACGTTCCGCTCGCCGTGGATCTTTCGGGCGTTGATCTCGTTGAAGAGCTGCATCATGACGAAGGTGTTGAAGATGATGGTGTAGTGCTCCGAGGGCGGCGAGTGCAGGGGTGCGTTCCTCCCGCTGTCGATGTCGAAGAAGAGCTCCCCTGCAAGCCAAGGGGTACGTGGGGGGAGCTGAGCCCCGAGCAGACACGGCTCCCAGCCGGTGCCGCCTGAGGGATGCTGGGGCGGGGGGCTCTGTGCCGGGAAAGAGGCGGCCGAGGCAAAGTACGGACTCTCACCCTGCTGCAGGAGCTCGCAGCCAAGGCGTGGCCCGTGGCTCTGCTGCAGAAAGCCCAGGACAGAACGAAAACGCCAAGACAAACCGTGCGTGCCAGCTTGAGGTGGGCGTAGGCTGGGGAGGCATCGAGGCTGTGGGCTGGCCCTCCTCGGCCCCGTCCCTAAGCCTGGGCAGCCAGGCGGAGGCCCTCAGGCAGGGCACAAGAGGCTTCTGCTCCCAAGAAATCAGAGAACAGCCCCCTGGCAGGAACATTTTCCCCAGCCCTGACCCAGACATTTGCGGTCCCCCCCCGCTTTGACTCCTGTCCCTCAGCAAGCACTGTCCTGGAGGGCGGCCCTGGTGGCTCACCGGAGTGCCCTGACGTAAGGGAGAGGGACCACGAACAGACAGAGCAACAGACCCCGTCCTGGTGCGAAAGAGGGAAACTGCCAGATACAGCAGCCGCTGCTGTCTTGGTGACGCCCCGGGCCTCCCTCGACTCCTCCCGCAACGGCCTTCTCTTCCTGCCCTTGCCCCCTTCTTGCTTCCCGACCCTCAGTCCTCCTCTCCGCTTCTCCTCTCTCCATCTGTCTTCCCCTCCCTTCCTGTACCCCCCTTCAGCTTCCTCCTCCTCCTCGGCCCCGTCCACCCCCCGCCTTTGGCTCTCCCTCCTCCTCCCGTTCTTTCCTCCTCCTCGAGCCCTTCTCCCTCCTTCGCTCAGCCTCGCCTTCCTCTTCTCTGTCTTCCTTCCTCGGCCTCACCTCCCGCTGCTGCTCTCCCTCCTCTCCCTCCTCTCCCTCCTCTTCCCTCCCTCTCCCACCGCCTCTCTCTTCTCTTGGTCCTCCTCTTCCCACAGCACAGCGCTCTTGTCATCGTGCCCTGGAGGAATGGTCGTGGCATGCGTGGAGGGATGGCTGAAGGCTGAGACACGCTGTCTGCTCTATGGAGCCGTGGACAGTTTCTCAGAGGCTCGGGGGGGGGGGGCTGTGACCCCTTGCCGGGGCACACACAGAGAGCGACGGCAGGGAGGGGTCCTCACGGGGACCTGGGTTCCTGGTGATCATCCGTCCCTCGCGCCACCAGACACGACGCCCCGGGGCGACTTACCGACGAACAGCAGCGTGAAGATGATGGTGAGCTGGTACACCGCGTGGCCCAGGATGTTCTTCATCATGGTGCGCGAGATCAGGGGCTTGTCCCGGCCGTACGGTTTCCGCAGCAGCAGCGCCTCGGTGGGCGGCTCCGTCGCCAGGGCCAGAGAGGCGAATGTGTCCATGATCAAGTTCACCCACAGCATCTGCACGGCTTTGAGAGGAGAGTCCTGTGGAGAGGAGGCAGTCACCCTCACGTGGACCCACGGCTCCCGGGCAGACACTCAGCTGGGGGCCGTGTCACTGGCACGACGTGCAGCGAACCCATCCTTCCCAGAAAACTGTGACATCCCCATCCCTGTCGTTACGGTTCATAACACGTTTTCCGATTCCTGCTCTTAAAATGTTGCCAGTCCCCTTTCTCCCTCCTGGTGGCAGTGACCTAGGAGGTGGGCTCCCAGCCATCAGCGGGATGTTCACAAGCCCGTGTGTTGCCCCAGACTGCGATGGGTGCTCTCCTGAGCTCCTACACCCAGGGGGTCTGCCCTGCACCTTCCTTCTCATCACCTCCGAGTCGGTTAGAAATAAGCCTCACAGAAGGGCCACATACTGTGATTCCATTCCTACGAAACTTCCAGAAGTGACAGATCCACAGAGCCAGAGAGCAGGTGAGTGGATGTCAGGAGCTGGGGGAAGGGAGAGGGCATATCAGCTTTGGTGGGCACGACATCGCGAATGCACCGAGTGTCACTGAACCACGTACTTCCAAATGGCTGTTACAGCGCCCGGTATGTGATGTGAATTTTATCTCCATTAAAAGAACCTTTCAAAGGGAGACAAATTCTGGACACTCACTAATGGGGAGAATTGGACTATGGAAAACAGAGAAGAGGGGCGCCTGGGTGGCTCAGTCGTTAAGCATCTGCCTGCGGCTTGGGTCATGATCCCGGGGTCCTGGGATCGAGCCCGCATCGGGCTCCCTGCTTGATGGGGAGCCTGCTTCTCCCTCTCCCACTCCCCCTGCTTATGTTTCCTCTCTCGCTGTGTCTCTCTGTCAAATAAATAAAATCTTAAAAAAAAAGAGAGAGAAAGAAAATGGGGAAGAGGCTCCTGCAAGGGTTCAAACACAGCATTCCCGTGGGAGCAGCACTCGCCCTCTGGGAGAAGCGGAAATTCCACACCAAGCCCTGTGCATGCATGTTCATGGCAATGTTATTCATAGTCACCAAAAGGTGGAAATGACCCGAATGCCCACTGATGGAGGAAGGGACAAACGAAATGCACTCTCTCCAAACAAGGAACAAAGTGCCGCTCTGTGCTGTGCCATGGATGGACCTTGAAAACACGATGCTGAGTGAGAGGTGCCAGACACAAAACACCACATGTTGTTTGAGTCCATCTGAATGGAATGTTCCAGAATGGGCAAGTTTGTAATGTGAGAAAGTACTTCCGTGGGGGCCCGGGACTGGGGGAAGGGGCATAACTGCTACTGGGGATGGGGTCTTCTCAGGGGCGATGAAAATGTTCAGGACCCACAGTGAATGTATGAAATGCGACCAAAGTGTGTCTACTCTCAAATGGTGAAGTTTTTGGTATGTGATTTTTATTTCAATTACAGAAAAAAAAAAAAAAAGCGCGCAACAAAGGAAAGGCCTGGCTCTCGCAGCGAGCCCCCTGGCAGGCACTCATCGGCCTGCACACTCCTGGGAGTGGGGTCTCCCGGGCTCGATCTCCACGCCGGGCTCCAGGCGCACAAGGCAGGAGGGGTCCGGGAAACCAGCTGCCTCCTGCAGGCCCCCTGGGGTTGCGGGAGGGAGAGCCCAGGGTCCTCCTCGGGCACAGCGGTCCCCAGTGCCCACCTGAGTAATGCAGGCACCCGTGAAGGCCACGATCACGGCCACCACGTTGACGGTCAGCTGGAACTGCAGGAACTTGGAGATGCTGTCATAGACGTTGCGGCCCCACATGACGGCCTTGACGATGCTGGTGAAGTTGTCATCGGTCAGGATGATGTCTGAGGCCTCCTTGGCCACGTCAGTCCCTGCGATGCCCTGGGTGGGGGGGGCACACACACACAGTGTCCATGGGCCCCTTCCCCAGCCCCCATGATCACTCAACCCACCGGGGCCTGCTGCCCGACTTGGCTTCCAAACAAGGCTCCCCACCAGCTAGAAACAGTTCTCGTTACATCCAGCCAGACTTCCTACTCCAAGCGGCAGGTCGTCTCAGGGCAAGGGAAGGGGCTTTTCCCATAAGCAAAGAGGGAGCTGCCACCAGGGCCACCAATGTGGCCTCACATACAAGGCCTGGCCGCCGCTGTGTGGTCACTGGCCAGGCTTCTGTCCAGGGTCAGTCTGCTACAGAAGGAGCTCCGGGAGGCCTGGGCGGGGGTGCCTTCGGCAACCCAGCTCGGGGCTCACGGTGCCAGCGGGTGGCGGCTTGGTCACCTTCTGGGCCCCAGACTCTGGAAAGGACTGGCCTGGGCCCCTAGCGCCTGTCCACGGTGGGCTACCGTCAGTGTGGCAGAGCACAGGTGCTCTTTAGTGGTGGGGAAAGGGGCCACTGGATTTCCGCACAGCTTGCTGTAGAAGGCTGTGGGGCCGGCGCCGGCCACCTGGGCGGCAGGGCTGGGATTTACAGAGAGACACGAGGCCCTACCTGGTGCTAGGCCAGGCCGGTGCTGGGTGGCTTACCATGGCAAAGCCCACGTCTGCCTTTTTGAGGGCTGGCCCATCGTTGGTGCCATCCCCGGTCACGGCCACCACCTGCCGCTGCTCGCCAGTGTTGCTGTCGATGATCCCTGGAATGCAGAGCGGGGCATCTGTGCCCTGGGTTCCTGCCTGGGGGCTGGAACCAGTCAACCAATGCTGGTTGATTCCTGGCTGACTCGGGAAACCCTTTGAGACTGTGACTGGGCCAAGTGCCCCCAGTCCTCCGTGCTTCGGCCGCCGTCATGGTGAACTCCCTGGGCCTTGAGCAGCAGTCCCGCTCCCCTCCATCCCACCCTGGCCCACCACCTACCGAGATGATACCCAGGGGTGGGACTGGGTGGAGGACAGGGGCTCAGCCCTCTGTGGCTTGGAGAAATGTCTCCCTCTCCTGGGCCTCAGTTTCCCCATCTGTTACAACGAGAGGCCATCCTCTACTGGCGTCTTCCACTCATGCTGTTAGCCCAGAGAAGCCAAGGGGTGGGCCCTGGCATGTCGGCCATCATTACCCCCACTTCCCTGACGGGGAGACTGAGGCTCAGCACGTCCGTAGCCCGGGACCCCACTTCCTAGGCAGGCCCTGGAGCTGGGCGTTGGGAGTCTGGGGGCTGACCACAGCCAGCCAGGGGCACGGCTCCCCGGGCGGAGGAAGGGCCAGGGGCGGGCCAGCGTGGGCAAAAGCTCCATTACCTTTGACCAGAGTATGCTTGTCGGTGGGAGACGATCGGGCGAGGACCCTCAGCTTGGGCCACACCTTGTCCAGACGCTCCTGTTCTATCTGGGAGGGGGAAGTACATAGATGTTGCAAAGCCTGGATTGGGGGTGCTGAGCAGAGGTGGGGGGAGGGATCGCCAGAACCCGGGACTGAGTGGGGAGGGCAGCAGGGCCGGGAACTACCTCGCCCTTCTCGTTGCGGATGCGCCGGTTGAATTCCTTCCCCTCCAGGCACAGGAAGTCCTCTCCGGGCTGGATGATGCCGCACTTGGCCGCAATGGCCCGGGCTGTGTTGATGTTGTCCCCGGTCACCATGCGGACTGTAATGCCAGCGCGCTGGCATTTGCGGATAGCTTCAGGGACCTGGAAGAGACAAGAGAGGTGGGTGCGGCCGTTGCAAGAAGACACACCCGTGTCTGGGCTGTCCCCTCTCCATCCAGATCTGCGGCGCCCTCCCCCAACCATGCTCCCTGTGAAGGGGACCTGTGGGGAAAAGCGGCTTGTCTGCTCTCCTGCCTGGTCCACACTGGGCCGGGTGCCTCCTTCATTCTCTCAGCACCCCTCCCTACCCCTGCGTGCTTCCTCCATTGGGCTGGGCCCCAGGACCAGCAACGACTGGGACCCAGGCCCCGAAGCCTCCAGTGAGGGGTGCCATTGGAGTCGTGTGAAATGGAGACCCAGGGCTGCTGAGCCCCGTCAGCTCTGGAAGAATGAGAAAGGAACTTGTGTCCCCAGCTACCGTGCCAGATGGCAAAGCCGATGGCGGGCCTGTCCCTTTGGGATCCTGACTTGGGGCAGGCTCCTGGCTATCAGCTGGCTCGTGGCCACGCTCTGGGCCCCTCTCACCTGTCCCCCTCCCACCCTTTCCTTCACCCAATATAAACCCCGAGACGTTTAGAGCCAGAGGTCTCACACGATAAGGTACTGTCCCTACTCATTAGCGGACGCGGAGCAAGCGGTCAGGGTCCTGGGGGTGCGGGAACGGTGGCCTCTGGGGTCTGTGGCACATTCTGACACCCAGCCCCCTAGGAGCAGCACCGAATGCCAGCCAGGGGCCTGCAGCCACGCAGGGGTGTGGGGGGGGGGCGGTGGCGAGCAGCTCTGTTCGGAAGGGAAAGGCCGCCCGGTCTGCGAAGGGCAGCTCCGCACTGTGTGGACGCAGGCCTCCTCCTCTGTGACTCCGTTTCTTCCTGTCCCCGTGCCCTCCCCGCGCTCGCCGCGCTGCCCCCCGTAGCTGGACCTGTCCCGCTGGCTTCCAGTCTCCTCGGAACACTGGGGTGCACCGTCACCGATGGCCCGCGGCCACCGTCCGGGTGTAGCAAGCACTGACTTTTGAATCGACGGTCTTTGGTACCTGAGCCAGTCTGTGAATGCAGACCGTCTCCGGAAGGAGGGCCCAGAAGCTTCTCCTTGCTGCTGTCAGCAGCCGTAAGGGTGGCTCATGCACGTTCATGTTTCCAGGCTAATCAGTGGGATCAGGGCGGCCCCTCCCTGCCTCACCCTCTTCCTGTGGGAAGATCCACTCCGGGGATCTCCCGTCTTTATGGAGCAACAGGCCTCCCCACTGTTCCTTCGCCCTACGGCCTGTTCAGCTGCTGCCCGGTTTCTCCGTTCCCTCTGCAGAAGAGCTCTTGGTAAAGACGTCTACACAGGTCAGCTTCCGGCCTAGACCCTTCCTCCATGTCTCTTTGAAAGCTCCTGCCGCCGTCTGTCCTAGCTGTGCGCTCACATAAGGATGCTTCTGGAATCTCTCTCCTGCCAGGACCTTCCTTCCGCTTTGAGCACTGCACTCCCACTTGCCGTCTCCATGGGGAGGTCCTGAGCCTCACCCGGCCCCAACCAAATCCTTGACCGAGGACTGCCCCCTGCCCCTCAAACCTGTGTCCCCTCGGACTCCCAGCCCAGTGATGGCACGGCCATCCACCCGCGTCTCCGAACCAGAGCCCTGGGCGTGGTGCCTGACTCTTCCCTCTCCCTCGCCACTCCCTCCAGTCCATCAGTCCTGCGGGGGTCACAGCCGTCGAGGTTCTACTGGCGCCGTCTCTCACCTGGTGGAGGCAGAGCGTGAGCCAGGCCTGGAGGCCCCGGGTGGGGGCAAGGACAGGACGGTGAGGGGGATCGCGTGTGCCGGGGATGTCTGATCTGGAGGACCCCGAGGCCCTGCCCCGGCCCACCTTTCCTGACCTTTCTGGACTCCAGCAGGAAGTAGTGTGTAGCGGGGAAGGCAGGAGAACGGGGCCATGCTGTGGTGGCCGGACGGGAAGAAGGGCTGCCCCTCCACCCGTCCGACAACCCGGGCTGCTCGCGGACCAGTGGGTGGCTACCTCGGGCCGCACAGGGTCCTCGATGCCCACGACGGCTATGCAGGTAAGGTCGCCCACGACCTCGTTTTCATTGTCCCAGTCGGGCTCCTGAGCGGCAGAGAAGTCCCGGTAGGCAATACATATGGTGCGGAGGCCGTCGCAAGCCATGGGCTCGATGATCTTCTTCACCATGTCGTCCCGGTCCCGAGGGCGGAAGCCGCGCAACTCACCGTTGCTGTTCAAGATGTTGGTGCACCTGGGGCGGGGACACAGCAATGCGAGTTGGTGCCAGTGAGGCAAGGGGAGCTGGACCAACTGAGAGTCTGAGTCCTCCATCCTGCGTGGCTTCTGCGGGGCCCAGGGTCAGTCATTCCCCCCCACCCCTGCGGCCCCGCACCCCGGCCGCTTCACGTTCTTCCCAGAACCTCAGAATGGGACTTGATTTGGGAATGCAGTTGTTGCAGAGTTAGGATGAGGTCATACATCCTTACAGTGGGCCCTTAATCCCATGACTGGTGTCCTTATAAAAAGAGAAGAGGACACATCGAGACATAGACACGCAGGAGGACAGGGCAATGCGAAGACGCGGGCAGAGATGGGGGTGACAAACCTATAGGCCAAGGGACTCCCCGACTGCTGCAAGAGACAAGGAAGGACCCTCCCCTGGCTTCTGGAGCCCAGAATTGTGAGAAAACGGGTTTCTCGGGAGCCTGGGTGGCTCAGTTGTTAAGTGTCTGCCTTTGGGTCCTGGGATCGAGCCCCGCATCAGGCTCCCTGCTCTGCGGGAAGCCTACTTCTCCCTCTCCCACTCCCCCTGCTTGTGTTCCCTCTCTCGCTGTGTCTCTCTCTGTCAAATAAATAAATAAAATCTTTTAAAAAAAAGAAAAGAAAACAGGTTTCTCTGTTTTTAAGCCGTCAGGTTTATGGTCCTTGGTCCCGGCAGCCCCAGGAACAGGAAACTCATAGACTTGGGTGGGCGAGGAGAGCGCCTTTTTGCGGACACACTCATGGAAGTCTCACAACATTCCCAGGAGAGAGGGAAGTATTTGTATTGTCTCCATGTAGGAGGGAACGGAGGCTCCGGCAGGGGAGGGACTTGACGTTCACATGCCAGCAAAGAGCTGAGCCAGGGCCCAACTACAGAAACCAGGCTTTTAGCCCGAGAAGAAGGGAAGCACGGAAAGAAGGTTGAGGCCTCCTGATCCAGCTGGGATGCGGACAGACGGCTTCAGGGAGGAGGTGGCCTTTGCCACTGGGGAGTCTGTGCCTGGGCAGACTTTTGGGGGAGAACATTCGCATCTTAGCAGGTTAGGCAGGGAGGGTGGACTTGGGGGTTGGGGTACTTGGAGGTTTTATTGGGATATAAGTCACAGAGCTGTGCCACCGTCACCATGGCCAATTTTAGAACATTTTCATTACCTCTAACAGAAACCCTACACAAGCAACACAAGAAATAAAGAGATAAACAACTTCGTCACTGGAAGACACTGGTGAATCCGGGAATGAATAAAGAGGGTAAAAAGAAAAAAAAAATCCAATCGGCAGAGTGAAAAGACAGCCTCTGGGGTGAGAGTGGATATTCACAAACCAGGTGTGTTACAGACCGAGTGTCCGGCATCGGCAAGAGCTCTTGCAGCTCCGCATAAATAACCCATAAACAATGAAACAACAAAGATGCTCTGCTCAAAGATGAGCAGAGGAATAGCTTTTTCTCCAAACGGCCAGTGAGGGCATGGAAAGGTGCCACCATCACCGGTCATCAGGGAAGTGCAGACACAAGCATCGGGAGACCCAAGTTCGTATCCACTGGGATGGCTGTAATAACGATCATCATATCAATAATAGTGATCGTAATTATAAACAGAGAACAACACACGTTGGTGGCTCCTGAGAAGGTGAAACTCTGTTCCTACAGGACCCAGCGCTTCCGGTCCTGGGAATAGGCCCACGAGCCCTGAAAACACATATTCACACAAAAACGTGTCCACCCCTGTTCATGATAGCGAGTGTCCACGACAGGCATATCCACAGAGAAAGGAGATGAGTGGCTGTCAGGGGCTGGGGAGGGGAGGTGGGAGTGGCTGTTTAACGGGGACAGGGTTTCCTTTGGGGGGTGATGGGAACGTCCCGCAAATGCCATGACAGCGCACGACTCTGGGAATATACTCTGTACATTTTAAAGCGATTAAAGCGGCCGATCTGACGTTCCGTCTACTTTACCGTGATAGCGACCCCGGCAGCCCGCATCATGGGGCTGGCCGCCAGCCCGCGGGGTGCCCGGCCCGAGGCTGGCCCTCGGCGCCCGCTCACTTTTTCAGCAGGATCTCCGAGGCGCCCTTGCTGAAGAGGCGAAAGCCGCCGTCGGGCATGCGGATGACCGTGCTCATGGACTTGCGCACGGAGTTGAAGGTGTAGACTTTGTAAAGCTTATCTTCTGGAATCTGCTCCCGCACCGGCTGGAAGTCCTGCTTCAGGTCCAGGACAAAGCCCAGCAGAGCACACTCCGTCTTGTTGCCCACTTGGCGTGGGAGGGCGCCTTCTTTCTCTGGAGGCTACGAGGCAAGGAGGAGCTGCATGGCACAAGGGGGCCCGAGTCTACCCTCCCTGCCGCTTCTGGGGGGCCCCCCCCCCCGCCTGGCTGCGGCCACCTCGTTGTCGCTAGGGACACCTTGTCTGGCAGGGAGCTGAGGACGGCTTCCGCGGGGACTAGATGGGCAGGCTTCCCACCATGCACTGGGCTTGGAAGGGGTTTCTAGATGCTGCGTGTTTTGCCCAGCAGCCAGCACAGGAGTCCAGAAATGAGGTGGAGGCCAAGCAACATCCCAGAGACCACTGTAGCTCTGCCACAGGTTCTCAGGAGAGCCGAGAGAGGCCCTGGGGACAGCTCCTGCTGCAATTTCTGGGCTGGCCCCCTTCCTCCATCCCACCCCAGCTTGGCCCAGCCAGCTGCGCGCTCTCTGCTCACTAGTATTTTGGTGGTGTAGGCACTGTTGATGGAGATGGCATGGACCAGCAGGTCGAGGATCTTGGGGGTCAGGGTGCTGGGGGCTGGAACTTCTTTGTAGTGGGTGTCCCCGAGGTAGGACTGGACCACGGTCATACGGTTGGTGGTGAGTGTGCCCGTCTTGTCTGAGCAGATGGCAGTGGCATTGCCCATGGTCTCACAGGCATCCAGGTGGCGGACCAGGTTGTTGTCCCTCATCATTTTCTGTGAAGGGCACAGATAGGGGCTTGAGTAGCCAGCTGGCCTCGGAAAGGTTGGCCCACGGGGTAGGGGAGCAAGAAGTCGTCAGCATGTCATGTGTGACTCTGTTCTGCCCTGCTGGCTTTCCACGTGGCACTAACAGTCCGGGGGGGCTCAGTCGGCTGCCACATGTCCTTGCTGCTGGGCTGGTGGGCTGACGGCAGTGCCCGAAGACATAGCTTGGACTGGTTGCAGGCTGGGAGGACTGACCAGACTCTCATCAGACAGGCCAAGCGGTCAACCCGGGGTAGCTGCTCTCCCCAGAGCGCAACTGGGGTCTCCCTGCTGCCCAGGACAAACCCTCTACCTGTAGCTCCCTCTCAGATCATCCCCAGTCTGTGCCATCTTCTACCCACTGTCTCCCAGGGTCCTCAGCCCTCTCCTGATCACCCATGTTCCCTCTGCACCCACTTCTGCAAGTGACACCTGCACCCCCAAGTTCCTGATGTCAGGTCCATCCCACTGCCTGCCCACTTCCCAGCGCCTCCCCTTCCCCTGACTGATCCCGAACTTTCTCCAGTCCATGTCACGCCAAGTTGCCGAATGGCTTCCACGTCCGCTTTCTGGGTCTGTATCGGGCATCAAGGGGTTCTCATTGCAATTGCGTTTATTATTAGTACCTTGACGGAGTAAGCTAAGGAGATGGTGACAGCCAGAGGCAGGCCCTCTGGGACGGCTACGACCAGCACCGTGACGCCGATAATGAAAAACTTCACGAAGTACTGCACGTAGACGGGTGTGCACTCGGCCAGCCACGCCCGGCCGTCCACGACGAAGGTCTCAATCACGAAGTAGAGGACCAGGATGATGACAGTGATGGCGGACATCACGAGTCCTGCGGGGGCGGGGGCGCAGGGGCCGCAGGGGCCACAGGGGGTGGGGGTGGGATGGGGAGTGAGCGGGGTGAGGGAGGGAGACAGCAAGAGCGAGGGAGGCTAAGGGAGGCCGTCGGCTCCGGCCGACGCGCCCCTCCCGTGGCCCACGCTCTCTGACTGGGGGCTGCTGTAGACCCTGATGGTCACGGCTGGCCCCGGCGGGTCCCCCGCCGGCCTGGCCCACAGGACCCATAACAGCCCTTTCCCGCTCCCGCTTGCTCTCCGCGGCCCCGCCTCGCTCGCACCCCGCGGCGGCCGCACCTGCTTTCCCGATCTGCACGGCCAGCTTGGTGAGCTTGCCCTGCAGCACCGACTTCTCCTTCTTGGGCACGCTGGCTTTCTTCTTCTCCCGCTCCTCCATCTCCCCGCCCTCCGCGCTCTTCAGGGGCTGCATTTCCATGGCAACCGCCCCATCCTGCTTCTTTGCTGCGCACGGAGGAAGCCCACAGCCGAAGTTAGGGCGGGGGGGGGGGTGGGCAGCTACAAAGGAAAGCCGCGCTCCCCGAGAGGAAACAGGGCTGGGGGGGGGTCTCTGGTTTCCGAGTGTGACATAGCCCAGGGGCTCTCTCCTCTCCCTCCGGTCCCCAGCAGCCCAGGCCCTCCTGACCGGGGTGGGAGGCTCCGGCGCTGTCTTGGCCGGGGCAGACGCGGTTCTCCGGGGGCCTCTCAGGGGAAAGAAGACAGACACAAGCACGAGTAACGGGCACACAGACAGGGTGGCCGGTCCCATAAGGCCCCAAATCTTGATACCTGACAGCAGAGGCCTGGGGCCCAGGGAACGTTCCAGAACCTTGAGCTGACCCACTAGCCCGCTGGTGTCTGTTCTCCCAGCAGCCTCCCGAGCGGGCGCCTTGACTTCCGCCAGGACCCCCACTCACCGTGCGTGACCCCTGTTCTCTCCTCACGGGGCCTTTGCTGCTCTCCTCCAGCTGCCTCACCACTTTTGGTCTGGAGCAGGCGGCCTATCCATGCCCCACCTCGAGGGGGCACCCGACCCCACCACTCATCCTTCTCTGTCACTGCCCCTGTCGCCACACAACGGAGCTCTCGGTGCTCCTGACACCACCTCCCTATGCCTCCCGCCATGTCGCGCTGTCAGCTGCTCCATAATGCTTCCGGTCTCCCCACCCGTGCCTTCGCCCCGTGGCTGCCTGAGACCCCTCACCGCTGGCTGCTTTCCCCAGGGGCCTCAAGCCAGAGCCCATGGGTCGGTGATACTCAATCCCCGGCCAGCGACGGCCCCTCTCCACCCCGGCCTGGGACCGTGGCTGTCAGGCTGTCCCCCCGACCCAACCTTAGCTCTCCTCTGAACTCCAGGTTCCTTGTCGGACCCTGTCTTGGTCTCCGGGTCCCCGGGTCCCACAAGGCACTGGAGTCTTGCCCCTGGGTCTGTGTCTCTGAACTGTGACCTTGCCTCGGCCCCCTTGGCTTCCCCAGTACCTGTGCCCGACCATGGACAACCCCCGTCCCATCACGGAGTCTCAGCGCCTCCCAGGCCGAGGGCAAAGTGGGCGTCAGAAGGTCACCCGCCACCCTCCCGCAAAGGTCCGGCTGAACTGGGACACCCACAGGCCTGAGCCTCAGTCGCCTGGCCAGGAAGCCAGCTCGCAGGTGATCCCCGTGGGCTTCTGGCCTCACTCAATTGCTCTCTGGGTGCTGCTCCCAGAACTGAAGCAGGCGGCCCCCCACCCTGGGCCACACCCTGGCCCACCCCACCCTATGCACAGGGCACGCATTACCTTTGGTCTGGCTACTCTCCATTGCCCCGTCCTGCTGCTTGCCTACAACGGAAGAGGAACGACAGACACGAAGCCTTGAGAACATCCGTGTGGTCCTGGCACGCGCACATGGGATGACGGGGCACAGGAACACAGACAGCGAGGCCAGAGAGCACGGTGGAAAGCGGGGAGAGAGTGGGGAAGGCTCCGGGCCCCCTATTATCCTCTGATGTCCCATCACCACCTCTCAGCAAATGGGCGCCACACTCTGGGCTTCCTGACTGAGGCCCCAGACCTCCAGCGAACCCCCCCCCCCAACCGTGCCAGCCCTGGACAAACTGGGGGCCATGCGTGACCCGGCAATGGGAGGCTTCTAGAAAGCCTACCACCACGCGGAGCTGGAGCCGCCAGCTGTCTCGTCCCAGCTCTGCCACCTTGAGCCGGGCCCCCAAGCTTCGATGTGCACCTTGCTGCTGGGCACCTGGCCCCGGAGGAGGCTACAGGGTGCGGAACGCGCTGGGTTCCAGGTGGACCTGCGGGGGGTGGCCGTCCGTGCATGGGCTCTGCCACCGCCAAGCCCGCAGCTGGGTGCTGGGGACTGTGTCAGTGAGTGGCTTCCAAGGCCAAGATGGAGAATGCTGGTGGGGAGTTTGCCCGCACCCAGCTGGGCTGCGTTGTAGGTCGGGCCCTCTGTGAGCGGGGGAGGTTCGGAGGGGAAGGAGATTTCTGGGGGCAGAGGAGATGCCTGTAGACACACGGTGACCATACAGCGCAGTGAGGAGTCATTGTTGAAAACTCTGGGGCCGTGAGGGCCCACAGAAAGGTCAGAGGCTGCAGACAGGACCCAGGGAGGCCTCTAGAGGAGGGAGGGGGCTGTGGGATGAGCACTACAGGAAGAGGAAGACAGAAGCCAAGGGAGGGGAGGAGGGGCAGGAGGACATCCCAAGCAGAAGGGTGACTAGGAGTCAAGGCCAAAAGGCAAGAAGCAGGTCGGAAGGGAGCAGGTGGGCGGGGAGCGCTGCGCTGATAGACACAGTCGAGAGGCAGCGAGGGTGAGGGCACGGGCCAGGGAAAGGCACTGGGAGTGGCCGCTGGAGTGGCCGAGCCTTGGGCTGAGACCTTGATGGGGAATTGTGGGTGCTGCTGCCCCTCCCCAGAGCCTGGCCAGCTCTGCTCCCCTCCTAGGCCCCCCTCAGAGTTCCCCTCCTCCAGGAAGCCTGCTGGTGAAGGTGCTCAGCCTAGGGGAGCTGATGGAGAGGGGGCAGAGGAGCCAGAGCCAGGGCGGGAGCTGGGGTCCCTGGGGCGGTTTTGTCAAGGTTGGAGAGGAGGGGCCCAGAACTCAGTCATTTGAGGGACAGAGCTGGCGGGGGGGAGCCTGCGAAGGAGGGGAGAAGGAGCACCCCGCCAACCAGCCATCACGGTGTCGACGGAGGGACACCAGGCAGTGAGCTCGGCGTCCCGGGACAGCGGGAGGGGACTCCAGCCCCGCCCCCACGGAGGCCCAGGGCTGACTGCCCGACCCGCTTGCCTGCCGAGGGACCCTAGTGAGCTCACCGTGGGCAGCAGCTAGGCTGAGCCCTGCAGGGGGAAGAGGCTTGGTGTGGCGAAGGTGGGCAGGGCCCATGGAAGCTTCTAGGCAATGGCTGGTCATTGTCTGCTCTCTCACTGCCTCCAGGAGCAGGGCAGCCTAGGGCTGGGGACACTAGCACATCCTTCCTTCTGCTGACTTGCCCCTTTGTTGCCTGTTTTCTGGCTCTGGGGGCCCTGACTGACTGAGCGGGCCTGGTGGCTGCAGGCTTCCAGCACACGCTCTCCCCACACACGTGCGGGTTCTTTGTACTTCTTGTGGGCCCGAGTGAATTCTCTCCGAGGTACACATCTAGAAAATTCCGCTCCCCACCTGGTTTGACTGCAGGAGCAGCCTGAGGGGAGACCCAGGTTAGAGCAAGGTGAGTTGTGAGCTGGTGCAGGCCCTAATCAAAGAAGGTGGTGGGGTCCCTACTCTGGGACTGGGACTCTGGCGGGGCGGTGGCGCTGAGGACAGCCATGCCTGGGGCACATAGCGGTGGCAAGAGGAGGCAGCAGGATGGCCGTGTGCTGGGGAAGGCTTCTGGGGAGTCCAGCCCATTCTGCTTGGGAACCTTCTACCTCCGGCTGTATGACCCCCTTTTCCCTGGCTGCCATGTTGGTGGGGACCCTTAGCACCTTACCGGTGGCGCCCTCCCAAGCCAAGGTGGCTGGCCCCTGTCCCTCCAACCCCATCCCTGCCCAGCTAGGGCAGTTCCCCCCCACCCTCCGGCACACACTTCCCAAAGCCTTCAGGGAATAGCTGCCCTTACACGGAACTGGGGGCCGCCGACCTGCTGGCTCTGGGGCAATGACCCCAGGAGGGGAGTCCCCGAAAGGAATCAGAAGAGCGGGTATGACCTCCCACCCCTGAGGGCTGGCTCTCCCTGGAGCTGGAGTAGGGGATTAGGCCAGCAAGATATAAAAGAAGAAAGAGCAGGGTGCAGAGGCGGAGGGCCAGCCCCCGCTGGCACTGGGAACTGGAGGTCGCCGCTTCCTTACCTTTCTTATCCTTCTTCTCCTCTTCCTCTCCACCGGCTCCAAGCAAGGTAAAGATGATGCCTGTCTGGGAGTTCACACCAACGGCAGTCACCACCATTCTTCCAGAACCTTCCATGACATGAGTACCTGGCAACACAGGGGAACCAGGACAGAGATTTGCTCTGCTGGTAGGAGGCATGCCGAACACCTACAGGTTCTCTCGCAGGACTCCCAGAAGCAGGGACTCAGCGTTTGGAGGCCCCTGGGGGCTATGTTGACTCTAAGACTGGGCTGAAGCCTCAACCCTGGCTCGGAGGGGACCTGGAGGCCCCATAGGAGCAGCTGCTTTGCCCAGAGGCCTAAGATGAGGTCCTCTCAGGGCCCACCTGGGGCCTCCAGCCTCTCGGTCCTGCTTCACACTGCATTTGCCACTGGGATAAACCCCAGGCTAAGCCCAAACCTTCTGGAAAGGGAACGCTACCCCCACTGGCTCTTCTTGAATGTTTGGGCTGCGGAGGAGCACAGCACTGTGCTGACCCAGAGCCAGGCCTCGCCTCTAGGGACTGTGGTCAGGAGATCAGGGGCTCTTCAGGGCTGGGAGCACCCCCTTCCTGTCCCAGTGGCTGGAGCTGCCCCCATCATGCCTCCCACAGTCCGCTCTGGCCCCTTGTGGGGACAGGGCAAAATCTTCAGACTCTTCGACCAGAAGGGCTACTCAGGAGGCCCCAGTTGAGGGGGTGGCCAGCCCAGGTGGCCTCCAAGGCCATGCGGCGCTGAGCCAGTCCAGGAGGCGGCCTGGCCGGTGCCCGGAGGCCTCACCTGAGAGCAGCATAGGGTCTTTGTCCGCTGATTTGCGCACGTGGTCCGACTCGCCGGTCAGCGAGCTCTCGTCGATCTTGAGGTCGTTGCCTTGGATGAGCACGCCGTCGGCAGGCAGCAGGTCTCCTAGGGCCAGCCGGGCAGCCGGGACCACGGGCTGGGTGTGGATCCGGGCGGCCCCCCTCCCTGCCGCCTCCCCCTGCCCCAGGGGAGGTCTCGAACCCAGGGTGTGGGGCCCGCTTTTCTCAGTCTCCTCCTTTCTGGGGAAGACTCACCCAACCCAGCCCCGTCGTCCTGCCCTTCTGGGGCTGTGTCTCCGGCTGGAACTCCCACCTTCAGCCCCTGCGCCCCCACAGGTGAAGGCCCACGTGCTCCTTGGCGGGGGGTGGGGGGGTGGGCGGGGGAAGGCCGGCACTGGAGGCACTCACCGTACTTGACCTGTGCAATGTCCCCCACCACCAGGGCGGCCACGGGGACCTGCAGCAGCTGGCCGTCCCGGATGACTGAGAACCGCTGCTCCTGCTCGATGCGGCTCTGCAGGCCCCGGAACTGCCTCTCCTTGCTCCAGTCGTTGAAGGCCGTGACCAGCACCACGCAGCTGACCGACAGCAGGATGGCGGCTCCCTCGATCCAGCCGGCCTCGGCCTCCCCTTCATCTTCCGCCCCGGCTGACACGTTCCCGCATGCTGTGCCCGAGGACGGCAGGGAAGGATGGGGCGCCGGGAGAGTCATGCTCTGGCCCCTCGGCTCAGGTCCCGGCCCTGCCCCCCCGTCGGGCCCCCCTCTCCCCGCTCACCTTCGCTCTCCTCTCCCGGCGGCGCGTAGAAGGAAAGGCCCAAGGAGACGACGGCGGCCACTTCCAGGATGATCAGGGTCACGTCCTGCAGGGCCTCCCACACCAGCTGCAGGAAGGTCTTGGGTTGCTTGGGGGGGATGAAGTTCTGCCCGTAGATCTGCCTGCGCTTCTCCAAGTCATTGGCGTTGTTGGCCAGGCCTGGGGGGTGCAGGAACGGAGAGCAGGGACTCGGGAGAAGGATGGGTGAGCCCGGCGGCGTGAGGCTTTGCCCCTTCCTGCCGCGCTCGCCCCCAGCGCCCGGCCCTGGCTCCAGCCCGACAGCTCCTGGAAGGCGGACCGGCCCTGGCCTGCTGCCGCGGGCCTTTCCACAAACTCTGAGGGCACGTATGTGTGAGCACGGGCACTCCAGCCGCCCGGACACAACACACAATGGTGTGGGGCCCCTAGTGGGACCGAGGGCCAGATCCGCCCCCGATAGGCCCGGGGATGTGGTCGGGTCCCTTCAGAAGGCAGATGGGAAGGAATGCAATGATAGCCCACATGGGGAGCGGGCAGAGGGGGCCTGGCTGGGCCTGGGATGGGAACAGCCAAGGCTTTCCCAGGGGTGCAGGGCTTGGTAAGAGACTGGGCTGGAGGGAACGGGGGTGCTGCGAGTGGGCCGACGTGTTCATACCAACCCTCCAGGGTTCAGAGGAGGAAAGGGCCTCGTACCCATGAGTCGGAGCTCTTATTGGCGACCCAGGGCTCCTGTGCTGTCCTGGGCACTCGACCCCAGGCCAGGATGGCAGGAGCCTCACAGAGGCTAAGCCACCCAGAGGGGGGCACAGCCAAACTACGTGTGCTGGGCACAGAGCGTTTATCATCTGACTCGATCAGGGGGAGGGTGGGCTCCAGCTGCCCAAAGACCTTGTCTGCTTCTCTCACGCTGCTGAGCCTGGGCCTGGCAGCCACGGCACATCCCATCCCTGCCCTTCACTGTGCCCGCAGCTCAGAGCACCTACTGCCTCCTATGGGACTGCACATGTGGCAGGTGGGAGCATCTATAAGGCTAATGGGACTGTCAGTGATTCGTGCTGATGCCACGGTGTCCCCTGGCCACCAGGCGGAGGATGAGGAGGGTCAAGGATGACAAAGCCAGTCCCAGTGGGGGCCCCTTGTGGCCGGAGCAGATAATGCATGGCGGAGGAGGGCTTGAGGGGCTGAGAGGGGCCTGATCCACACTTTCAGAGCGCTGGGAGGCCCCTCCACATCCCAGACAAGCTACTGTGCTGGGGTTGGGATGGAGGACTCAGAATCGACACCCGCAAAGGGGTGAGCTCTGGCATTTGGAAGCCAAATGGGCCCTTACCTTACTTTCCATTCTCGGGACACTCCACTTTCTACCCACGCCTGCACTGAGTCTTCTGGGCCCTCTGCCTCTAGAGCTACCAGAAACTTCCATGTGGGACTGACATCCAGGCCACCTCCTCCCAAGGCCAGATACCCACTAGGCCACCTTCCCCTGAGGTAGGTAGATGGGATACAGTCCCCTGGGCCTGCCCTCGGCTCTCAGGGTACTATGTCCTTCTAGGCCTGTCCCCCAAGTGTCCAGCCCCACACTGACACCTAGTGGACAGATGGTGGCTTGCAGTTCCCAGTCCTGAGGAGTTGTGACTCCTTTGGCCTCCTGAGGGGACAGGGAGCAACCCGCAGGGCAGATGGGGGTGGGGGGTCCCCACCCTATGAGGTGCTCCCAGCTGGCTTGGGAAGGCACACGGGACCTGGCCCCCAGGTGACTTGAGAGCAAGGAAGTGCTAAGTGGAATGCAGATGGCCTTGGGAGGAAGGACGGTGGGTGTCCACTAGGCGGGGACATATGGCTTTGGGGGAGGGGCAGGGTGGGACCCACCTGAGGCACAAGGCTTGACAAGAGCCTGGCATCTCCCCAGCTGGCGACGATCACACGCTGTGCCCCCCGCCTAGCAGAGCCGCAGCTGTCCCTGCCCTTCTCCCTGGGGCGTCATGGTGCCTGGGCCCTGCCGGGGCTCAAGTTTCTGGAGGCTGCAACTTTCCAGCGGGGTGTCTGGGAGAAACTCAGGACCTCGGCTCCTAGGGGCTGGGGTCCTAGCTGAGGGCCTGTACCCCACCCCTGACTGGGGCCTGTGTCTTTAAGCTACAAGACATATGACACGTGGGGTGAGTACTAGGGAGGCACTATGAACCCTGGCTCTCCTAGACCCCCAGGATATCCACGATCCCAGCCTGAGAAAGGGCACGGGGCCCCATGGCCCCATAAGTCTGCATCCTGCCTACCTTGCCCGGCATGGCTTGTCCCCTAGGGAAGCTGGGACCTTGGGGCCCCTTCCCCAGGAGCAAGTTTGCTCCAGTCCTTCCTCCCTCCCCCTCCCTCCCTCTCCCCCTTCCACCATCAGCCTGTTCCTTGGCCTTGAGCTGCCCTTGATGCTCTAGCAATGCTTCTCTCTCCCTTGCTCTACACCAGCCCGAGGCTATGGTCTTCCTGCCGGGCTCAGGGGTCCCGGCAGCTGCTCAGGTGCTCACGTGGGCACCAGAAGGCAGGCGCAGCCCCTCTCGTTCCAAGCATGTGCCTGACCAGCAGGCCCCCAACGGTGGCCCAGGGCCAGAGCCCTGGGGCGGGGGCCGGCTGGTTGGCATGGACACAGATGAGCGCCCTACCCAGAGCCGAGGCCAGAAGCCCTCACAATTGGATTAGGCCCACATCGTGTGGTTCCTGCGTAATCTGCCCTCTCCTTTGCGTGACTGCTGGTAAAGGCCAGACAGGGGAAGGGCTGGGACCCAGGCCCCTGCAGGGGGCTTACCACCGAGCTTGGCCCAAGACCCAGGTTCCCTGGCTTCTGGAATCCTCTTGGATAGTGACACAGGCGGAGCCCATTGATGTGCTTATGGCCAGGAACAGCCGGAATCTCCTCCCCCAGTACACCGTGCACCTCCCCAGACCCGCCGCCTTCCCCAAAGCACCAACCTGCCAGCACACCTTGACAGGGGATTGATGTGGGGGCCCGGGGATGCAGTTTTGGGAGGGGCCCAAAGCCGAGGCCCACTGTGTCTGGGCAGGAGTGGGGACATCTGGACGAGCATTCCGGGGCCAAGGCAGCAGGTGTGGTGGGGGCCGGGGCTCCCGGGCTTGGGGATGGGAGGGGGTAGTCATCACAGTGCCCATGCTTCGTGGTGGAGATCAGGCCTGGCTGGATCCCTCTGCTGCGGCCAGGCCGCCCACCTGGGCGCTTGCCCTTCTCCATGGCTGCCCCTCCACAGGCACCGGGCAAGCTCCGGAGAGCGCTGTGGCAGAATCAGGCAGGTTCCCAGGGGCCTTGACATTTTAAATATTTAACAAGGCCTGACAGGCAGAGGAAAGAGCTGCCAGCTGAAGCCCATCTGCTTCCTTTTATCTGGGAGAGGCCACAGCCCTTGTGGCTAAATGGCCCTCCACCCCAGCCTCCCCCTAGCCCCAAATCCTTGGGGGGGGGTAAGGAGGAGGGAAGGAGAGAGATCCCTCTGGCCCCGAGCCAAGCCATCTGCCCCGGTAACACAACACACCAGCCTGGGTCCCTTTAGAGCACAAGCAAGAGAGAGCCAGGCGGCCCTGGGAAGGCCACTGAGGCTGGGAGTTCCTGGCCTGGCTGGGTGGGACCCTCTCGCCCGGCCCTTGGGCCCACCATGTCCTGGGTGGGCCATCTCTGCCCCCCGCTCCAGCCCATGTGGCCCCACAGATGGACAGGGCCAGGGAGCAGGGGACAAGGATGATGACCGGGGCCCGGGGTAGACAAAGGTGTGACAGCTGCGATCGATCAGCGTTGGCGGAGAACAGGCCTGGCACTGGGCTGGGACGGCCCTAGCAGTCCTGCCAGGGAGGAGCCAGCCAGGGCAGAAAAACACTGGAACTCCTGGAGTCTGGGGCCAAACCTGGCTCCTGGGGGTCCCAGCCTCCCGGCAGACCCGGCAGGCAGGGCTGGGAAAGGCTGGTGCGGGGCAGGCCAGAGCTCGGCCTCCAGAGCAGGGGGGAAAGGGCTCCAGGGCAGCGGCAGGGACCCAAGATGGCCACTGGGCCTCTGCCTCTGGAACCTTCTAGCGGATGTTCCTCAGCCTCCTTAAGCTCCCTGCAGCAG
Organism: Martes martes; assembly: GCF_963455335.1. NCBI lineage: Eukaryota > Metazoa > Chordata > Mammalia > Carnivora > Mustelidae > Martes > Martes martes. The sequence continues at coordinate 120,391,530 of NC_137897.1, read as the reverse complement.
CTCCCCTCAGATCCATACTGCCTCAGGCTTGGCCTTCTGTGGGACGGCCGGTGGCCAGCGGCAACTGTACTCAGCACTCTGCTCCCCGCGCTTTCCAGAGAGATCCCCCCTACACCCCTGCCTCTTCCTGTGCCCCTTAACTGGACATAGGGCTGAGCACACAGGGCACCTGGGACATACAGACAGGGGCCCTGTCTTCCTCCTCCTCTGCGCTGGAAGGCTGTCCCACCCCATTGCTCAGAAGAGCTTCTGGGGTTCCAGGTGGGGGCCCAGCCCGCCTGCGCATGCCGACCCCGTGCTGTCCTCTTCGTTCCCCTTCTCTGTTGCTCGATGGCTGTTTAATCCAAAGAGGCGAGAGCAAGGAGCTGCTGATTACGGCCACAGCTCCTCGAGGACCCCCGGTGCGCAGAGGATGACCTCCTCGCCCCACACAGAACATCTCTTGCTGGGGGGTGGGGTGGGGCACGGTTGCTACGGGAGGGCACAGTCAGGGTCAGGAGCGCCACCTTGGCCAGGCCTGCCCTGGGGAGGGGGTACGGAACATCTTCAGGACGCCCCTTGAAGGCAGGGGTGGGGGTGTCCGATGGCCCATGGCCCTATGTCCCCGGCGCACGCGCGGCCTGCGCTGGGGCTCTGCTGGCAGTCTTACCCTCTGTGGGCGAGGTCTTCAGCCTCCTGCAAAGCCCACTGACATCCCCGTAGGCTTCCTGGACCTTCTGCAGCGCCTCAGCCCCTCGGAGCTCCATGAGGGAACGCAGCTCAGCCAGGGTACACCCGAAGCCACCTGCGTGGGGGGCCTCCCGCTGCTGCTGGGGCTTGGGGTGGAACTCGATGGAACTGTTGGCCATGTCGCCCATCCTGCCTGTTGTGCTGGGAGGACAGGGTGCCCGACCTCTTCACAGGTGCAGCCTCGGCTAGGGGCAGGCGGCCGCCAGGGGTCCCAGGGTCTGGGTGAAGTGTCGTGGAGGGAGCTGTGGTGGGGACGTGGCTGAACACGGACACCTGCAGAGAGGTGAGAAGCCAGGGGCGAAGTTGAGACAAAACTGAGGTCCACTCTTCCAGAATTCTCTGCAGATCTGCACTCAGCCTGAGCCATGAGTTGCAGATTGCAAAATTCACCTCCGAGGCTGGGCTGGTGGCCCTCATGCCCTGCCAGGCCCACCTGGCAGGCCAACACCTAGTCCTTCCCGGCATGAGCACCCAAGGCAGGAGGGCTTGCCTAGGTGGGGCAGGAGGAAGCCTTAGTGTCTCCCAGAAGTGGTCTGCAGCCACCTCTCAATCCGTCTAGGAATCCCCACTGAAGCAGAAGTGATGTGTTGGGGTTGAACGGTGGCACGGGGGGGGGTTATCTGTGCCACAATTCTCCCCATGTCTCTGCCCCACCTTGAGCGAAAGCTTGTCCACTCCATCACGCTCCCTGCTCTCGCCTGATTAGGGCTGGCCCACCATGGCAGGTAGAAATCCCCTACAGTGGTGGTGGCAGTGGTCTTCTGGCTCAGCCTCTGTGGCTCACGGTTTCAGGCTCGGGGCTGCGTGGGGTCTGGGAAGCAGGCCAAGCCGCCGTGGACAGGGCCAGCTGGGAGCCAGGTCAAGGCTTAATGTGCAGGGTGTCTCTGCTGCCCTGAGGGTGCCTGGGGGGCTGGGGTAAGAAAGGTGGGGTGGCCTGGAGGGAGGGAGTAAGGAGGGAGAAGGAGGGCGGGAGTGGGAAGGGAGAGGGAAATAGGGAGATGGAGGAGAGAGAGGGAGAGGCGGCGCAGAAAGTGGGAAGCAGCCACAGGTCACCGGTGACTCCCCATCACCCCGCGCCACAGCACGCAGCCATCCGCTCCCCTCCATAGCCTTCTGCCCCCCCGAGGACGGATTCAGGGGCTGCCCAGCACATACACACGTACTGAGAGCATGAGTGGAAGCAACCCCAAAAGTCAAACTCCCGCGATTGAACTAGTCTCAGTGCACATGGCCTTGGGGAGGCTCTGGGCTCAGAAGGATCTTCTCGGAAGCAGAACTTGGCCACCGACCCAGGTTTCTCATAACACAATAGAGCCGAGTCCTATGGCCTCGGCTCAGGGGACACGACCAGGGCCTCTGGCAGAAAAGGACCACTTCCATATGCCTACAGCCCCGAGGGGCCTCAGGACACATGGGGGCCTCAGTTCGTTTGGACGCTGGCTCTGTGTTGTCAAGAAAAAGCACCCACCTGTGAGGTCTGGGACGCAGAGAGGCAGCCCAGAACACGACCACCCACAGTGGTCAGCATTCTTTAAGTTTGGGCACCTAAATGTTAATCCTCTTTCCCCATGGAGCAGCCTTCATGGCCCGAAGATGTGGGAACAAAACGGCAGACAAGAGAGCGCGCCGTCCTCTCCACTCCCACGCATCTTCCCACAGCCCGTCCTTCCAGTTTGCCACCTGACAAATCCTTACTGAGCATCTACTATGTGCCTGCACTGGCCGTCTGTCCTGGGGACAGAGAGGTGACAGGACTGAATGGATTCTTGTGCTCTCTGCCTGGGACACGGGTCCCCAGCAGAGGAAGGAGTTGACAAAGAAAATGGTTTCACTGCGGGGGAGGCGGTGGCCAGGGAAGGCCTCTTGGAAGGCGCACGTTGAGAGAAGAGAGCCTGATGCTAGCGAGAAGACAGGTAAAGGGACAGGTCGGTGGGAGCCAGCGGTTGCAGATCCCATGGGGCCACAGGTGACACGGGCCATCACGGAGCACAGGGCTGCCGGGTAGGGACAGACTGGAGGGGCAGAAGCCGGGACAGTGCCCCCGCTGGGCACACCTTCCTCTGACCCTGGGCGCCACTGCCGTGTCTCTCCCTTCCCAACGCGACGACCTGGGGAAACCAGCAGTGCTGGGTCCGCATCCCCAGCGGAGGGGACAGGGTCTGGTTCATCTGTGCGGGCACTGGTTTCAGCCCACCAAGAGGCACAGGTCACTCTGGGAGAAGGCCCCAGGCCAACAGGGCTGCTGAGAGAAGACCAACCAAGGGGCTGTGTGAGGTGTGAGTCCTGGCAGGGCTGGGGGTAGGGGGGCATTTAGCAAGAATGTGCGGCAATTGTCCCTGAGCCGAGTCACCATGCCGTCAGCCCAGACGGTGGGCACCCCCTCCCAGGCTGAGACAATGGCCACGCTCACCCCAGGCTCCGATGCATCTGGCAGGGAGGCCACTGGCCTACATGTCACACCTTCCACTCGGGCCCCAGGGCCCCAGGGGCCAGCTAGGTGCCTGCGTGGCCCCACAGAGCTGCCTAGGGACTCCCCGGGGTTCTTTCAAGAAGCAAAACCAGATGAATGATTTTGTTCCTTTTTGGAACCCTTTTAGCTTTCTGACCTCTATACCCACTTGGAGAAGACTCGGTTGGAAAGTTGCCCAGCCCCACCCGGATGGCATTCGAGGGCTCCGGGGGGTGACAGAGGAAAAGATCCGGAGGTGGGTGGGCTCGGGGGCAGATGCTGGTGGAGCTCACACCGTCATACACCTGCTCACGCCCGAGGCACAGCCCTCTCCTCCCCTACCCCCCCCCCCCAAACAGGGCTCCCTGAAGGTGAGTTCTGTCCTCCCCTCCTGGGCCCTACTGTGGCCCCAGCGCGGCCCTGCCCTCGATTAAGCAACAGCAGCGGCCCAGACAGCCACGCAGGGTCCTTGAACTGGGCCTGTGGTGACTCATGGGAAGGGAACCAGGCAGGGAGGCGAAGCCTGACCTTCCGTGGGATGCAGGGCGCTCCTGCCCTCACCACTTCCTCTCAGCCGGCGCTGCTGCCCCTCTGAGTTTCGGTATCCCCTGGCAACCCCCCTGCCGCGGGGCCCACTCCCTCGCCCTCAGCCCCCCCACCCCCCCCGCCAAGCAGGCCCCAGGTCTCCATCTCCCACCTCATCAGTTTCCCTCCTGTCGGACAGCCTGTCGCCACCCTGCTCTGGGTCACCGCTTCTTCTGGTTCCCGCACTGCCACTCTCGCTGCCTCCAAGCTGCACTGGCTTCTGGAAAGCCCCACGCCCTGCTTCCGCAGGGACCTCACACTGGCGTACCCGTGGCACCACCGGCCCTGCCCCAGTGCACGGCCCGGCCAGCCCCCTGCGCTCAGGACGCGCCCTGCCCTGCACGGCCTTCTGCCCCCACTCTACCTGATGACCTGTGACAGATCTGAGCGGCAGTTCAAGCAGAACATTCTCCACAGAGCCTCTGCCAAAATTGACCGCTGATGAGTCTGTAATCCGGCCGCTGTCCCTATTCCACTCTGCTCCGCATCGCAGTAACCTGTGAGCGTGTCTTCCCTGCTCTTGGGGTCGCAAGCTTTTTGAGACGGGCGGTTATTGAACTGGCAGGAAGTCCATTACACGGTCAGCCCTGGGCAGGGACGGGCCCTGGAGGAGTCAGTGAACAGGGGCCTTTTATGGGGGATCGCCGTCCTGAAGAGCACGAGGGAGGGCAAGGGGACGTGTGCCCAGGGGCTCCACCCAGGTCTGGGCGTGGGGGTCCCCTCTCGGGAAACACTGTGCTTATGCTAATCTTCCTCGTCTTCGTTCACTCTATAGGCAACAGGGCAGACAGGAGCCATCAGTTAAATCAAAGTCTGTCTTACGTGACTGTTGGCTGCTGTAGAGACCAAATGGCATATACTATTCTGGGTTCTCTTTAAGCCTGGGCAAATGCCTCCCTCATTCTGAATAAGGACAGCGGCCATCACTGGAATGGCCAAGAACAGAAGTGACCGGGCCCATCAGTTCTGCAGGCCTGACGGAGACTTTCTGGCCTGGGCTGGCTGCCTAGAACGGTTTGTAGGCACTAAAAGTGAAGGGAACGTACCATTTTGGTACTCTTTCATCTTTCAGACCTTAATTGGCTTAATTGAATTGCAAACCTCCACAGAGACGGACTCGTGCCTCCTGATATTTGCTCTCTCCTGGCACAAGGCTAGTGTACAGATCTGTGGCAGGTTCCCTGGCCTGCCTCACTCCTGCCCTGTGACTTTCAGGCCTGTCACACATCTGCCACCCTGACGCCTCCTGTCCCCAGGCCCCGAGACTCGCATGGATCCGATGGGAAACCCAGGAGTCTTCATCCCTCACTGCAACTCATAAGCAAGGGGGCAAGAACACAGCTTTCCATTTCACGGATGTGGATACTGAGGCTCAGGGAGGCTCAATGATCCCAGACGTCCTGGCCCTCCTCGCCGTGTTCCTGAGGAGAGGCATGACACCGGTAGCAACTAAGCCCCTTGGCTGCCAGGAGAGAGAAGATTTGTGCTCCCCCAGGGGCCTGGTCCCATGTTCTACCCAGCCGCCTCCTCCGTGTGGGCGGCCCCCCCCCACCTTCATGGAAGGTACAAGGAGTGGGGAATGAAATCCTGCGAGTCAGAGGGGGCAACGCGTTAGAATTCAGCCCGTTGCCAAAGGTGGCAGCCCGGTCCCCTTGTAGGCGGTGCTCGCTGCCACCAGTGTGCAGTTGCTGGGGTCCGAGTGGGCATGTGTCCCCAGGATGGACACAGCATGGCTGGCAGCACTGACTAGAAGCCGGGAAGTCCCAGTGTCTGCGTCACTCCCAAGTCACAGTGTCCGCAGCCCTGGGGTCAGCAAACTGATGACAAGAACATTCCCCTTGCGTTTGCCCAACGCAAGCCAGCAGAGCCAAGTCACATCTGAGGTGGGGTCAGAGGGTGAGAAATGTGGGCCCGAGGGCCCACGTGGGCACGTGCCCTCCACCCCGGCCCTCCTTGAGGCACACTGCCCGTTGCTAGCTCCTGACAGACGCACCGTGACTAACTGTGGGGATTTCTTGAAAAAAGAGCAAAAGCCCCCCACCAACCAACCGGAGGCTGGCCCAGATGCGGGCTGTGGCCTCCCGGGAGGGAGGTGGGGAGTGGGTGCAGGGCCCCCGGAAATGCCAGCGGCAGAGCCCTGCCCTCTCCTGGGCCTGGTTTTAATCTCAGGCGGGTGAAGATGGGGCTGGGCACCCCTTCTCAAGCCGCCCCCCTCCCTGGCCAAGCCCCCTCCCTACTGCCTGGCTCCGCCCCTCCCCTGCGCATGACACACCTTGGCTGGGCACCTGGTAGGGGAAAGGACGGCTCCCAGGATGAGGCCTGCATTCAGCAGAGCAGGGAGGGAGCCCGTGCGGGGAGGCGGGAGCTGAGGCACAGAAGAGCCTCATTAATATTTCAGAGGCACCGTCACTGCAGCTCCTGAGCCCTCACAGCCCAGGGAGGAGGATGGGTAGAAAGAAGGAAATAAAACAGAGAAAACAGATTTAAAGGGACAGTCCCCCCCCTGCGTTCCTTCCTCCCCCTTGTTCCTGGTACAATCTGTACGCACGCCAAGGAGCTCTCACGGGGAACAGATTTGGGCAAAGACAGTAAGAGCAGAAAAGGGCCAGCCCCCCCCCACTCCCCGCCAGCCCTGGGGCACCCTCTCCCCGAACTCACGAACTCACGAACTCACGCACACACGCCCGCCCACACCCGGTTCACCGCAGCTCTACTTCCACGGCCCCCTGCCCTTGCAGGGCTGCCCCTAGGGAGGGCCTGTCAGGCCATAGCCAGGCCAGAGGGCCACCTCGGGGACTCCCTGGGGGCTGCCAGCAAGGGCAAAGATGTTTCCCATCCAGGGCTTAGTCCAGACTCAAAGGACCATCTGAGACCAGGAGAAAGACAGATGTACAGATTACAGGCGTTGGAAGTCCTTGTTAATTAGAGCTGAGCCAAGGAGGATTCTGGAAGCCAGAGAAACCTCCATTCACCTGATTTAGCCCTTGCCTACAGGTGGGCGAACTTCTACAGTACCCTGGCTAGCTCATGGCCCAGGACTTGAATCTACAGCAGTGGTCGCCAGACGTGGAAGGGTGCCCTTTGCACCAGGGGACTTTAGAAAACGCTCAGTCCCAGTCGGAGCATCATAGTCAGAAGAGGGTGGCACTGGGAGTCTGCAAAGCCCTCAGCCTGGGGATCCCAGGGCCCAGCCGGCTTTGATGCCACATATCTGCCTGCCTTCAGCGGCTCCCGGGGGTCCCAGAATTCTCCAGTTCCAACAAGCCCCAGCGGACAACGTAAAGTGCTGCAGCTGGGAAGGAAGGCGGTGTAGCAACTCCTCAAAGAACGAGACGCTTGGCATCGGAGCCAGCAATTCCGTGTCCGGGTCTGTACCCAAAAGCAGTGAAAGCAGGGGGCCGGGGCGAGATGTGCACCCACGTTCGTAGCAGCGTGAGTCCCGGTAGCAGCCCCAAGGGCCCCGCGGGCTCATCGAGGGACGAGCGGAGAAGCCAAACGGGGTCTCTCCACGCAGCGGAACGTTCTTCCGTCTTCAGAAGGCGGGAGCTCGGACACCGGCCGCGCCCCGGGTGAGCCCGGGAGCCGTTCCGCGGGGCGAGGGACGCCGGACGCGAAAGGGCAGGGGCTGCGGGAGTCCGACCGGACCCGGCGCCCGGAGCCGTCGGGCGCAGAGAGACGGGGCGCGGGACGGCGGGCGCCGGGGGGGCTGGGGGGAGACCGAGGGGCCGCCGGTGTCCAACGGGGGCCGAGCGTCAGTCCGGGAAGACGGGAAGGTTCTGGGGAAGGATGGTGGGGACGACGGCGCCGCACGACGCAGGACTGCGCACCGTGCCGCGGACCTGGGGGCTTGCACATGGCTAAGATGGCACATTGCATGGGCTCTGTATTTAACCACAAGTGAGAAACCGAGCGGGTCTCACGGCCCTTTTTGCTCTGGGTCCGGTGATGGCAGGCATCCCACTATCTGAAATGGAAACCCTAGTGGACCATTCCCCGCTTGCCCTACCCCTCCCTTTGCGCTCGGCGACCTCTGACACCATCCACATCCTGCCGCAGTTCCGTGGTCCTCCCATTAGGTGGCAGAGACGCAGAGAAGCTGGGCAGCTGGGCTCGCTGCCCTTCTACCTGGAAGAGGTGGGTTCCCACTCGCCACGCGCATTTTCTAGAGGTACTGAGCCCACCCTGTCCTCAGAAGAGACCAGGAGAGAGCCAGAACACCTGGGAAAGGCCTGGCCTCCACGTCTGCATTCCGTCTGTACGAGATGGCTTTAGGAAGCGCCAATGAACCCCCAGGACCTTGTGGCAGAGACTTGCTAGACATTCCCCGATTTCTGCGCCTCTTTGCCAACGTTGTATTTTAATTTTTAATCAGGCATCTTGTCATCCAGCAAAATGACTACATTCTCCCAACTCGGGTGCAGCTCTGTGTGACACTAGGTCCTGGCCAATGGGATTCAAGCAAAGGGACAGGGACACAGCTTCCTCTTGGACTACACTTGGGACCACACATGGGACAGAAGGGAGATAGGGCCAATGGCAGGGTCGTGTCCTTAAAGGGAAGGAACGTCATCAGCTGCTTGCCTCGCCCCCCCCCCATGCCTCCCCGAAGTCTCCACGACCTAACAAAGGCCCACACTTCTGTGGGCTCCCTGGGACACATGATGACCCAGAGCGGGGCTCCCTCTCACCTGTGTATTGGACACTGTCCTGGAAGTTCTAGCCAAAGCTAGAACCGTGAGAGGATTGAAAGAGGCGGTATAACAGTCTGGTCACAGGCAATGCCAAGCACCTGGGCGGCACGAAACCTTGTTCTCCATGCTGGACGGAGTTACGCTGTAACCAATTTGTTCGGTGCTACTGGCCCCGCTTTAGGGCTGAGGCTGCTGAGGCACAGAGAGGTTGAGCTCACTCAAGGTCACACAGCCAGCAAGGAGCAGAAGCCAACATGAACTCAAGTGGTCTGGCTCCAGAGAATTCTACACTGCTCCTCTGCCAAGTGACTGCCCAGGAAACCCCAGAAAAGCAATGAACACATGATTAGAACCAATTAAAAGAGTTCAACAAAGTGGCTAGACAGGAAATCTGTCCCCATAAACCTCAGGGCTTGGGAGTGAGGCCACTGGAGTCAGGGCTGGCTGTCCTGTCTTGCATCTGGATTCTTCTTCCTGCTGGCTGGGTTGCTGTGAGCTCTGGGGACAGGGTGCCACCACACCCACACACCATGCCCCCCTGCCCTCCACCTGCCCAAAGCCCTGAGCTCTCTCTGAGCCCACCTGGGATCCCAGAGTTCATAGGTCCAAACCGGACTCCACTAGCCGGGCCAGAACACTCTGCTTGGACAGGGGCTGGCACCGGGAGATGCTTGGAGGCTTCCCCATTTCTGGGGTCAACCTCAAGCTGGCCAGGGCCACGGATCCTTCCTGGAGAGTGCTAGACGCCGTGGGGACCACCAGCTCCCCAGGCTACTTCTCGAGGGACATCTACACTCCCCCACGGGTGGCTCTCAGAGGGCCCTTTCCAGCTGGGGCCCTGAAGAGTCATTACAGGGGTCGCAACTCCGCCTGGGGAAGGCAGTCATTTGTTTCCTGCCAGAGAAGGCGAGAGCTGGAGAAGCAGAGTGCGAGAGAGCAGGAGACAAGAGCTGATGGGCAGGAAGCATAATGACACTAATTATCCAATTACAGCCGCTCAGGAGGGGACTGCATTGCAGCAGGGAGCCTGAGCCGGTGCCCCTTCCCCCCATACCCGTGGTCTGGCTCATGGTGGCCTACGCCCCTCCGGCTCTATCCCACGAGCAGGTGTTGGGTAGTGAGGTCCCAGGCCTGCCCCGCAGAGTGCAGAGCACGGGGGTGGGGGGGTGGTGGTGCCTGGCCTGTGGCCTCAGGAGGGGCAGGTGGGAGGAGACCCAGGAACACTGTTGCTGGCCTCTGGGGCATGCCTCCAACCCCAAGTGGGGTCTGGGAGGTAGCGGAGCCCCGTCCTCCTGGCTTTCGTAGAGGACACAGGGATAGAATGGGGGGGTCCCCCATCCTAATCCTCCCCCAAGTCTCCCCAACTCCGTCTGTGCTACCACATTGTTTGCCCCCCACCAGCTTCCAATCCCCTAAGCCAGCTGCAAGCCACTGGAATTATGGGCAGCTGACGGCCACGGGACACTGCAGGCCCAGGGACGACTAAACAAGGAGAAGACCGGGAAACACACATGTCCCTCCTGGGGATAGGCTCTACAGGGGCCCCACCGTGGGTCGGGTGGGGGCGGGGGACAGGATCTCGTTTCTGGAAATAGGCTCAAGCTCTTGGGAAGACAGGCTCAGGGAGACTCATTGGGTCAAGGTCAGGGGCCAGGAGGACAGTCGGGGAAGGAGACCCACTTCCCTGTGGCCAGCAAGGGTCTGGAAGACCAGGCGCCAGTGGGGGATGGGAGATGGGGCAAACTTAGGCTCCTTGCAGGACCTGACTGGGCTGGAGGCTTGAGCCAACACGACCTGCAGGAAGGGCCGGCCAGGACTGTCACCATATGGGGAGCTTAGGTGCAGGTCACTCCAAGCACTTAGGAAAGACTTTGGCCTTGGCCATTCCTTCGGAGGGGAGTGGCAAGGGTGCTGGGTGAAGCAGAGCAGCCGCGTTCAGACTAAAGATGGGAGTTGGGTCGAGCTGGCCGTCTACGACCCGGACACCAACGCGCTCGCACCACCTTTCCAGGCGAACTTTGGAGGAGCACCTGCGGCCAGACGCGCTGGTAGAGGAGAGTGACGGACAGGGAGGGCTGTCTGCAAGGCCCCCTTACCAACCCCGACCGGCGACTCTGGCAGGACCTAAAGGCCACCAGGGGCCTGGCTGCCGTCTCCTGAAAGATCAAGCTTGTTTCTGGCGGAGGACCCCAGCACACAAAGCCAGAAGCCAGACTCCACGAAGATCCTGCAGGCCCAGGAGGTGCTGAGAGGGATGGAGGGGTGGTGCCGAGGCAGGAGGGCCCCTCTCATGTTGGGACACCTCGACTGTGACAAGAATGTGGTGGGGTCTGAGTTTCCCCCCAGCATACCCCACACCCCCACCCATTGGCAAAGACCCCGGGGTCACGGGAAGGAGGAACCAGGTGGGGTGGGGGGCACCCTGCCCTGGCTTGTGCCCGTGTCCGTGCCCTATGCTCCTGTCCCACTGCAGGTGTTGGGCTAATCAGGTACGAGCCTTCCTCTGACCGCGGAGGTCACCCCACTCGCGGGGCAGGGCTCAGGGATCCCAGCAGCCCGAGGAGCCCAGACTGCCTGCGCCCGGACTGAGTGCCTCCCTCCTAGGCCTGTGGCTCCAAACCAAGATGGGAAATTCGGCCCCTGAGTTCTCCCAGGAGGACCAGACCTGAAGCCCATTAAGGGGAGGGTGTCAGGGAAGGTCCCCTGGACCTGGCAGGTGGAGGCTTGAACGTGGTCCGGAACTCACTCGCCCCAACACTTCCCCACGCTGCGCACCCAGGGCGCTGAGCGCTTTCTGCCAGGCTGGTCGACGGTGGAGAAGGGTCCTCCGTGCCCGGTCACATGCCACGTCACCATCAGGCCCGTGCCAGCGATCGCGCAGACAGTGGGTCGGCGGAGAGCCGACGCTCCGCGTGTCTTGACCCCGGCTCAGGGTTTGCGCCCAAAAGGCAGCATCCGTGCGTGCCCAGGGTCGGGATGGTTCAGGGACTGCTGCTGTTCCCCGGCCACTCGGGAAAGCGGACCGCGGTGGCTCTTTGGAATACTCCTGCCTTGGGGGCAAGCCAGAGACATGAGCCCCGAAGAGTAGCCCAAAGACCGTCCGAGTCCCGAGTCCCCGCAGCCCGCGCGACGGCGGCGATTCCCACGGCTCCCCGGGTCCCGGCTTGCCAGCTTTGTTTTTCCGTTTCTCAATCAGGAGGCCCTGGTGCTCCTGGGCTGTGTGGCCGTCCTCATCTGTGAGCCTTTGCTTCTGAGCACACTCTCCTGCCCGCACTGTGCGTGTCTGTTAGGGAGACCCACAGTGTCTATGGAGAGCGAAGGAGGTTTGTGCTGCTTTAAGATTGCCCAGGTGTGACCTGTAGGTCAGGTATTAAAAGACACAAGGTGTGAGCCCACAGACAGGTCCACAGACCGGGACGGGCAGCTCAGAAATAGGCCCTACTCCACGTCAGAACCCATCTCGACTAAGGAGGCATCACACAGCGGCACGCGCACGCGCACATGCAGGGCAGATGAAGAAATGTAAGGGATTTTGTAGGCCCGGAAGTAATGGAAGAAATCACAAAAACGGGCGACACAGAAAGTGTTTATCTCGTACACGAAAAAAATTCAAAGGCAAAGAACAAAGAATTTTCAAAATCCCTTGCAACAAGTATGCTACGTTGTCAATATCGTTCACGAGTAAAGTTTGTCTAAACCCGCAAGAAAAACCCTAGTGTCTCAACAAATAAAGGTGAGAGAAGACAGGTCACTAGAAGAGAGAGAGAGAGAGAGATACATTGAAATACACGTGTGGGGGAATTGCTCACTCTGATGAGCAATTAAAGAAATAGACACCGAAGCAGAAATTTTGGCCCCAGATACTCATGCCCGGCTGTTTGCTTATAACATGTAACGCTGGCAAGGCTTCCGTGAGTCAGTCTCTCGGATGTACTAAAGAGCCCTTCTGGAGAACAGCTTGGCAGAACGAGCTTCTGTCTGGGCGCTCGCTCCTCAGGACAGGATGAGTATCACCCACCAAGATGTTCGGCAGAGCCTCACGTATGACCCCAAAGCGGGTCTGATTGCCTGGGTCTTCGCAGATAGCCAAAGAATTAAGCAAATGGTCATCTCTTGGGAGACTATTATTCGGCCGTTAAAAATGGTAATGACAGCCCCGAGGACTGCCTTGGTACGTCCCGGGTGCTGGATCAGTTTGGAGTCCCTTCTTTGCCCAGTTCAAGTTCTTTCTTGAGTTTTGCAATAAGCACTTCACTGCTTCCAAAATCTTGAAAAAAAAAATTAAACTACATCCATTTTGAAAAAATTCATTTAGGAAGGGATTAGATTAATAAAGAAAGTGCTTCTGTGAAGGAAAAAATAGATCACACAATCGTGCCCGTGGTGTAATTACAGTGATGTGAAAATAAACGGCCTCTGCAAAGAAGTGAGACGGAAACACTGGCTGGCGCTCTGGGGTGGGATGGGGGCTTCCTCCATCTTCTACTTCTCCGTGTTTTATGAATCTTCATGTTAAGAGCATTATTTTTAACTGGAGGGAAGTCAATGTTATTTTTGTTGTTGTTGTTTTAAACCCAAGAGCCTCGCCCATCTGTGCGGAGCTGCGTGGCCCCGCCGGCGTGTTCCAGGTGAGGGAGCCTGAGGCACGTGGCAGGAGCCTAATCAGATCCACATTTGCCCCGAGCTAGCGTGTGCCAGGGCCTCGTGCAGGTCTGCTCCCAGAATGAGGCGCTCTCTCACCATGCTTGTGGGGGCACCTGGGCTGGCCCTTGGCAGTGGTGGCAGAGGCCCCCACACTCTCCAGGGGACAGACAGGCTGCCCAGAGCCATCCATACCCACTGACCCCCTCCCTTTCAAGGAGCCATGGGGGGACAGGCAGGGCAGTGAGCTCAGGGTCCAGGTGAGGCCTGGAGTCTGCCCTAGCTCTGAAGGGGCGCTATGTGACGGAACCTTCTGGAATGATGGAAATGTTCTCAATCCACCCTGTCTGATACAATAGCCGCGTGTGTCTACTGAGCACTTGAAGTGTGGCTAGTGAGGCTGAGAAACTGAATTTTAAATTTTGCTGAATTTTAATTAAATTACCCCTTGTGGCGAGTGGCTACTGTGTTGGACTGCAAAGCCCCACACGGTGCCTCAAGATTGGTGCGGCAGGAAAGAACTACTCGTTTGGATAAAAGGGGCTTCCTTTTACTGAGGGACCCACCTTCAGACCCCAAGGCTCAGGACCACTTCAGATCAGGCGCTCTCCAATAACACTGACCTCGCACCCCATCCACCCAACTCTGCTTTCAACCCAAGTCTCTGGAAACCTCTTGTGTTCCAAGCCCCCTGCCAGTCCCAGGGAGGTGGAAATTAGGAGAACTCTCCAGCACTTTCCTCCCACCTGGACCTTTCCACTTCATCCTGTAGCTCTGGTGGGTTCTGCCACGTCCTCAGCCATGGGCCCTCGACCTCATCCCCTTCCCAACCTTGGCAATGCAGGAGGCCCAGCCTTCACTCCTGCATCTGAGATCCCCTTTCCCTCCATCATGGTGACGTGTGGGCTCAGATGCCGCTCTCCAGGCGGTACCCCAGGCCACCTTCCAGCACCTCCCACCCAACAGAAGGCGCACAGGCAGGGGAGGGAAGAGAGGAGCAGTGACGAGCCTTCTGGGAAACGACAGGTTTGGGGAGGAGATATGTGCACGTTCCAGGTCTCTGCCCGCCCTGCCCAGCAAAGGTACAGCCAGAGCCTGGCTCCTGGGCCCAACTCGGAGACGGCGGTGATGAGGCTCTCGGGCGGTATGCCGTCAGATTTGAGCACCTACATTTGCTGCCACAGCCCAGGTCCCCATCTATCAGCTGCCATTTATGCACACCGAGACCGTGCCTTCGTAGAGGTGACCTGGAGGGGCCACGCAGACTTACTGAAAGGTAGATCATCCCCCGACTTGCTTCGGATCGCTATAAACCCACGGTTTGTCCATTTCTCTCAGTGGGCAGATGGGGGCCCAGCTGGCTCAGCTTCGGAGCTGCAGAGTCTTCCCTGGGCTAGAAGTGCCCTCGGTAATCAGCTCACGTGTACAACTACTGGCCTGCCGTCCCATCTTGGTTTTGCCACCTGCTGGCTGCATGACCTTGGGCAAGCTGCCTAACCTCTCTGGGCCTCAGTCTGCTCATCTGCAAAATGGGGATAGTAACGGCCCTTGGTTCACTGGGTTGTTGTTTCAGTGAAGCGAGGGAGTGTCGCAAAGCCCTGGGAAGAAGAGTGGCCGGCACAAGGCGAGTGCCGTTATTACTGCCTTTACTGCCGTTATCTGATGAGCTCATAACCTCTGCTGGAGACAACAGCCCTCAGTTTAAAACTGGAAGGAGGGTGTGCCGTGGGCATAGCCCACATGCATGCCTACAACTTGGTCTGTAAGCAGGAGGAGGAAGCCAGGCCTGGCTTTGCCGGCTTCAAGGGCACCAGCTCTCAGAGCCCCCAGTGACCCACCAGGGCACTCTTGTCCTGTCCACCGGGATCACGAGGGGCCCCCTCTATAAGCCACGCTGGGGGAACGGGAGGGACCAAAGCTGACCCCAGCACCCTTGGCTGCCTTCCTGGGCTGGGAGAAGATGTTCGGGGATGGAGAGTGCTCACTGACTCAGGGCCTGGCCTCTCCCCACTCGCTCGCAAATGATTCAACCTCCGAAGCTCCAGCTCAGAATCCTGAAATGTCAGCGGACTCTCCAAGACCCACCCCTACCCTCCCCAGGCCTGGAGCAGAGAAGGGACTTGGCCAAGGTCACAAAGACCATCAAGCTCAGAGCTGGCACCCAAATAGAGCTCCTGGTTAGGCCAAGACGCCCCCTTCCAGCCACCTTCGCCCGCCAGGGTCCTGCTGCCGGACCCCTGCTGCTTGTAGCTCTCTCCCCAGGGCGCTCTTTCCCTTGGGGGCTTCCTTCCCCAAGGAATGGCTTTCCTTCTGGCTCTGCGCAAAGCCCCCTCCCACGCCACCCCAGTTCCATCTGCCTGCGCCCCCCCCCAACACACACACACTTCTGTGCCAGAGCTGCCTGCCCCTTTGCTCGAACCACCTGGCAGCACTGGGCAGGGACCAGGTTGATTTGATCAAGACTAGCTGTGTCCTTGGCCGTCCCTCCCCTCCAGGCCAACAGCAGGGACAATCAATGCCCTGGGACCGAAACTGTCCAGCCCCTTCCAACTGGCTCGCTCTCCAGGGGCCAGCTCCACCCGCACACACTCTGCCAGCCTAAGGCCCTGGCAGCCCCCCAGCCCTCTCGTCTGCGGGCCAGTTCTGGTAGGGGCTCCCAGCACCCAGCTTACCAGCCACATGGCCTTGCTTTCCTCCACTGTGAAAGGGCGCGCCTTGCATGTGATGTTGATAGAGAGATTCAGCCGGGGGTGGGGGGAGTGGGGGGTGTCCAGGAACCTGCTCAGAATGGTGCTGGGACATGTGGGAGGCGCTCTGCCCCACCAGGCTCCTGGCAGTGTCCCCATCCATCCACCCATCCATCCTTCCAGTCAAGGTAGGGCCAAGTCCTTTCTCTCGAGGCCTCAATTACCCCAACTAAAAAATGGGAACGAAGAGCCCAGCCTTGCCTCCCTCATCAGGTGATCCTGCAGATTCAGTGAGGTCAAGGTCGTGAACGTGCCACAGAGAAACCTGTACCCACTTGGAGTCAGGCCTATGATGGGCACTCAAGGGCTCTCTGCCTTAAAATGCTTACGGACTACTGAAGGGTGATGGCAGTGAAGGGGGCACAGAGCTAGTGGGTGAACGGGGGGGGTGCCTTTCAGGCTGGGAGCCAGGGGAGATTGGCATGGCCAGGGTCAAGGCTGAACTCGTCCCTCTGGCCAGCGGGAACCCACTTTAGGTCCGGAGCTCAATGACCTCATATTTCAAAGAGGGGGCACACTCACTTGCCTGGCCCCGGGGAGCGTCAGGCTCCTAGTTGAGGGGTGCTGGTCCTGCCCTGCCCCTTGAGGTACTGTTTCCACACATTCTTCCCAGCCCCCACCCCAAGACTCCCTACTTCTCAGCCCTGGGCCATGCCTCTGTCCTGCCTGCCACCCCTCCTCAGCGGGCCAGCTGCTAAGCCTGCAGGGACCAGCAGAAGGAAAGGGACCAGGTCCTAGAGAGAGACTCTGCCCGTCCAAGGTGGAGACCCAGGGCTCCCTCCTTTGGGAGATGCCGCACCAGCCTCCAAATTCCAGAATCCTAAACCCAGAGAAACACTGAGGCCCAATAGGAGAAGCCATCTGGCCAAGGTCACACAGGTGAGGAGGGGGAGGACAGCGGTGCGTGGAGGGATGGAAAAGGAGTTACCCAAGTGTGGCCTGGGAGGCTTGTTGTTGGCGCTGCCCGGGCAGGTGGCAGGGTCTGCTGGGCAGCTGTGTGGGCGTGCGGGGGACACTGTAGGAACGCGTGAGGGTTTCTCAGTGTGTTGGGGGAAGATGACACAGTGCGAGGGCGCGGGCCGGGGGGAGGGGGTGTCGAGAGACTCTGGGAAGGTGCACAGCGCAACCTGGCTCTAGCCCAGGCCCCGGAGGCCAGGCTCTGCCCGCCCAGGACCCCGCCCGCAGCCCCCGGCGGCCTTCCCACCCCCCCACCGGCGCAGATGCGCGTGCGCGCGGGATGCGGGGCGCGGGGCGCGGGGTGCGGGGCGCTGCCCGCCAGCCCAGGGCCCCCGGGGTGACGCGCGGCGCCGCAAGGACACGCAGGCCGGACGCGGGGCGCAGGTGCGGTGGGCGGGGACCCGCGTCCCCCCACCTGCCGGCCGCGCCACCTGCTGGGCCGCCCGCCCCGCCCGCCCCTGCCTGCGCGCCCCAGGCACCACTTACCCGGTCCCGGGCACGGCCGACGCCGCGGCCTCGGCTCCAGCGGCTGCTGTCGCTGCAGACGGGCGCCCGGCGGCCAGCGATCCGCTCCAAGGACGGAAAGGCCCGGGCACAGGGCGACCTGGCCGGAGGCGCCGGGCGCGACCCTCCGCGGCAGGCGAGAGCTGCGGCCGAGTGCTCTCACGCTCCGCACCGGCGGCGGCGGGCGACGCGGCGCGCTCGGCTCCAGCCGCAGCTCTGAGCGCGGAGGGAGGGAGGGAGGAGGGAGGGAGGAGGGAGGGAGGGGAAGGAGGCGGGGGGGGGAGGGGGGAGGAGGAGAAGGGAGGAGGGAGCGGGCGCGGGGGGCGGCGCGCCGCGCGGGGGCCGCGGGGCTCCAGAGCCACGCTCCTGGTGCGCGCCCTTCTGTCTCCCGGGGTGCGCGGGGGTGCCTGTCCTTCCGGGTCTGCCAGTGCCCCCGGAGGGCGCTGGCGGATGAGAGGTGGGCTTGGCTGGAAACCTGGGGGCCCTGGCACCTGGGAGCGCAGGGAAAGAGCGATGAGCATGTGACTGAGGCACCCGACTGCCGCTCCCTCTCAAGACCCCTGTCCTCGGGGTCCTCTCCCTCACAGTCAGGTGGAGTGTGGAGATGGGTTGTTGATTGGTAGCGAGGGCTTCTTGGGCGCCTGCGGTTTCCCAGGGGGTCGTGATGCTCTTGGAGCTGCCTGCTATTGGGAGTATGACAACTAAAAGCGTCTTTGGGGAGGAAACTGGAGCTTATGGCAGATTTTCCAAGTTGGTGACCCCGAAAGGTTATCACATAAACACCATTACACAGGACGCAGAGCTACTGCACACAGGTGGACACCCGAGACAGACGCACAGGGACACATACGTTCCAGGCACAAGTGGAGACAGACACAGACAAGCCCCAATGTAGAGAAGACCCACACCCACCAACACACATTGGCACATCCATGGGCAGACACCGGGTGTGTGCCCATGGACACCCTGCAGCCAGGTGCAAGCTGGCTGGCCCATGCCACCGGTCTTTAGGGTCCCAAGCTTCCCAGTTCCGGGGACAGTGGGGGACTCCAAACTCAGAGGAGGCCTTTGCCACCATCTGAGGGCATCAGAATCCCCGGGGGGCTGAGCGTAGGAAAGAGAAGTGACAGGCTCACAGTAGGCCTCAGCACCTCAGAGCGGGCAGGGCTCAGAGCGCAAGAATGCGGCAGGTAGAAGACACTTGGACATAGCCACAAACTCTTTCTTGCCTCGGACAAGCAGGGCCTCAGGGTGTCCAGTGTGCCAGGGCCATGCTGGGCACTGGGGACGCGGCAGGGGCCACAGAACAGGGAGCTGGCAGGCAGAGTGAATGTGCGGTCAGAAAAGTGGGGTAAGGGCCTTCAGGGAATATTGATGGGGGAGGGAAAGGTGGTGCCGGGGGGCTCAAGGAAGTCTTCCAGGAGGAGGTGCTTGTTGTGACAGAGACCTAAAGGACTCGAAGGGTCTGCCCTGGGCCAGGGGACTGTCATAGCTGCCCAGAGTTTGTCCTTCCCCAGGAAGCAGCTGGTCCCATGAACAGCCCCTGAGATCTGGTACCTCTCAGTGCAGGCAGAGGTCACACACACGCTCACGCACACACACACACACACACACACACACACGTTCATTCACACATGCCGGCATGCTCACGTATGCTCTGTCACACACACATGCTCACCCCCCCACTCACTCACACATGCATATGTGCTCAATCGCATTCACATTCACACACAAGGCCGTATTCATCTAGCCCACGCTTGCTCACTCACGTGCTACACACTTACAGGTCACTCACATGTACTGGTGCCAACACATGCTCGTGAGCACTCACCGGCCAATGTGCAGACGCTCACACCCAACGATTCACATAGAGTCACATGCTGTCACGCTCGCACACTTGTACACACTCATATACCTAGTAGACCACATTCACACTCGTGCAATCACTTACATACACGCACGCTCGCGCCCACGCTCGCCAGTTGAGTTGTGCACACTCTCCTACACACTCACACTCTGAGCTCTCACACCCAGCCTCACACAGTTGTCCGCCCATGTTCTTACACCCTCATTCTCACACACGCTCACATGCTCGCTCGCGCGTACTCGCACACACGACTTGTGCATTTCTCCTGTGGGTTTGCAGGTGTCCCCACAGGCGGGGGGTTGCCCCAGCGGGTGCGGCCGGCAGCAAGTCTGGCTCCCTTGGCCCCACAGCCCCAGAACCCAGTCCGCCTGGCGCACGGGACCCAGAACAGGGAAGGTGAACGCCCCACACTCGGAGCGACCCCGGACCCCAACGGAAGCCCCTTGTGCAGCTGGGTGGGTCTTCAGCCTGGCCAGGAGCTGGGGTGCCGGCCCACCTCCCGGGGCATCCGCAAAAGGGGAGAGGAACCCTGAGTGGTGGGAACACCGCTGAGAGCCTATGGCCTCCTCTACCCCACAGATGCAAGCTGGGTCCCCACGCCCGGGGTGGCAGGCTTCCTGCAGTCTGGCCTGGTGGCATGTCCTTTGGTCCCTGGCCTGAGGTCCCTGGCTGCTGGCAAACGTTCAGTTATTGGTTCAGTTATTGCCTCTGGGGAAGAAATGGGTGCTTAGTGGGAGGGGAGAATCTCACACGCACGGGCCTGGGAGTGGCTGAAGAGAAGAGCTGACACTCCCTGGGGACGGGATCACCGCCTTCCTTCAGAGATCAGGGGACCTACTGATTGCCGATGGCTGCTGCCCACGTGGGGCATTGGCACCATCACGTGAAGTCCGTCTGGCTCCCACCTCTTGCTGGGGTTGCCCTTGAACACCCAGAGGGAAGAAACAAGTCGAGGGGAGAAAAATCAGAGGCAAGGAACACTCACCACCACCCCTTCGCCTCTTTCCTAAGGGTACTGCCAAGGGCTAGCCCAGGCCAGAGTTGGCTGTGCCACACGCCTTTGTGATGGGGCCCACTGTGGCCAAAGTCAGCTGGCCAAGGAACAAGGTATGTGGCCTTCAGGAGAGCTGAAGGGACTGGACCACAGCTCCACGGGGTGTCCAGAAAATGCCCAGTCTCTGGCAAATGGCAATTCCCAAAGAGCTAATGAGCCAGGAGAGGGGACAGCCCCCGTCCTGTGGTTCAAAACTGCTGGTCCCCAGCCTTGTGGCCTGAGGCCAAGAGGGAGGTCTCAGACCTGGGAAGTGAGGGAGGCTGGGTGCCAGGGAAATTCTCCCACTGTCATCAATGGCCTCTGCTCCTTGGCCAGCCCCTCTTGGTTTTTCCGTCTGCACAGAGGTGGCTGGGGAGAAAGTTCTAGAAAGTTCTTCCTTACATCAAGCCCTGTGTCCTATACTGAAAATGCTAAGGGGGCAGCTCCAGGGAGGCCCGCAGCAGCTCGGGCCGGCGTGCGGCAGGAGAAGGTGTTTGGCTGAGCAGCCCAGACCTCCCTGCTTCCCTGAACCCTCCTCTGTTCCTTTCTTCCAGCCCCACACCTAGTCCCCACTGTGCTCTTACCCTTTCCTCCCCCCTCAGGAGCCCCAGGCCTTGGTCGGTGCCCCTGACTCTTACATGGTCAGCTGCCTCCACCCGGGACATCTCAAAGGTGCTCTTGGCCCAAGAAACAAAGCCAAGAACAAGAGGCCTGCCCTCAGGCCCGTCTCCCTCCAACCTGCCCACTCACTGCATAAGAGGAACCCACACTCCCTCTTCCTACTGACTACCCCCTCCTTGTCACCTGCCTCCAGCGCTCCCCCTCCCCCACTGCCGTCTGCTTTCTTTCCTGGGTCTTTAGCCAACCGGCACCGCTGCACCACACCCCTCTTCCTGGGCCCAGCAGCGGCCTCCCCTCCCCCCTGCCTGGTCTCCCTCCTGCTACTTTTGGTGTGGCTGTCACAGTCTCCTCTGGGGGCAGGAATTCCTCAGCCCAGCCTTGAAGTAGGGGCACTTCTGGCCCGGCCCCAGGGCCCTCTCTTTTCTGAGTGTCCACTGTCTCCCTGGCTGAGAGCATAGACCCTTCCTTCTCCCCTCCTCCAAGGCCTTGGGGGCCACCATCGTGCTGGGGCCTCCCAGATCAGCCAACACCTGCGGCCCTATGGCAGGCTGAAATGCCCCCGCACACACGTGGGATTAAGTCAAGGATCTTGACACGGAGAGATCATCCCGGATTATCTGGGTAGGCCCTAAATGCAGTGACAAGTGTCCTTATAAGAGGGAGGCAGAAAGAGATCACACACACACACACACACACACACACACACAGGAGGAAGCTGTGTGAAGACAGGCGGAGCCTGGAGGGGTAGCCACCAGCGGAGGAAGGACTGGAGCCACCAGAAGCTGGGAGAAGCGGGAAGGAGCTTCTCCTCGAGTTTTTGGAGGGGGCACGGCCCTGTTGACACCTTGATTTTTCAGGAAACTCCTATCAGCCCCTGACCTGGCCCCCAACAAGTCCTGGGTGCCCCCAGACCTCCCCTAGGACCTTGTAGGCGCTCAGTCTCAATAGCTTCTACCCCAGTTCCTCTCTCATTTTCAGGAGCGGCTCAGGTCTGGCAAGGGCGAGATGGCCTTTTGGGCACGACTGCTCCTGCCACCAGGCTCCGGCCTCCCGGGCTAGCAGCAGGCCCCGGGGCCCTCCAGTGTCAGGGCTGCCCCGGCTCTCCAGGGCCGCAGTGGCTCCGTGCTTTGCCTCTTCCTGCAGCCCCCGCCCTCCCGAGACCAGAGCCCAGAGCCCACGGGGAGGGGTCTGGAGACCCCAGAGGGGGACCAGAAGTGAATGAACAAGTTCTCAGAGCGGCCCCTCCAGCTGCCCCTTGGGACCCTTCAAGGAGGGGTTGAGCTTCTGAGGTGCCCTGCCCCCATCCCTGGCCATGGTCTGGGGACGCCTGGCGGGCCGCCCCTCCGACAAGCCCTAACTTGTCTAAACCAAAGCAATGGATTCGGCTTAGGCTCCAGCTGGGTCCCGCTACGGCCAGAAGGCGCCTGACCTGCAGTAAGTACTTGGAAATGTACCCCCACCCCAGCCCCGCGTCGCTGAGAAGGCTCCTTGGCAGCCACTCCCCCGTAGGACAGCCCTCCCTGAGTGAGCTGCTCCCGTGACTTTCAGGGCCTGTGTGTGCGCGCGCGAGTGTGTGCGCCTGTGCGTGTGCGCGCGCACCTGTGCCTGCCCCGGCTCGCTCTCTCGCTTAGACGCGTCCTCTGAGCTGCGTCCACGCCCCCAGAGCGCCTGGGGTCTCCTGGCCCTCAGGTCCTGTTCCTTGCGGCCCCTTCCTCTTCCTCCAGGGGCCTCAGACCTGAGGGGGGAGGGTGCCAGACCCTCAGCCTGCCTGCTGCCTGTCACCCCACTTCCGATCTGTCCCCAAGTCCAGCAGCCGGGAGCTGGCTCCTCCTCCCTCGGATGCTGCGGCTTTGGGGCCACAGCGGAGGCTCTGTACCTGGGCCCCCGGAGCCCTTCCATCTGCCTGCAGCTCACCCCGTGCCGCCCCGTGACTGCAGCCAGGCTCCGAGCTCCACGAGGAGGTCCCCGTTGGGGCACCAGGCCGGATCACCTTCATGGGGCCCTGCTTTTATTCCTGAGCCCAAGCAGTCCCAACTTGTGTATGGTCGTTGTCGCCATCACCTTGTAGTTTGCGGCACACTGGACAGCGGAGCGAGACCAGGTCTGTGCCCCCTGCTGTGGGCGTGGAACCGTTTTCCAACCGGGACTCACGAGCTCTTCTGCGGTGTGGCCCTGTTCACAGCCCTGGGCTCCTGCCGCAGGGCCCGAGTTGTCCCCTGGGTGCCTTGGGGCCTCGGGTCTGGGCAGAGTGTGGGTCCTGCCTGCAGGGTGCGCTGTCCACTATTGTGCCGGGTGACCCACAAGGCTGGGAGGGAAGATGGAGGTCTCTGGGGGCTGCGTGGCACCTGCCTGACACAGTTCGGTGCCCCAGACCGGCCCACAGAAAAATGGCCTGAGGACTCCGTGTCTCTGTGTCCTCCAGGCCCCAGTTCTGGCTGTCCCTCTTCCCAGCCAGTGAGGGGACTTGACGAGGCCCAGTCTCCTGGCCCCTGGCCAGTGCCCTTGCCCCGAGCCTGCCCAGCTCAGCAGAGATTGCTGGGCTGTGGAGCACATGGCCCAGAATAGTGCTATGATGCCGACGGCTGACATTCTGTCACGGGGCCACCATGCTGAGCGGCGCCTCCTGTCCCCAAAAGGGGAAACTCAGGGACGCCGGGCACCCTGGTGCCAGGCCAGGCGGAAGGGCATACAGCGCTGTGCTCGGAGCCAGCACGTGGAGCCTCTGAGCTCCTTCTCTCCTGGGCTGGCACTCCTCATGGGCCCTGCCTGCTCTATTTTCATCGGCGGCCCCGGGCTGCCCGGGAAAGCCCCGGCCCCCACCGCCTGAGGCCAGGGCCCCTTGTGGGGAACGGAGGAGGAGCAGCAGCCTCTAGCCCGCCACCACGTCCGTCTGCTGGCCTTGCCGTCGGAGGGCGCGCTGCTCTGGGCACGGTTCCTCCCAGCCCCATGCCGCCCTTTCTGCGCCAGACCTGTCTCCCCAGAGGGTAGGCTTCTCAGTCTCCGTCCTGGATGCTTTCCTGGGAGCCAGTGACAGAGCGTGGCAACCTGGGCCTGGCTCTGCCGGCACCCAGTGGGACCCGCCGTGGGGGAGGCTGTGCGTGGGACCCAGGCCAGGCCAGCGCGGGTGGGTAAGCCCAGCTTGCTGCGTGGTCTCGGAGGCCTGCCCTGCCCAGGTGGGCGCCCCCTGGTGCTGACTTGGGTGCTGAGCACAATTTTTGGTAACAGCCGGGATCTCGCATGGTTCTGAGCCCCCAGATCCCATCAGGATAGGCTGGCAGGGCCCCTGGGATCTCCAGGCCCCCCTTTCAGAGTGACGGTCTAATCTGGGGCTCTGAAGATGGCAGGCGCTTGGCAAATGCTCTGCTCCGGAAGGGCAGAGTCTCCCTCAGCCGGGCCCGCTTTAGGAGCCCCGTCTAAGGACAGCTAGGGCAATGGAAGCACCTCGAAGGAAGCGGTAGGGGCCCCCTTGTCCAGTGTCAGATCTGGAGGCACTGAGGACTCTCGCCTGTGGGCAGGGAGAGCAACAAAGAGGAAGCCCGAAGCTCGGAAGGGCAGAGCCTGGGACCCAGCCACCATGGCCCATTGTGGCTCTCCCCTCTCCGCCCGGTCCGCAGGGCCACCCCGCGAGTGGCAGCACACAGAGCCATACTGCACAGTGTTTCTTTAATTGAAAGACAACAACCGACCTCAGAAGCAGCCCCACCGTGCCAGGGGGCCGGAAGGCGAAGGGAGGGGAGAACTAGCCGTCGTGGGGGGAAAGAGGGACGAGGACAGTTGGCTGGGGCTCCAGGAGGATGCCGGGCCCTTGCCGGGGCCAATGCTCCCCTTCAGACTATGGGGTGTATGTGGGGTGCGTCACTTCCAGCAGCTGGTCCCCTCCAGGACTGTCCAGACTTGGGCGCAAGGCCTGGGCAGGGCAGGCTGGGAGGCAGCTGCCCTCTGTCCCCTAGCTTGCCTGGGTAGGGGCTGGGCAGAAGCCCAGTGAGACAGACACCGATCCAGCTCAGAGATGTGAGAGAGGAGAGCGAGGATGAGAGAGACAGATGGAGACAGAGAGACGGGGAGAAAGAGAAGCAAATACTGGTCTAGAGGCCAGTAGAGCAAGGAGGCCTGGATGAATGGGCCGTGGTCTTGTGGAAGGGTTGGGGGGGCATGGGAGGCCCAGGGTGGCAGGCCCGGCCAAGGATGGCTGGAAGCTGGAAGTACACGCGGAGGAATGTGTCCCAGGCGGGTGGGGTGGGCTGTCTCCATCCCTGTTAGTCCCTTCCTAGCCCCTTGACCCAGGGCCCGTTTCTCTTGGGCTGGAGCCTTGGGCAGTTTGATTTCGTGGTGAGTGGGAAGAGAGCTTTATGAGGGTGCCTCTGAGTGGCTATGCTGGGGGTGTGGGGGTAGGGGCAGCTCTGAAGCCGGAGGCATGTGTTGGAGGCTGCGTCTTGTGCTCCATCTGCATGCTTGGGAGCCAGGATGAGGGTGTTGGGAGGCAGCGAGCTGGGGTCCAGGATCGAGGGCGGGGCTGGAGTGGGCGCAGCTGGGCACTGGCTTTGCTCCTTCGCTCTGCCCTCCCCTTCAGGATGTCCGCTGGGCTCTCTAGAGACCCCGCCCAGGCCACCACGGCGGCTGCTGGCTGCTCCTACTTTTTGTAGTTGCCGAACTGGATGGCCAGGCGGTCAGTGACGCAGCGGAAAGTGGCCGGCTGCACCTCCCAGTAGGGCACAGGGTTATTGAAGAGGCTGATGCCGTTGTAGTAGGCCCGCTTGACTCCGAAGCCCACGGGGCAGAAGTCATTGACGCCCACCTTGGTAATGTTGTTGGTGTGCAGATAGACCACCTGGGGGCAGAGGGACGGGGCTCAGGCCCAGTGCCAGGGTGGAGGATTCACGCCCCCCCGCCGCCCCCCACCACCACGGCGCTTGGAATCTGGTCCAGCCTGGCTGGGCCAAGTCGAGGGTAGATAACAGCGGGCTTGGGTCCTCCCTCCCAGCTGAGTCCCACCTGGCCACCGCTTGGGGGTGCTTTCATTGTAGTGCTTGCCCTTTGGAGGGCCAGAATGTGATTCTTCCAAGGCTGGGGGCAGCAAACCAAGGCCTG
This sequence comes from Martes martes, assembly GCF_963455335.1. Lineage (NCBI taxonomy): Eukaryota > Metazoa > Chordata > Mammalia > Carnivora > Mustelidae > Martes > Martes martes. The sequence continues at coordinate 120,365,618 of NC_137897.1, read as the reverse complement.
GGTATGGGTGTCAGGTGGGTGTTGGGGGGATTTTCAGGTACTGGTGTGTGACCGGGGCCTGGGACGGGGGACCCAGACGTGGTGTGTGGTGGGTGGGAAGTGAGGGGCCTGGGGGTGTGAGTATCCGTGCACGGAAGATGGCACTTTGGGCTCTTGGGTGGTCTCTGGCCCTCTGTCCGAGTTTCCCAAACTCCAGGCCTGGCGCTGGGCAGCAGTCTCTCCCTCCAGAGACCCATAGGTGTGAGAGGAGAAGGAGCCAGCAGATGACCTCCTCTTCCTTCCAGTCCCCAGGGGTGCTTGCTTTTTAGCAACCCTTAACTTCCTGAAGCCCCTCTCTAGCGGAGGGACAGAGGAAGCAGGGGGGTGAGTGGGGGCGGTGGTGAGGCGCTCACGCTGCAACTGCGCCCTCTAGAGACAGAGAGGACACCGGCCGCTAGAGGGCGCGCTCAGCCGGGCCTGGGCCTCGCTGTGGCTGCTTCTGGACTGACCCCGTCTCCCGCGCCCTCACCCGGGCAGGGCTGGTCTGGGACTTGGCTCTGGCTGCACAGCCTGTGAGAATGGCGGGTGTCCTGGAGAGTGTGAATGGGCCGAGGAGGAGACTGGAAGCCAAGCCAGGGACAGGGGTCCCTGAAAGAACCCCAGGCACGACCCTGCACCTCCCCCATCAGTCTATTTCCTGCCCCAAGCTGAACCTATCTTGCCAAAAATCTGCCCACCTCCCATGGCCAGACTGCCCCCTGACCTCCCAGGCTCTGCCATGCCTTTCTGGTGTCCCACTCACCTAGGAACACTTGAGCTACGATATCTACCAGGCCAACTCCTGCTCACGCCTCACACTTCTCCGCCCGTGACCTGCCTTCCCTCCTTCCTCGGCACGGATCCTTGCGGTTACTTCTTTCCAGATGCGGAGGTGGAGGCAGGGAGGGCAGGAGGAGCTGGCCAGCCCACAGCAAGGTCCTATGCCATGCTGCCTTCCAGCAGCTGGTGCGGGGGCTGACACTCTCACCTGGAGGAGCTTGAGGTCCGGAAGGCCAGAGGGCACCTTGGACAGCTTGTTGTTGTCCAAGTGCAGCTCCCGCAGGGTGGGCAGGAAGCTTAGGCTGCCGTTCTCGATCATGCGGATCTGGTTGTGGCCCAGGCCCAACCTGCGGAGGGCAGGTGAGATGCACCAAAGGGCTAGAGGCGAAAAGAGCAGGGGGCATCGCACCCCGCTTGGACCCCCAGCACACCTGTACAGCTTGGAGTAGCGGAGCAGATCCTCCAGCTCGATGGCCTGGATTCTGTTGTGGTCCAGATGCAGCTCATTCAGGGTCTCGGGGAGGTCTGCCAGGAAGAGAGGGTGCTCTGATGGAGTGCAGGAGGGGAGGCCATGTGTGTGGGCTGGTCCTTATGTGGGGGGGGGGGGCAGACATGAGCACAGGACTACCAAAGCCCTCCCTGAGTTGACTGATGGTTCCAGATGTCACCAGCCCCCCGCCCCCCATCCGTGCCATCTGTGCCATGGAAGCCTGACAGTGTGGGGGAAAGGGGCCACCTTCCTACCTTTGGGGATGCCGGTGAGCTTGGCCTCAGAGATGCGAAGGTAGTTGAGTTTTAGGCCATCGAAGGCTCCAGGCTCAAAGCCACTATTCTCCAGAGGGTTCCCGCCCATCTCTAGGAGAGAGGCCCTGCTCAGTCCCGGTGCCAGATCTGGGCGGCCGCCCGCACAGCCCCAGGTCCTGTGGGCTTCCTGGCTTGGGCTGGCCCGGTGGGCCCTGGTTCCCCAGTTGCCCCTGAAAGCAGCTCTGCTACGTTACGGGGCTGATTGCAGACTCCTGACTGTTCAAGACCATTACCTCCCAAGGGTGCTGGGAGGTAGGGGCAAGGCCTCCGGGGGTAGGGGAAGCAGTAGGAAAGGGAGGGGAGCCAGAGGTCAAGGTGGGGCCCCACCCCAGCCTGCTCAGCTCCTCTGGCTGGGTCCCGGATGGTCCCCGGCTGGCTGGCCCTCTTCCTTCCCTCTCTGTGGTCCCCAGGTTTCTCTTCATCCTGCTGAGGCAGCCCCGGGGCAGGCTCCCAGAATGTTCTCTGAGGCCCACCAGGCTGCAAGAGGCCCCTGTCGCGAGTGCCCCCTGCCGGCCGCACTCACCTATGCAGTTCATGTGGCGCAGCCCGCTGAACACGCCCTTGGGCACCTTGCGGATGCGGTTGTCGTGGATCCGGAGCTCCACCAGGGAGCTGGGCAGGTTGGGAGGGATCTCCACCAGGTGATTCTTGGAGATGTAGAGCTTCTGCAGCTTCCGCAGGGGGCCGAAGGCCTTCTCGTGGATCTTGGAGATCTTGTTGTTCACCAGGACGAGAGCCTGGGACGGGGAGGGTGTGACGAGTGAAGGCGCCCGTGTCCCCCCCCACCACACACCCCGCCCTCCTCACTTTCTCCCTCCCTTGCCTACCCACCCTGGGCTGCCGATCAGTCGGGGCTGCCAGCGCAGCCTCAAGGAGGTCCCCCGGGCCCGGCTGTGCCATTCCTGCCTCGCACAGCACCCCCCTTCTCTGAGCCTCAACTTCCCTCCTTGCACCCTGGCTATGACGAAATCTGTCCTCCTCAGGTCGCTGCGATGCCCCGATACAATGGAAAGTATTCAGCCGCGAAGGGAACTGGGCTGAGCAGTTCTGCCCTGGGCTTATGGCCGCTACGGCTGTGGACATCCTGGCAGGGGACCTGGGACCTGCAGCTGTGCAGACTTTTTGCGGGACTCCATGGGCCCCCAGGCCCCTCTCACACTGCACACGTGCGTGCACACACCCACAAGCACCCAACTCGTTGGGGGAAGACGGTCCACCTCCTCAAACCCCTCAGGGCCGGGCCGGGCTTACATAGAGGTGCTGGAGGCCTTTGAAATCGTCCCTGCGAAGTTCGGAGATGTCATTATTCTGCAGATCCAGCAGTGTCGTGTCGGGTGAGATCTCCTTGGGCACAGCCTTCAGACCTGGGGCCAGGGCCACCGTCCCCCGCGTGAGTGACTCTGGGCACGGGGCCGCGCACTCGCACACACGCACACGGACACGCGCGCAGGGACTCTACCACAGAGGAAGGCCCTTCCCACTCCCTGCCCGCCTGCACCCGGACAGCTGGACACCGTTCCGTGTGGAAACAAGGATCCCCGAGCTGGTGTGGGCTCACCCCGCCCTGGACCCCACCCTCTCAGGCTCCTCCCGCAGGACGGACCCGTGTCTCCTCGGTGGGAGGAGGCCTGCGCCTTCATGCACCCGTTCCCCCCTGGTCCCGGGACTGACCCAGGTCAGAGCACTGAACAACCCGCAGGTGGCAGTGGCAGCCGAAGGGACACATGGCGCTGAAGGTGGGCGTGAGGGAGTCCAGGTCCGGGACCCCTGATGTGGTCTCAGCGCCTGAAGCCTCCTCATCATTCAGCATGGGCAGCGCGTCGTCCAGGGCGAAGTCCCAGAAACCCTTCTGCTCGAAGGGCAGGGCCTGGCTCACGGCCAGCAAGGATGCCAGGAGCCACAGGGGCAGCATGGTGGGCATGCCTGGGAGGAGGAAGGGGCTGTCAGGAGGGCCCAGCTGGCACTCAGCACTTGGCACTCGTACCTGCTCTCCGGGCCCCGTCCCGGCAAACCTCCAAACGCCAGCAGCTTAGGTTCCACGGACCTCAAGGTAGGAGCGGCAGGAAAGGGGGCAGCAGAGCGAGTGGATGTGGGCAGGCAGGGACCCCTCGTTCTGCTCTCCTCTGATCCCAGGCACGATGCTGGCTTTCATGGGCGATGCATCGTCTTGCCAGTCGGTGAGTTGGCAGCGCTAGCCCCCTCCCCCGCTGTCCCCCACACACCACTGAGTCAGCTGGCGGCCTGCCCCAGGGTGGGTTGGTCAGTGAGGGGAACGAACGGAGTGGAGGAGGCGGACGGAGGACGGAAAGGCAACTAACTCTTCGCCCCATACTGGCCTTGAAGAATTTGGGTTTGAATTGTGGCTCAGGACGATGTGGGCACAGTCAGCACTGAGCTAGACCACCATGAGTCACTTCCTTCCCTGCCTGAGCTCCCCCCTTGCAGCACACCCACATTTTTCGAAGAAAAGTCAAGAGGCCAAGACACCAGGCTGGGCACGCGGGGCTGAGACCCAGGCTAGCCCCGGAGGCGGTGCGGTGGGGGGAGAGAGAGAGAGTAGGGGCAAAGTCGTTGAGGGGAGGGGGCACGGCCCCACCACCCTCCCCATTGCTCCCCAGAGCTTCGGCACCTTCTCCTGGCCCCCAACACTTCACCTGGCGTGGCCTGCAGAGCCCCAGGGCTCGCACTTCAGCTCCTGCCTGCCTTCTGCCCGTGGCCCAGCCCCCTGGAGAGGCCCCCAGAGGGGACCAGGCTCCTGCCAAGGTGGCAGGCGGGCTCAGGCTTGTGTGAAGTCTCCCCCAGGCTGGGCAGCGGGGTGGGCGTGAGGGGGAAGCTGTCCTGCCCAAACCTGTCCCAGGGGCCTGTCTTTCCCCACCTCTTTCCTTCTCCCATGCAGTGGCCGCCTGTGCGAAGGTCCCACCAGCCTCACCTACCCAGACCTCCCGGGACAGTCCCAGCAGCCTAATCTCCCTGTTTGTTACACAGGCACAAGCGGGCCTGCCCTGATTCCCGCCCAGACTCTGGTGTCTGGGGTTCTTCTGGGGGCATCTGTGGGCGGTGAGACTGGCCGGGTTCCAGGGGCTCCCTGCAGACCCACACCGGGCCCCACCCCAGGGAGACCCTCCTCACTTGGGGCCCATTTTGGATAGGGGAGGGGCTGTGAGGGGCTTCAGTGGGGTTGGGTGACCCCTGAGCCTCCCTGCTGGGTGGAAACGTGGAAGGGGTCTCCGGGGAGCGGAGGACCCTGCCTGCTGCATTCCTGGGCCAGCCCAGCTGGTGTGGGGCTGGGCTGGCTGATGCGGGCTGCCCGCCGCCCCCCTGTCCCCGAAGCTTCCCGACCAGCAGGCTGGGGGTCTAGCACCACTTCTGGGTCTAGGCACAACTGCTCTATGCTCCGGGTTCCCATCCAGCCCAGTCTTGCCACCCCCTTTCACACTCAGGCACCCCCTTGGTGGGTCATGGAGCTTGCCCTGGCTCCCACCGTGCCCAAGGACAGAGCAGGAGAGCACCCAGGGCTGCGGTGTGCTTGGCTGGTGGAGGTCACGGACCCAGGACATGGTTCAGTGGACTCAGCTGGGCAGCCAGCCCCAGAGCGCCCCTAGCAGCTCCCAACAGCCCTCCTGAGTGTGGCCCGCAGTGACAAGCGCAGAGAAGCTGCGTGCCTGTCCCAGGTCACACAGCAAAGTAAGGACCCCCATGTCCGGGGGGAGCACCCAGTCTGCCTAGCTCCTTCAAGCCCCAACACCCCACGATCATACCCCAGGTTCTGCCAGCCCCAGACTGGCCAGGCAGGACCCAGGGGAGCCCCCAGAAGGTTACGGGACCAAGTAGGGAGAAGGCCCTGTGCTTGCCTACCTGGGCAGTGTGTCCCTCCTTCTTCCCCTGATTCTGCGACCTCCAGGGCAGAGCAGGGTAGGCCTGGGCCGCTGCTTGGGGCCCTCGCCTGGGAGCCACTGGACACCCAGAGATGGGAGGAGGAGGAGTGGTGGGAGAGAACAGGAAGGGGCGGATGGAGGCAGGAGAGCAAGATGGAATGGGAGAGAGGGACCCCTGCCAAAGCCGCTACCTCACAGGCGGGATGAGTCAGGCCTGGACCGCCCAGTGGGAGACTTGGAAGGCCTTGGGAGGCACAGTTCACCTGGATAGGTGGGGGTGGCTGGGGTGGTCTGGCCAGGCACAGGGAGGCTGTGGGGAGAGGTGGACAAAAGCAGGCCTCTTGCGGCCTGTCAGGTCTGGGGACGGCTGGGGGGGGGTCTCTGCAGGGAATCTCAGCCCCCATATCTGGCCCTCCCACCAGACTAGAGGATGGACGGCACTGGGGAGGCCATCCAGGGAAGCTGGCCACCCCCGCTCCACATGGGCTCCCGGGACCTGCCCCAGGGGGACGGGGGCTGTAGAGGAGATGAATCAGCTCAGACCAGCTGTGCCTGATGTCACTGTGTCTGGGGGCCACGGAGACACGGAGCCGCGGCCCCGGGCTCCCGCACGGGCTCACTTGTGGTGGGAGGGCCTAAGGCTGAGGGCTTGGAGGCCCTCCACCTGGGGCCCTGTGACAGAGGCTGAGGACAAGGTGGGGCTGGCTCTCCCGCCGCCCGCTCCCGGCCGGGCGCAGGCCGTGGACAGGCTGGCAGGGTCGGGGCTGGGCAGGCTTCCCAGCAGAGCCTCGTTTCCACTCCAGGAGCTGGCAGCAGATGCAGCGGGTAGAGTCGCCCAGGGAGGAGGGGGCTGGCTGGACAGTGGACCCAAGGGGGTGTCCCGGAGGACTTCACGGCGGGTCTCGAGCGCCATCGAAGCGTGCTTGGAGCTTGCTGGACCCCTCCCCCTCCGAGCAGAGGGAAGAAGTGGTCATGACCATGAGGCCTCCGGCCCGGTGCCCACAGGTGTGAGCAAGGGAAAAGGCCGGGCTTCCCGGAGCCCGCGCCGCCAGCCCCATAGGGCCTTCCTTGTCTAGCCCTCTGAAAGCCAGCGCAGTCCTCCGAGCGGGGCTGCTCCCGGTCAGCGCCAAACACGACGCATTGGCAGCCTCTGAGAACATGGAGGGGCCGTGCCAGGCATTCAAGCCAGGCCAAGGGCGGCGGGAGCAGGGCTCAAGGTCTGGTGCACCCTGGGAGCTTGCTTGCAGATGTGTGGCCCGCCGCTGCCAAGTCGCAGGCGCCGGACACTGTCCCGAGGCCTCAGCCCAGGGCGTCTGGCCCCACTGAGCAACCCAACCTGAACTCTGGTGTGCACACCACCGTCTACCTAGCCCTGCCAAAGCCCTAGGACTACGTGGATGCAGAGGGGTGGGAGGGGGACAGGCAGCACAGGGCACCCCCCCCCCACTTTCCTCTGTCCACCAAAGCCCTCAGGGACCAGCTTCAAACAACAGGCTACATTCCCAGCTGCTCCTTGCCACCCTCCCGGGCCCCACCGACCGTCGACAGCATGTAATCTTCACTTGGGTGCCAAGCAGAGAGAGGGGACATGTGCCCCCGCCATGGGTCTGCTGAAGCTTATGCAGGGCCGTGTGTGTGAGGGGGTGACGTGGGAGGAGCTCGTGGCTGGAGTGGGGAAGGGGCAGGCCCCGAGCCCCACGTCGTCTGCATCTGCTCCTTCCTGCCATGGCCCCGGCCCCCCGGGGGGACTGGACATGAGGTGGGCCCCGGGCTCTGTCAGCCTTCGGGGAGAGCTCCGACCTGCCAGTGCCAGTTGCGGGCTGCAGGGAGTCAGCAGGGAGCCGGCCCATCGGCTGCAGGGGGCTGGTCCCGGGGAGCTGGCAGGGCGGCCGGTGCTGGCTCGCCAGACCTCACCAGACCTCTCTCCCCTCCGTACTCAGGAAAGCCATCCACCCCTCCCCCACTCTGCCTGGAAACCTCTGGAAAGCAGGAGGGTCAAACTGCTGGCCAGGAGTCAGGCAGCAGGTGACCCAGGTCAGCTGAGGGTCCTGAGTTTCCGGGTCCTCTCACACGTGTCCCTCCTTCTCCTGCCACTCACTGAAGAGACCCTGAGCTCCTCCTCAGCACGTCTGGATTGTTTGAGGAAGAGGGTGGATGCTATCGTCTCCTGGAAATGGGGCAGGGGATTTAAATGATCTCTTAACAAACAACCCCCCCACCCCAAAAGACCCAAGGAAGAAAGCGGTGTTTTTACCACTTGGTGAATAGGTAAACTGAGGCTCAGACTTTGCCCAAAACTCTTGCCCAAGGTCACTCAGTAAGGAAACGGCAGAACTGGACTCCACTGTCAGTCTGTCTGTCTACCCGCCCATGTGCCTGGCCCCATCCTCCGTCATTGCCGGCTGTGCCACAGGTCCCAAAGCCACAAGACCCTGTACTCCCTAGGCTGTGCGGGGCGCTGGATCAGCCTCTGGGTCCCTGGAAAAGACTCCCGAGCAGCTCCCTCAGCTGAACTGGGAGGTGATGCTGCGGGAAAGCTGGGCCCCGCTCTGTGGGCCCACTGCCCCCTTGCTTGCCACCCCACGAACCCTCCGGCAACACGGGGCCCCTCTCTGACCACCACCAGCGGTAGCTCCCCACCGCGTGCAGAGCCAGCCGCTCCTCCGTGGCCCCAGCACAGCCGCCAGGCGCTTGCTCCAGGTCGGCGGGGGCATGGAAGAGCCATCGTCCCAGCCAGGCCGGGGAGCTCCCCCGGAGCATTTTCCGTCCTAGCAGGCACCAGACCCCACAGGGAGAGGTTCCCAGCCTGGTTCCCAGAGCCTGGCGTCCCACCTGCCTTGCTCCCTGGCTGGGCCAGGCCAAGTGAGGTCCTTCCCTCCCAGGGTTTCCGGCAGCCCCTTCCCTGCACCGGGTTCCCTGTTCTCCTCCAGGGGATCGGCTGGGGGTGGGAGCCAGCTGTCTGTAGTTGGCCCAGGAGGCCCCTGCAGGGGCTCCCCCCGTGCACACCTCCGTTCGGCCAGGAGGCCTCCGAGGCCCTGGTGGACCATAATCAAGGGCGAGTGGGGACTCAGGCTGCAAGGAGCTCAGAGTCACACCGGCCTCCGGTCTCCTGGGAGTAGGGCCGCCCTCTGTCTCTGTCCTTCGAGTCCTGCTTCTGTTCCCCAAACCCCAAATCCCGTAGCCACTCGGGCCTGTGGATGCTGTGTTCCACTTGGCCATCCAGCCCTCAAGGGGCAGATGGTGGGAGAGAAACGGGGGAGCTTAGAGTCACAGAGCCCCGCAGCTCAGCCCCAGGCTGATGTTTGCGGATTCTGGCCTTTGGCTGCCGTGGCCCAGGAGAGCTGAGTGCTAGGAGACTGGGTAGAGACCCCAGCCCCTTAAAGCCGAGAGATGTGTTACCACAGGGAGGGGCTGCTGAGTCATCTGCGTTCTGGCCCCTCCGGAAGGCCCGAAAGCCATGATGTTGCTCTGTAGGCTGCCGTGGGAACTGACGCTGCTGGGCCCCAGGCGAGAAGGCGTCCTCCACGGCCGCCCCGTGGACCGCCCCGATCCAGAGCAGGGCGGTTGGTGGGGACAGCAGAAGCCAAATGGGGTGGCTCTGGGGCGGCTCCCAGGAGCCTGGAATCCCAGAGGCGGTGAAGGAGCCCCTGGCGGGAGGGCGCTGGGGCTGAGGGCTCCAGGTGAGGGGGATGAATCCCAGCCACCCACCCCCTGGAGGAGGTGGCCCCTAGGGCCCCGCCCCACGCCCACCCCAGGGGCCACTGGGAGACTGGCCTGACCACAGGGCTGGCCTGCGAGCTTTAATGGGCCTCAGGCCCCGGGGGCAGGACCGAGCAGACACCCTCCCCATTCCCCCAGCGCAGCACCCCTGCGGGCCGGCCCCCTACTGCCTCCCTCTAAGGTGGGATTTACAGAAGGCGTCCTGTGGGTGATCGAGCTGTGGGCCCCAGTGTCTGAGCAGAAGAGGACAGGACGGAGGGGAGGGGTACTAATTGACACTGGGGTCAGCTGACAGGAGGGGGCAAAGCCGCCAGGACCCTGCCTTTAGGGGGAGCTCTTGCTCACACCCCGCCCCCACAACTCCACGGCTCACAAGGAGGGTGCCTGGGAGAGCCACCATCACTCCTCCAGTCCCTCAATTTGAGCCAAGCCCTTGGGCTGGCACCATTGGGGCCATTGGGGCCTCGCACCATTGGGGCCAACAGGTGTGGCAGAAGGCAGGTCCGGGCAGAGATCAAACTCTCTTACCCTGGGGTGACCGATGAGGAGGGTGGGCAGGGAGTCGTGGTGGGGGTGGCAAGACGTTTCTTACAATCAGGGGTGTTGGAAGGTCCCCACAGACGTGTAAGACAAACGACCCAGCCGCCCAGCAGATGAGGCTCCAGAGGCCCTGAGGCTGGGGCTGGGACCATCTGCGGGGGGAGGGGGGCGGGGAATGGGGGCAGGGTGGACGCCACCTGGGCCATTGCCTGCTGCTTGTGTGCCCCAGGGGGCTCCTGGGAGACTGCTGCTCTCTCATGCCACAACTGTGTCCCCAGGCAGGTAAGGACAAGTGACCGCTGGGACAGTCCTGTCCTGTGCTGTGCTGACTCCACAGGGCTTCTCCAGGGAGTGGAAGAGGGATGGCAGTGGGCGGCCCAGGAATCATGGGAGCTGGGAGAGATGGGAAGCCCTATTGGAAGGTTCTGCCCTCTTGTGGGGACTTGGCACTGGCGCCGGATGGGATGCCCCGGGGTCTCTCAAACACCCCTTTTCCTCCTGGCCTTCCTCGTTTATGCTCCTCCAGCAGGCCAACTTTCTGGGCCCCTGAAATGAGCCTGCCCAGAACTGTCCCCAGCCCATCAGTGAAAAAGCTGGGCTTCAGGCTCCGCATGTACAACACGGGCACACGGGTCCCTGCTCCAGGGCAGGGCACAAAAGCGGTGGCATGGTTAATGCCCACTGTGACCTGGGTTCTTAGGGCTTAAAGGCAGGCCAGTGGGCGGGCGGGGGGCAGGCTCCCAGTCTGCTCTCGCCGTCCAGTGCGGTGCCTTCCTTTCGATGCACCCCCACTGTCCCGCCCCGCGGGGCTACCCCGCACTGCCCAACCGTAGCCAGACACGGGCGGCTTTCACATGAAGGGGTTAGGGCAGCCAGTGTCTCAGGGAGCGGAAGGCCCCGGCAGCTGCATGCGTCGTCCAGGAGGCACTCCCCTGCATGGCCGCGGCCGCCCGCGCGCCTTCTCTTTCCACACCAGCCCTGGCCCTGCAGGGACCTCCCCGGGAAACTTCCTTGGCGCTGAGGGAGGCCTGAGCATCTCCAGCCTGTCTCAACGCCGGTCAGTCTCTACAGGGTGGAGGGCGTGGAGGCAGGAGCGTGCTGAGGACTGGTCATATCTGCGGCCAGAGTGGCCCTTAACAAACATGGTTCGAGAACAGTCTCCCTGGCCTGAAGGAGATCTGCCCTGCCCACCCTAACCCACCACCCTGCCCTAGAGTACCCTGGGCCTCCTGCTCCCCTCCGCAGAACCGTCTTGGGCAACCCTGATGGACCAGTGCCCGAGCCGCAGCCCCACCCTCAGAGCCCTGAGGGGGGTGCTCCCATCCCCCAACTCTCCAGGGCACTTGGTGACACGTGCACAGAGCTCTCTTCTGCCTTGCTCCTCTCCTCGGTCACTTGGCAGTCCCTTCAAGGTGCCAGCCATCTTGGGAACTTGCAGGTCAGGGACCAGTGGACCTGTCACCTCCCACTCCAATCCCCATGCCATGCAGTTGGCCACAGGTTGTCATTATCAGTGCCCAAGTGAGGCTTCCCTGGGTGGTACGGCGTCGATAGCCAGGGCTTGTCAATCAGGAGCCCTGGGTCCTGGCCCCAGCTTTGCGTCGGACTTGCTGTGCAATTGTGGGCAGGTTCCTGCCTGTCTCTGGGCCTCACTTGTCCCCTTTGTACAATGGAGGGAGTGGGAGTGAGACCAGCAGGGGCTACTCCTTCCCTCCCAAAGCACTTTGGGAGCAACCCTGCAGCCACGCTTTTGCTTCCCACCTGGGGCTCTCCCTCCAATCCGGATGGCCCCATGCACCAGTCTGTGGGGGCTGCTTTTGGGGGACAGAGCTCTTGAACCTCACTGATCCTTAAAGGCACCCATGCTGGGACAACGATGTCCGAGTCTGGACATCGAGGGGTAAGTCTGTGGCCTTACCCCTCCCCAGGGTCCCCAGAAGCCCTCCAGGGCCCCAAGGCAGGCCTGCCCAGGCTAACATGGCCCAGTTGCCTGCGTTTCTCTCCGCCCACCCTTCCCCCCCCCATTCTGAGTCTCAATCCAAGGAGGTCCTGGGGATAGGCAGAACAGAGCCACCCAGCCAGCCGCACCCAGGGACCCTGTGGCCAGGGCCATGTGGACCCACCCCTCACTCAGGAGGAGGTGGAGGAAGGGAATTGGCCTGTGGGTTAGGCTGCCTGGAGTGTGCCGGGGAAACCAAGTCTCTGAGCCCACCCCAAGGACTAGGCGGGCCACAGGAGTGCAGGGAGTTCTCGGGGACTCAGGGACTCTGAGTGGAGGAAGAGGGCTACTGGCAGAGCTGGGATGCCAGCCACCCAGCCATGCCAGGGCCATGCTCTGGGGGGGGCAGTCAAGGGGGAAGAACCCAAGAAGGAGGCAGGGAGGGCAGGCAGGCAAAGCAGACAGTGTTGCTGAGTGAGGCCAGAAGGGAGAGGAAAGGGGGGCAGAAAGTGCAGAAAGGGGCAAGGACTAAGGGAGCCGCAGGGCAGCGACGAAGTGGTGTGGGCCAGGAGCCTACAGCATTGGCGTGGGAATTGTGGGGACCGCAGGCAGCCTGGGAGTAGGAGAGGGAGGTAAGTGGGTGACAGGGACAGGGGTAGGGATGTGGAGGGGTGGTGTGGGGGCCGTAGGGACAGGGGGCATCTCCAGGACGGTGAGAGGGCAGCGGAACCAGGGATGAGACAAGGAGGGGACAGCAGGGACAACGGGGGCTGGCGTGGGGGCCCTACCTGGGGAGGACAAGCGGCCGGGCACAAGCTGGCTAGTTGGCAGGCTTGGGTGTCAGGCAGTCAGTGCGTCTGTCCGTCTCTGTTGGGCCCTCTGAGAGCGGCTGCTCACTCCCGGGCAGTTGGTGGAGAGAGGGAGACAGAGGCGGTGGGAGGGAGGCTAAAGGCTGGGCGGGCTGGGCTGGCCGACAGGGAGGGGACGACGGCAGGAGGGGGCGGGGAGGGAGGAAAAGAGGGAGGGGGGTGGTGGGGCGGAGAGGGAAGGAGAGAGGGAGGGAAGAAGGGAGGGAGGGGGCAGGCCTCCAGGCCCCCCTGGAAGCTTCAAAGGGAGCAATTTTCTTGTAGACGGCTGGGCTGGCGTCCCCCCACCCCCCGCCCCAGGCGCATGGGGAAGGGACACACTCACTCACACAAGGACCCTTGGTGTCTCTGGGCAGGCACAGCCTTAGATAGTCAAACTTTCCACTGCCCAGATAGGGACACTGAGGCCCAGAGAGGGGCGGGAACTGGCAGAAAGGGAAGGGAGGAGAGGGGGAGGCGGCCTGTGCTTGCTGGTCCCGCGAGTGGCCCCTGGGATCCTGTCCTGAGCCCGCCCAGAGCCTCCTGAGCGAGGAGGTGGTTCTCCGCAGTCAGGGAGGCAGCCGTTGTGCGTTTCTGGAAGGGCTGGATGAGGCTCCCAGGTACTCTGGCCATCCCAGCCCCCTACCCCACTCATCTTTTTTCCCTCAAAAAGAGGACTGCTCTTCTCCGTGGGAACTCGAGATGCGACTCAGCTGGGCACTGACGGGCGTCACAGAGTCACAGACGAGCCGAGAGCGGGAACGCGCGTCATCTTTCTTTGCTCCATCCGCGGTCCCCCGGGAGCCCGTGAAGGCTCTGTGGGTGGGCGCTTCCTCAGGGCTGAGCCCTGTGCCGGCCGCTGACAGGGGCGAACCGGGCCTCTGCCTCCCAGGCAGAGGCCGCCGTCACCCACAGCCCCGCGCGAGCACTGGGAGCCCAGCTGCCCCTGGGTCTAGAGCCCAGGGCCCTAGCAGCCTGTCCGGCGGGGTCCCCTTCCTCCCCTGGTCTGTGCACCCAGCATGCAGCCGGGCCGGGCCACGGCCGGCCTCCGTCCCGGGCCGACACCGCACTGAGGAAGGCTCCCACGGGCGAGGGGAGGGTTTCCCCAGAGCCAGAAAGCGAGGTGGGGAGCAGCGCTGAGGTCCGCAAAGGAAACAGAGGGAAGAAAGTAAAGGCGGGCGAGGAGCTGCGACGACAGGCTCCCCAGACAGGCCCTGAGATCCAAAGAGAAAACTGCACGGAGAGACGACAGGCTCCCCAGGCAGAAGCCGAGGGAGGTGAAGGACAGGTGGGTCGAAGAAGGGCGAACAGGGGTGAGCCTTGCAGGTCCTGCCCACCTGGCCTGCTGTCCAGAGCCGCGTGTGGGTGGGGTCTAGAAGGTTCTGCCTGGGGATGTGGCTGGGCCCGGATCCCCTTCCAGGCGCAGCAGCATCAGTTCAGCGCCCTCGGCTGAGGACCCGAGACACAGGGTGTCCTGATCCAGTTGTGGTGCCCGCCTACAAGAAGCTTCCAGGCCAAGGAGAAGGGAGATGCGGGCAAAACAGGGTCTGGGCGGGGAGCTCTTGTTTTCACGGGTGAGGCGGCTTGGGACCTGGAGACGGGAGAGAACACATGACCTTGCAGACAAGGGGAATCGTTGTCTGCTTGTTTGTTTGTTTTTCACTGTTTATTGGCGACCCACTCAAACGTCTCTGGCCGTAGGAGGCCTATGTCGTAGAAGCCCACGAAGCCTCACTGAGCTTCGCCGTCCCCAGTCGCAGCGGCCCCGCCATCGCACTCTGTGAAAGGAGCGCGTCACAAAAGACGTGGTGTGATTCCACGTGAAACACCCAGAATAGGCAAACCCATAGGAACAGTTACCCTCTTAGGGCCAGGGGGTAAGGGTCGGGGGGGTGGGATAGAAGGTGACAGCTGAAGACATCAGTTTTCTTTGCCAGCTGAGGAAAGTGTTCTAAAGTTGACATTGGCCATGTTGCACACTGAACATGCTAAAAACCGCTGAATTGTATATTTTATTTGATTTTTCTAAAGATTTTGTTTATTTATTTGTCAGAGAGTGAGAGGGAGCGAGAGCACAAGCAGGGAGAGCTGCAGGCAGAGAGAAAGGGAGAAGCAGGCTCCCCACTGAGAGGGGAGCCCCAGTGGGGCTCGATCCCAGGACCCTGGGATCATGACTCAAGCCGAAGGCAGACGCTTAACCCACTGAGTCACCCAGGGGCCCTGAACACTACATTTTAAATAAGTGAATTTTATGGCATGTGAATTATATCTTAATAAAGCTCTTTCTAAAAAGGAAAAAAAAAACCCCACCATGTAAGACATGCCCATTGTCCCAAGGAGCCTTTAGCTGCAACTGAGGCCCCACCTGGCCTTGTGTGCCCGCCCCTGCCGCCCTCCACTGGCCCTGCACTGCTCCGGGGGCTGGGACCCCAGGAGCCAACACTCACGTCCTTGGCCTCCAGGAGTCCCAGTGGTGGTTGGAGCTCTGCTGGGGAAAGGCACTCTGGGGGCCCCGGGGCTGAGCTCTGAGCCCTGTGGGGAGGAGGGGGCGCTCTTGTTTCTTGCCTTTCTAGGCCACACCCAGCACCAGAGGTTCAGAAGGGCTTCCTGGAGGAAGTGACTTAAAGTATACAAGAGAAAAAGGAGGAAAGAGGAACTTTGGCAGTGAAAGGACTGGCACACAGCGAGGAGTAGCGGGGAGAGAGTATCATCCCAGTTAGGTGGGGCAGCCTCAGTGTCCCCTGCACAGTGCACAGCCCTGGAGGTGTTGGTGCCGGCCAGGTGCACCCCCAGAGGGAGCTTGGGGGTGACAATGGGGGATGCATCTGGGGCAATATTTCCGTAAATACAGCTCTTGCGCCTGGAAGGCTCTCGTGTCTGTGGTTTGCAGTCTGTCACTGAGTCACTCGGCCGGCCTGGCCCTCTAATTTGGGGGCCACTCCCAGACCAGCCAGGCAGCACCTCAGTTCTCTCTCCCCAAGCCTCCGCTTTCCCCCACGAGCCCAGGAACAACGTGAACCCCAGCTGGGAGCAGCCCGTCCTTGTGGCCCCCTGCCCTCTGGCTTCCCCAGGCTGGGAGGAGGCCGCAGGAGGCAGGGGAGGGCAGGCATGGAGGGCAAGGCCGGAAGGAAGTGCAGGCACTTCCTGAGGCCCCCAGGCTTTGAGGAGGCCCGCGCAGCTGTCTTAGCTCCGCAAGAACACGTGGTACACGGGGCTGGCCAAGTCTCGGGGGTCAGCGGGACTGTGAGAGGCGGAGCCCAGCCTCGGCCACACGAGCTCGTGGGGGACGAGGGCCCTCTCCCAGCATGTGCTGGACCTCTGCGACACCACCAGACAGGCCCCCAAAGCCCGAGTCTGGACACTTTTCTCAAAGGGCTGCGGAGGGCTGGCCCAGCCTGCTGGGTCCCTGCTCAGAGCATCCGGCCCTCCCCTCGCTGCCCCAGCCCGCTCCCCAGGAGCCAGCCTAGAGCCCCAGAGTGCAGGGAGGGTGCGGGAAGGTCGCAGGGTGGGGGAGTAGTCGGGAGACAGGAGGGCCAGCGAGGGCAAGGCGACAAGGGTGTGAAGACAATGGGGCGTCTGCTGGATGGTAAGGAGCTGAGAGGAGGGGAAGGCAGGCTGCTAAGGGGCTGTGGGGGGGCTCCTGGGGCAACCCAAGCCCGTTGCCATCCTGTGTGCCTCTGTGTGAAGGGCCCGGAGTCAGCCGCAGCCTGTCCCCAACAGCTGGCTTGCAGCTGTGTGTGCCCTGCCTTCGAAGTTGGCGGGGGGGTCCGGGAGAGAAGCAGGGCACACGGCAGGCAGGCTTCAGGTCATGGCCCCCCTTTCAGCAGGAAACCCTGCCTCTGGTGGGGCTCCCTGGAGTGTAGAGTCTGGAAGCCTGGGACGTGGCCCCCCAGGTCAAGGTCCAGGGGCTTGAAAGGGGCCCCTACCGAGGCGACAGCAATTGAGAGAGCTCCCCCTGAGCTCCAGCCCACCCAGCTGCTGGTCCCATGAACCTCTGCCAGCCCCCCTCTCCAGCCTTCCTGGCCTCGCTGCTGGGCTGCGTCTGCCTCTACACGTCGTCGCCCCTCCCGCCACGCCCCCCCCCCCCGGCCGTTCTTCCTGGTTCCTCAGTCCTTCCTCAGATCTCCCGTCTGTCTCTCTGTCCCCTCCCTGGGCACCGAGTCTGGCCCGCCCTGACGCACGTGCTACCAGACCAGAAGCCACACCGTCAGGCTTCTCCCAGCACATCCTGGCTTCTGTGCTCAGGGCGGGGCCGCGGAACAGGGAGGAGCCCAGCAGGGTCGCAGCTCAGACATGTATGGAGGTCACTTCTTGAGCAAGTGACCCCACCCAGAACTTAGCCAAGATCTGAGAGGGCCCTCGAGGCTCCTGGGCACCGCGGCCCCTGAAGCCAAGCCAGCATCTCCAAGTTCACGGCCTCACATGTAGGCCTCACTCACAGTCTGCCGGCCTCAACCACTCCCAATCTCCACACCCTCAGTGACGGGTCAGCGACTGTGGGGGAGCCAGGCGCGTTGTCACCAGGGAGCAGCGCCTCCTACCTGGAGCGTCCTTGGAGGCTAGAGTCAAACATGCGGACATTCGGACATTTGGGAGCCCTGAGGTAACATACCTAACTGGGCTCAGGAGACCATCTGGGTGCAGGGGGCTGGGAACCATCCCCAACGAGGCCACCCTTTGGACAGACCCAAGAGGGAGCCGAGCGGCGGCCGAGTGTGCCGAGCCTCCACTCTCTGGAGTGTGCTAACCCTAGTGCTGATAGCCAAGGTGTGGCCAGTGAAAGCTGGCACTCTCCATGCCACAACTTTTTTTGACCTTCCCCTGAGGACATAATCACACAGCGGCTCTCTGCCCCAGGCCGCCAGGGCTGTAATTTCAGGGCCCAGAGGGGTCTCCACGGAGGCGGGGCCTGTGTCTAGCTATGTTTAGCGAGGCCTGGTCTGGGGTGTGGCTAGATGCGGGAGGCATCTCTGGGCTGTCCGAGAAGCCGGGGAGACTCAGGGAGGCCATGAGGCGCCCCGGCACCCTCATGGTCTTCCCCCCGGGGGGGGCCAGCCCCCAGGAGCGCGCCTGCCTCTTCCTGCCGCCTGCCGGGCCGGGAGGCTCTGGTGGGGGCTGTGTGGAAGGACAGGCACAGGGGCGGGGGCCGGGCAACCAGTGTCTCTTGGGTTGGCCCTGCGTGGCTGCCGTCTTGGCGACTGCTGCAGGGATAGGGGCGGGGGGGGGGCAGGGCCTGGGGCGCCCCATGTTAGACACAGCCTGGCTCCTTCCTGAGCCTGTTTCTCCTGGATGCGGGGGGGGCTCGACCCGGAAGCAAACGCGCGGAAAGCTGGCAGGGAGCCTGGCGGCGGAGCGGGCAGGCTGGCCCTCAGCGGTGGTAGCTAGGGCTGGAAAGGAGTAGGCAGGCTGGAGAAGAATTTGGAAGCTGATGGCCAGGCCTCCGGGACTGTGGCTGGGAGGGGAGGGCAGAGATACAAGGTTCTGCTGAGGTCCTGGAAGGAGACGTCGGTGCAGCCCCAACTGGTACACGTCTTCTTCCCGTCCCCATTTTCTACAATGGCACTTGTTGGCTTATGTGTCCCTTTCCTGGTACCCGCTGTCCTTACCCTCCGAATCCCCTCCCTCCCCCTACCTCAGTACCCCTGTCTCCACCTGAGGGCTGATGAGTGAGCAGCGGGTACAGGGTCAGGGACACGGGTGGAGAAGGGCTACAGGACGCACACATCCTGCGCTCGCTGCCCTGGCTGGGGCTCTGTCTGGGGACATCCCACCGGGGCCATACTAGGCTGCCTGAACCATCTCCCCTCTAGGACGGAAGCCCCCTGGCCTGCGGCTGCTGACTACCTGCCGTGAGCTCCTGGCCCTCACAAGAGAGTTGTACTCTTTGCACGGCAGCCTCTGTAATGAGCGCCTGTGGGGCTTGGCCGGGCCATCCTCGGTCACAGGCCAGCTTCTTCCTGGGCTACTCTCCTCCCCTTCCCGAGGTGGTGTCCCCAAGAGCCTCCCACTAAACTTCCTGTGAGCTGACCCTTTCCTCTTAGCCCTAGTAGGCTTCCGGGGAGCCTAGTGGCCGACACCCGTGGGGGCTTGGCCGCATCTGCGGGCGGATCGTCAAGGGTTGGCTTCCAGGCCTGGGGTCAGCCCTCCTGACAGCACCCCACAGGCCAAGGAGCTTCTGGGCTACAGTGGAATTTACCCCAGTAACACCTGTGGGCGGCCCCTGTCTGCCCCTCTTGTCCTAGCTCAAGGCCAGGTTGCCCTGACAAACTGTGGGCCGTGGGATGTGGCCCTCCTCGTCCCAGGCCCTTGGGCCTCATCTGCTCAGTAGAGGTGAGAGTCGCCAGGAGGAGGGGCCGGCAAGGGAGGGGCGTGTCCCAGCCTGAACTTCCTGTGCCTGCCAGGCCCTGACCTCTGTGACTGGGGAACGAGGGGACTGGGGGCTGACCGTAGCGGGAGAGCAGGGGACCAGGCCGGGCCGCCAGCTGGGGAGGAGGGGTCATGAGAGCTGGGAAAACAGCAAGCCCTCCCTCCCACCGGGGCCAGCGCCTCGAGGGCTGCTGACCTCTGACCCAGCCCAAACAGGAAGTGCCATATCTGTGGGCCCCGGCCCCAGAGAAGAAGGAATGCAAGGATGAGTCCAAAGCAAACACTCCCAAGCTTCCCAGGCCTCTCCCCGCCCCCTGCCTGAGTCTGGCCCTTTCTCTGCTGAGAATTTGGGGGTAGAGCGGGGGTGAGGGTTGGGGGTCGGGGCCTGGCTGTAGGATGGGACCCGCACAAGACTCGTGGTTCCCAGGCCCAGACCCCAGCCGCTGGTGGTGGCTGGGCAACGTCTCTGCAGCGGGTACTTGGTCTCCTGTTTCCTTCACTCCGCCCACAGCCGGGCAGCTCTGAGAGCTAGGGCCGGTCCTGCTCCTGCCGTGTCCTTGATGCCTGTCACTTAGCTGTCTCTCTGGCCCCCAGACCACCATGAGCCTCCGCCGCCCTGGGGGCAGGGGCTAGGTCAGCTGTGCTCTCTGCTGCTCTTGGCCTCCCCAGCATCGGGTGCAGCGGCATCATGAGCCATCAAGGCTGACCTGGTGACCCGCTCCTGTTCCTTTGTCCCCACCCAGCTGTCCTGTCCTGTCCTCAGGGCTTGGCAGGACCAAGCTCTCACAACTTGCCTGTCTCTGCCCCTGCCACCCCCACCAGGCAGACAGATTGCGACACTGGCCAGGGGGCAGTCACCCCTGGGTTCCCAGGGCCAGGCCTGGCCTCCCACAGACCACGCCCTCCCCACCCTTCGCCGGCACCAGGTCTCACAGGGGTACATCCGGGTCCCATGTCACTGCATCCCTGCCCCTGCCGCTAAGGTCCTTCAGTGGGGCCCTGGTGACCCACAGACTGGCGGGGGGAGGATGTGTATGCACCAGGGATGGGGGGAACCAGGTTAAGGGTCCTGGGAACCGGATTAGGGGCAGAGGGAGAGGCAAGGCGTCCCCGGCCTTGGTGCTGGTGTGAGCACTGCGGCTTTAAAACAAAGGACAGGCACCTCCTCCTCCTCACCGTCTCTGTGGGCCCACACCTGGGACAGGGATGCTTCCTGGAAGAGAGATACAGTCTGAACCGCCGAGCTGCCGCATACTTGGGGAGGGTGACTTCAGTACCCTGGCCAGGGCAGGTAAGGGTGGGCAGGTTCTTGGAGAAGCTTCTGGAACCAGGCTGTCTTTACTCCCTGGGGGCTCTTTGCAGAACAAATGCAGCTTAAATCCAGGAGAGACAGGGGCAGGTTGGTGGACGCTCCTGGGCTTGCATGAAATGCATTTACTGTGTTCGAGTCCCAACCACCCCACTGGGCTGCTGGGCCATTCACTGAGTGAAGGGGCCTCAGCAGTGGAAGGGAAGGGGGAGCATCTGAAGCAGCAGTGTCTTCCAGATCTTTCTCCTGGTAGTACAAAGATCAAGTGGAGCTAGGCTTGCCCCCCGCCCCCAGTCCTAAAGGAGCAGGGTGCTCCTAGGAGCCCTCCGCTGCCCCCTCCCCCTGCTGAGGCCGGAGGACCACGCTGGGTAGACCCCGATGCAGGAGAAGGTGGTGTGGGTCAATAGGGTTGTTCTCCAGGTGCGTGGAGATGAGCTTGGGGTCCTGAGCCACTCGAGAGTCACAGATGGAATTCAGGGCCACATGTCTTCTATACGGTGGGGAGGGCAGAGTCAAGCAGAGGACAGAAGGCCCCCAAGAGGGGAAGCAGGTATCACACAAGAGGAGAGAAGCAGAGGGTGGCAGGACGACCAAGTCACAGCCCCTGGACCCAGGGTGGTGGGTCAGGCAGATCCCTGCCGTCACCCAGCAGGTCCTCGCTTGAGGCTCAGCCCTTGTTGCTCTGGGCCAGGGCCCTCCCGCCTCCCCCTCGCCATCCCTGCCCAGATTTTTGCCGTCCTCGACTCTCCCGCCAAGCACCGGGCACAGCCTCCGGTTATGGCAACTGAGATGGAGAGACAGAGACGGTGAAGGATTCCTCCCAGAGGCACCCCAGCCTGGGAGGGCCCCCTGGCCTCAGCGTGGAGAGCCAGCGGTGGGCTCCGCCTGCTCTCGTTGTGGCTCGGGTGCAGCGCCCGAGGGCCCGCAGCTGGGCTGCGGTGCGGTGTCGGATGCTGAAGGCCCCTGGGGCGCCGGCCGGCCTCGGGACAGCTCAAGGGTCTCCAGCTTGCTGCAGGCGGCCGCACAGGCGTGAAGTGAGGGAGGGGAGCCCGGCAGGACCTGGAGCCCACGGCCGAAGCCCCAAATCAAGGTGCCTGGTGCACACCCCAGAAGGGGGTGGGGGGTTGGCTCCCCGACGGCGGTGGCGGTGGCTGCCAGAGCTCCCAGCAGCTGGGAAAGGGCGAGGAGACCAGCTGCGGCCTGACTGTGAGCCCCGCCAAGCCTCGTCTGGCTTCTGCATCCTCCCCTGTCTAAAGAGCCTGGGAAGAAGGGAGCTGGGTGGGGTCCTTCCTTGTTCACTGTAAGGCTAGCGAGGCCAGTCGTGCCCCCCCCCCCCTCAGGGACTCCTCGAACGTTCGACGGGACGAAGGAAGCACGGCTCACCCCAGCCTGGTCTCATGGCCCTTGCCTCTCATCCCTATGCTCTCTTGCTGTCTTCCTGTCTTACCGGGCTGATAAGCAGGAGAAAGATGGGGAGGGAAAGAGGAAAGGGTCTCCCAAGGGTCAGGGCTGGGGACCCTGAGGGACCAGGGAAGCAGGCGGTAAAGCTTGGGTGGCCGTGAGCCCAGGTCACTCACTCCGTGGCAGACCATGGGTCAGGACCAGGGTCGGGCGAGGAAAACCAGAAACACTGGGTCAGACAGGGAAAGTGCCCCCGCCCAGCTTGCTTTGCCACCAGCCCCCTCCCCTTCCACCAGCTTGACTGGCCGCCAGCCCCCTGCCCAGGCCCCGTGGTGGGAGTGGATCAGCGGCTGGATGGCCCCACCCTAGGCTGCTGTCTGCTTTCCTTTGCCCCCTTGGCAAGAGGGGGAGAGGAAAAAAGAATAATTAAACCCAAACGTCCTGGCAACTTTTTCCTGGAATAGGAGGGTGCGGGGCGGGAGGCTCTGGTCCCTGGAATGTCAGGTCAGAGTGTCTGTTGACCCCCACCTACCTCCACCCCCTGCCCTGCCGCGCTGGTCACCAGACCCCGTGGATTGTACTCCCCAGCTCTCCTGCTGCTTCCCAGACCACATCCTTACTCCACAGGCGGGGCCCATGACAGCTGGGTCTCCTCCTGGACCCCTTCTGCGGGCGCCTCCGCCCAGCTATCCGAACCAGATCCGAGAGCCTCATCCTGGACCCTTCCTGTGGGGGTGAATAGTGGCCCCAAATATGTCTGCCCAGAACCCGTGAACACGACCTTATTTGGCAAAAGGGTCTTTGTCGATGTAAGCAAAGGATCTTGAGATGAGCTCATCCTGGATTAGGGAGGGCCTCAAATTCAATGACAAGTGTCTTATAAGAGACAGAAGGGAGAGACACAGAGACACACGGAGGAGAAGGCCATGTGACAGCAGAGGCTGAGACTGCAGTGACGCGGCCACGAGCCGAGGAACACCTGGGGCCACCAGCAGCGGGAACAAGCGAGGAAGCACTGTCCCCTGCAGAGAGAGCGCGGCCCTGCCGACACTTGGATGTTAGACTTCTGGCCTCCAGGGCTGTGGGAGTAGAAATCCCTGTGGGTCCTGAGCTCCCCAGTTTGTTGTATCTGTCTGGTACACCCCAGGAAACTCATATGCTTTTCTCTTCCATGCCCCTTCCTGCCCATCTCCCCCTACTAAACTCCGAAGCTGACCTGTTCTCAGCGCCCACGCTGTCCCTGTCTTGGCTCACGGTGCCACCCAAGAGAGCTGGCTGGGCGCCTACAGGGCGAATCCAGGTAAGGGCAGAGGAAGGGGTTCCTGTGACTTTGGGGATTTTGCTGGGTGGGAGGCGCAGGGAAATCCTGGAGGAGTAGGTGGGCGGCTGAGGGCCCGGGTCACCCTGAGCCCTAGGCACGGAGGCCGATGATCCACCTGAGACCCTCCTCCTTACTCTCTGGGTTGTTCTGGCCACCACGTGCCTGTCGGGGTAAAGCTCGGACTGTGCCAGGGCAGGTGGCAACACTCATGGGAGCTTGATGCAAGCGTGGGAGGCCAGCTGGTCCTCCTGGAGCCAGTCGTGGCTGAGGCCCAGCACACTGAGGCTGCGGCCGTGGCTCAGCACGCCCTCGGTCACCTCCTGGATGACACTGGTGCCCACGTGCAGCTCCTAAGGCTGGGGCTGAGGGTGAGGGTGACGGGCCCGCCTGCCCGGCCCGACTCCCTGTCCCTCTGTCCCTGGCCCCATCTGTGGGACCCAGGTGTCACCGTCTCTGCTGCTCCTCCAAGCCCCGCAAGGCACAGCCGCAAGGAGTGCCATCAAGCAAGGGGACCACGTGGCCCAGGGAGGGCCTGAACCTTGTTCAGGGACACCCAGAAAGTCCTAGACTATCCCCAAAGCCCATCTCCGGGCCTCTGGAAGTTTGGGTCAGTCAGAGGAGAGGACCCTGGACACCAAGGCCTTGTGGGTTTATCTTTGAAACTGCCTTCCCGGGCAGCTGTACCTACTGGCCGCAGGTTGCCTGCAATCTCGGCGCCCCTGGCCTTGGGGCTCACCTGCAGGGAGGCTGGCAGGCCGGGGTGGGGGGAATGGTCTGCAGACAGTTTCGGTCCGGCCTCAGGTAGAGCAGGCTGCGGAGGGGTTGGAAGGGCTCCCTTCCGTCTCCAGTGTCAGCAGCTGGCTGAGCCCTGCAGGGCAGGTGGGCAGAGGGGCAGCGAGCCCGCCGCAGAGCTCCAGAGGCCCCCTGAGGGAGACTCCCCACCCCTAGAGGCCAGGGCTGCTTTCCCAGGCCGGTGCTCCCTCCTCTGTCCCCCAGCCAGTCCCCGCCACGGGACAGACCCTTCCCTCAACCGCGCCTTCCCTTGGCCTCCCCTGCTCCCCAGGCCCCCCTCAGACCCTTCCCCTGGGGCCTGCCCACACCCCAGAAGCTGCTGGGCTGCCGGCCCTGCAGGAGGCTGTCGTTGAACTTGGGTTCCTGCAGGGAGGTGGGCAAGGCGGGCTGGCTCTGCGGATAGCGAGTTCCCGTCCAGGTTCAACCGCTCCAGCCACGTCAGATTCTGGGGACCCGGGTTGAGGGGGAGAAAAGAAGGCTGGGGACTGAGGTGTCACCAGCCAGGCTAAGCTTTCTGGGCATGGCTTTGGGCCGATCCTGCCCAGGGGACACCTATCTGGCTGCATTGTGGTTTCCCTGTTCCCACTTGGACCAGGTCTGTGAGGGTTTAGAGAGCCGCTACTCAGTTTCTTACAGAACCGACACTCCCTTGTGGGGCCTGAGGATCTGTGTTGCTCTCCACACCCAGTTCTGGGCCGTGTCATCCCAAATCATTGGGTCCGCACCATGCTGGGGACTCCACGCAGCACCCCCTCCAGGCCTTAACCCCCAGGAGAGAAGCAAGCGACACCTGTAGCCCTCTCAGACCTGCCAGCCCGCCTCCCCCGGCTTGACCCCCTGGCCGCACGAGTGGGGGTGCTGCTGCACACCTTGAAGGCATAGGGGTGCAGGCCTCGGGCATCCAGCTTGTTCTTGGGCTGGGACCTTGGCAATTTCATTCTCTGTGCAGACATGGGGTGGTTGTATTCCCTTGTCCCCCTTCCCTCTGCCGGGACTTCCCCAACATGGGCCAGAGTAGCTGGCTCTTTTTTTTTTTTTTTCTTTGAGAGCGAGAGAGAGCGAGAGAGAGCGAGCGAGAGAGAGAGAGCATGAATAGGGGGAGGGGTAAAGGCAGAGGGAGAGGCAGACTCCCCACGGAGCAGGGAGCCCGATGCGGGGTTCGATCCCAGGACCCCAGGATCCTGACCTGAGCCGAAGGCAGACGCTTCACCGACTGAACCACCCAGGCGCCCCTGGAGCTGGCTCTTCTGACTGTCCCAAGTCGGGGCATCTTCTCACTGCCAACCAGGACCCACAGGGAGGTGGGCCATTTCCAGGTACCGCGAGGCAGCAGTCATAGTGGCTGAGTGTGTGGCCCTCTCACTCCGGTCACAGGGGTGAGTATGGGGGCAGGGGTCACCTACCTGCCAGGTGGAGCACGGCTAGGCCAGGGTCAGCCAGGGCAGGGATGTGTTTCGTCTTGACATTGTTGCAGGCGACATCTGCCTGGGTCAGGACGCAGGAGGCAGGCAGGGAGGGCATGACTCATTCTGCAGTGCCCAGGTCTGTGAACCTGTGTCTGGGCCCTTGCCAGCTTCTAGGCCTTTTCCACCCGCGGCCTGCGGTCTCCTTGGTATTGCTGCCACCTTGGCCTTGGCTGTGATCCTTCTTTTGATGCCGGTCCCCTGAGCCGGGTTGGTGGAAGGCCCCTGGAGTACAACAGACACGGCCCCAGGCTGGTCACAGAGTGAGAGGCCTGCTGAGGGACGGGAGATGCCTGGGCCCCCTGGGCCTGCCGGCAGATTGACCAGCCAAACTGCGGCACAGCACAAAGGACAACAGCTCAAACGGGGCCCTGAAGCTAGGGCAGAGGAGCTGCCTTTGAAGGTTCCTCTCCGGCCTGCCCCGGGGCCGCTTAGGTGGGGCACGCAGAGCAGGGCGGGGCCGAGGGGCCAGTGATGCCGGTGTGATTGGTGAGGACCGAACCAAGCCTCAGCCACTGGAGATCGGGCACAGCCCCGTCACCCCCTGCGGGCTCCATGTGGGGGTTTCCTGTCCTGGCCAGTTCTCACCTTTGGGAGGTCCTCCCCGACCTCCTGTTTTCCTGCCTTGGCCCTCTTTGGTGGCCACTGCCCCCTCTTGGGCTTGGGGGGGTCCTGCTGGCCTGCAAGGGCCTGAGCTTGGCGGCCTGGGGCCTTGCTTCAGTCCCCATTTCGGCTAGGGCCCGTGGCTGGGACTCCACTCTGCTCTCAGACTGCTGCGGCGACTCCTTCCTCTGAGACGGCCCTGGCCTGGCGGGGGCCTTCCAGCTGGGTGCTGGGGCCTGGCTGGGGGCTTTGTGGGCTCCTTCCTTGAAGGCAGGCTGCACTTGTGGCCAGTCCAGGTGCCCATCCTCGGGTCTGTCCAGGCTGCTGTTGTCGAAGGTGGGCCGCACCTAACCTGTAGAAGGGGCTGATAGAGACCGGGTGGGGGGCTTGGCCCCCCACCTGGCTGAGAAGCGGCACTTCTGTCCTAAGGGGGCGATCTGTCACAGGTTGGCACCCCTCCCTCCTCTCTCCGCCCAAGCCTCACTTCTGCTGTCTTTTCTACCCTCAGGAGCTCTCGGCCTTCTGTCACAGACCCTGGAGGCCACCAAGTATCTCCCGCCTGCTTTTCCACAGCCCCAGAGCGGAGGACCCCAAGCACCAGAGAGAGAGCAGAGTGCAAGGTTACCCTGCCTGCCTCCCCTCTAACACAGGGCAGCCCCAACTTAACAAGCTCTGACCATGGGCATCCCTTGGGGGTCCTGGGCCCAACCACCAGCTCCTCCCATCCCACACCTGGGCCTCGGGCTGGGGCACCCAAACATGGTCACACCCTAGCTGGTCTCCTGGGGGCCCTTGTGGCACCTCTCCCAAGCCCTGGGTCCCCCACTTTCAGCCTCCCACACATCTCCCGGTCTCCTCAGTAGGTCTCAGGGCAGCTGACTCACCACCCAGCAAACCTGGTTCCATTACTCCAGCCCCAGCTGCAGTGGCCCCTCGTGGGGGGGTGGCTTCCTTTCCTTCCCTGCCCTCCCCTTGGGCTATGAGCCCCAGGCCTCCCAGAGTCTGCCGTGCCCCCTTGCCCTCCAGAGAGGGTTCCCTGAGGCCCGTGGGTACCCCCCAGCCCCCTTGGAAGCACCCAAGGCGAGCACTGGGTGGGTAGCCTTGGGGTGACCAGGCTTCTCTCCTTCTGCCCCCACCCCTGGGGGGAGAGTCCAATAACAAAGTAGAGGGGTCCCCTCCTGTCAGCCTTTTCCTGCTGGGGCCATCTACTCACCCCTGGGGGGTCCAGGCCAGCTGGGCAGCGGCGGCTGGGGGGTCAGCAGGCCCACGGACGTTGGTGTGGCCATGGGCTCTCTCAAGCTCGGCCCCTGCTTGGCCAGGGCCCCTCCAGGGCAGCACCCCACCCAAAGAGCCGGGACTGGGAGCATCAAGCTCTTCATGGCCACTTCACTTGGGCCATGCAGGCCTCCTGGGCCAGCAGAGGGGATGAACAGCTGGGAGAGGTGGAAGTGACCGCCACTGCAGGATGGGACACAAGCGGGACGGTGCACCACAGTCCTGCTCCCTGACCTCCCGGCCCTGGCTGCAGCGCTAGGAGCCTCCCCCACCTACGCCAGCCCTCCCCCAAGAAGGACCCCCCCAAAACAAATACCTCCCTAGGCCTTGCCCTGAACCTCCCCCAACATCCCCTTCTCCCACCTGAAGAGAAAGAGAGATTGATTTTTTTCTTGGACTCCAGTGCTCTTGGTCTTTTGCTCTAAGGCCTGCATTTATTCTCCACTGGACTGGGCCCAGGGGCCCCCATGAATGGGGTTTCTGTCTCTATACACAGCGGACCTGTGAGGCCCACCACAGGCCAAGCCGCCCGCCCCAGGCTGCCAGGTCCTATGGCCACGGCTGGGAAAGGAGAGGGGCTGGGCCTTGCAAGCAGCCTGTGGGCTTCTGCCATGGGCTCCGGGGCCAAGGCCTCCCAATTCCTGAGCAAAGCACACTTGGGCAGAGCTAGGGTGGCAAGCATGGGCCCCAGCCCTTAGGGCCCCAGTGGCCTCTGGGCACAGGCCAGCTCAGGCTGGTCCTTCTACCAGCTCCCTGACTACCTCGAGGCAGCTGCCTTCCCTCGAGAACTCCATTTTGTCCTCTGGAAAAAGCCGGGGGTGGGGAGTTCCACATCCCCCAGCCTCCCCAGCTGCACCCCACCCCCACACTAAACTGTGTGTGAGCCAGGGGCTGCTGGGTCCCAGTGCGACCGTCGTCATCGGGCAGCCCCACAACGCCCCCTTGCCTTGGGCATGCCCTCTTGGTCAGAGGGACACCTGCGGATCAGGATGGGACAAGGTGAAAAGGAAGCCAGGCCTGAGGGAAGGGGGTGTCTGACCATAGGCCTCTGGGCCGACCCGACCCTCGGAAGGCCCCAGCCCCAGGCCTCGCTGTGGGAGCCGAGGGCGGGCGGTCGGCTGGGGGCTGGCAAAGAGGCCTCGTCTCACCACATGGCTCTTTGGGCCAGCTTTGAGGAAGCTTTTCCTACAGTTCTGTCCAGCGTTGACTTATGTTTGGAAGCGATCTGAAAAAATGAGTTAATTGTGGGCAAGGCTTGGGTGGAGGGGAGAGGGGGAAGTTGGGGGAGGGTGCAGGGAGAGGGGAGCAGGCCAGGAAGGGCCATCTGGAAGGAGCTTCCCACTACCATCTGGGGTTCAAGGTCTCCGTCCAGGGCCACAGAGGAGTGTGTGAGATGCAGGAGGGGGTGGGTGGGGGTCAGGGAGGGGAGCTTCCAGCAAGATGGTCTTTGCTGGGCTCCTCAACATTTGTACATGGGGGTCTGCGAGCAGGGTGCGATGGGGACGTGGGCGTTGCTGTCTTCAAGGAGCCCCCATGCCAGCTGATAGTCCTTTGAGAGCCACACAGAGTCCACTGGCACCCTCTCCCTTGTCCCATCCAGGGCTCTTGTTTATGGCCTGAATCTGGGACTACGCCACACACAGACCAGAGGCAGAGACTGTCTGGGGAGTGCGCATGATCAAGTACCTTGGGAGCCAAGGATGAAGCCTCCGATGAGCCTGTGTGGCCCTGGGGCACACAGGGTGTCCTGGGCTAGAGGATTGCCGAAGCTCTGGGAGGGGGAGCCTTCAGGCGAGGGAGGCCAGAGATATGCTGGGGAGACGACGAGAAGTTTGCCCGGAGATCCTGGAAGACTGAGCACTCCCAGCCTCCCCAGTACAGAGAAGGAAGCAAGAGGGGGTAGGGCGCACCCAAGTCAAGGCATTGTCTGAGGAGGGGTCCTGAGATGGGCCCCTGGAGTGGGACTGTGGCTGGAGCCCTTGCTCTGACCCTCCCCCTGCCTGGGGATGGATTCTGGAATCCTGGCCCCCAACCCATTTCCCCTGTTCGTGCCGCTCCCCAGGCGCTGACTAAACATCCTGCCATCTGGTTCCCATTAGCCGGGCTGGGGGCGGGAGGAAGCCTGCTCCCAGGTTTCTCTGGCACGGCAGGCTGGAGGAGGGAGGGACCCCGCTTCTACCCACCTAGGCAGGAAGGGGCGAGGCCTGGGCCCTGTCAGTTTCTCAGCTACTATGGAGTCCTGTCTTGCTGTCCTTCTCCTGCTGGGGACCCAGTGGCCACCTGGCCACCTGCTATGTCCGGTCTTGCAGCACCTGGACATTGTGGGGACCTCGAGGAAACCCCCAGCCTGCAGGGGTAGGGGGCTCAGCAGAACTCGACACAGCTCACTCGTGGACTTGGGCTGGGGCAGGCAGGGCCCCTGGCCAACACTAACCCCGAGCCTAGTGTCTGGAGCGCGGGGTGGGAGGGGTGTCGGGATTTTCCAGGAACCAGGGATACAGCCTGGGGGTTGCTGGAAAGAGTTTTGGGCTCACAGCTCTGCCCTGGACAGACCGGCCATGTGATGTCGGGAGCAAGTCTCCCTGCTCAGGGCCGAGGCCTCTCCATCTTAATGTAGTGGGTGTGCGCTGCTTACAAAGTTCTAGAATCTTCTCCTCCTGCCCTGCCCTGCCACGTGGCCCACTGTCCACACACTCACGTACACCCATTCGCACACGTACCCATAAAGGTCGGGGGCTCTGAGTGGCAGCCAGGAGGGGCCAAAGCAACACTCCCGTCCCTCAAGTCTCCTTAGAACTGCGCAGCTGAGAGCTCTCCTCGCATCAAGAGAGGACTGGAAAACGGGTTCTTTGCTCAGGGAACGTTCCTGGGCCCCCTGCTCCGGGCGACACCATGCCGGCGCACTGTGTGGGGAGCCACGCCTCGAGCTGGCTGTGTAGTGGGGAGCACGGGGGACCCCGTCAGAAGGAAAGAGATGGCCATGGTGGCTGGAGGGAGGGCTACTTTTGGTGGGGATTCATATGAGGACCGTGAGGAAGGGATGTTCGGGGGGACTCTTCCATGGAGCTTTGCCTGCCCCTCGAAAGGGCAGAGGAGGCAGCCAGTACGCCAGCGTGGGGCAGCAGCCCACGGGAGGGAGGAGGCTGGGGATGCGCAGCCGGGCTGGCTTCGCAGGGCGTTCTGCGGGTGCCAGGCTGGTTTTTCCCGTAACCTTGAAGGAAACAGGGAGCCATGGTGGGCTTCGGAGCAGAGGACTCGCACAATCTGACTTCCATTATAAAAGGATTTCACAGGCGACTTATTAGGGCACAAGTGAGAAGATATGAGCCAGCTGCACCCCCTGGGGAAGAGGGGAGGGTGGCTCCGGCAGGGTAGAGGCTGCAGGTAAGGGAAGTGGGGAGACTCAGATGCTGAGGGCAGAGTGAGCCTGGGGTGGGAGCTTGGGAATCCGCCTCCTGACCTGTCAGGTGTGAGCGTGGTGACCAGACAGCCAAGTGGCGGGGTCTGGAGGGTATTTCCGCGTATGCATCCAAAGCTTGAGGCCACGGTCTGGGCTGCTCGTCTTGCCCGCCCGCCATCTGTCATGTGCTCAGTGCATTGAGCCACTACTATGTACCAGGCCCTTCCACAGTGGCTCTGCAGCCAGAGACACACCCTCGGCATGACCACCAGGACGAGGGAGCAGGCCAGTTCCTGAGCCTTCATCATGCGTCCAAGCTATGCAGGAGCGGGGCTCTGTCTGTGGGAGCCCGTGGGAGGGCATCTCTAGTACATAAACAAGGGTATGGGGGCCTTTTCCCCTTCAAGCTTTGAGAATAAAAGAGCCAAACTTTCGATGCTCTCTTCATGTTGCCAGAAGTTTCTTCCCCAGAGAAAGCCCATCTTGTTGTAATGCCGTTAAAACCTCAGAGGATCTGGTCCCAATTAAACAACTTTTTTTGCAGACGCTTTTGTGAGCACTAAATACATCAGGCCATCCCGAGACCTGGTGTTCCTGAGTGGGGGCGGGGGGAGAGGGAGGGGGAGGGCGAGAGACCAAGAGAGACAGGGAGACGGAGAAAGGAGAAAGAGGGAAGGGGTACAGGGAACCCCAAGCAGGACGATGTTGGCTGGCGGTGGGGTGGTGCTCGGGGTAAAGGAGGGCTGTGATCGGAATGGGGGCACATGGGGGCCACTTGCCCATCTCCCTTCCCCCTCTGAAATTCAGCCTGTTCCTACCCATAACGTGGGCCCCGCTCCACTCCATGTGGGAGCTAACCTCTGCCCCTCCCGACGGGCATGAGGGGGCGGCTCAGGCAGGAAGCAGAGGCTGGGTGCTAGCTGGGGGTGGGGTTCTGGGAAGCCAAGGCTGAGCACCCCCTCTCCCCCGCCTGGCCCTCCGGAGTGGGCACGTTCGTGTTCCAGTCCTGGCGCCTGCGTCTCCAGCTCCAGACGTATGTGACTCAGCCCTGCCGGCTCTGCCAAGCCGTCTAGACCCGAGTGTCTCCCTGTGGAGGGGGCCATCCCGCTGGCCATTTCCTCTTCTGCTGCCCGGGGAACGCCTGAGCCCCCGCACACGTGCAGCTGCCCCCTCTCCCCCTGCTCCCGCCCCTGCCCCGTGCCTTGTGGGCCTCTGCCGGCACATCGCGGCCACCCTCACCCCTCACCCTGTGGGGCGCATCGCAGCCTGGGCCCCTGCCCAAGAGGAGCATGAGGGCTTGAGCTGGGACCCTAAAGGCCTCCAGGGGCCCAGCCTGCACCCCTCCCCACCTCAGTTTTGGAGTCCGGGTCAAGAAGTCAAGCGAACACTTTGACTGTGTCCGCCGTGGCCCCTCCAGCCCCGTGTTCATTCTCACTCCCGGATCCATGGGGTGGATCCATGGGACTCATGGGGGTCCACCTCCTGGTTGGCACCCTAGCTCTGTCCACACCCCTACAAGA
Source organism: Martes martes (assembly GCF_963455335.1). Taxonomy (NCBI): domain Eukaryota; kingdom Metazoa; phylum Chordata; class Mammalia; order Carnivora; family Mustelidae; genus Martes; species Martes martes. The sequence goes on along the minus strand of NC_137897.1, from coordinate 120,333,647 downwards.
GCCTGCAGGGTGGAAGGACTTCACAGACCCTCTCAGACCCTAGGGGTAGTCTGCGATCTGATCGGGGTCTTAGGCGTGTGAGATGTACCCTTGCAGGAGACTGTGGCCCTGGAGGAGCTGGCATCCCCTTGGCTCCAAGGACTGCTCAGCAGCAGGAGGTGAGGCTGGGGCACTGGATAGGAGGCCCAGGGCAGGCCAAGGTTTTCTTAGGTTTCCTGCGGGCAGGGAGCCTGCTGTCCCTGCCTTAGCACAGGGACCAGAAGTGACAGGAAGAGGTGGCCAAGGTCCCAGAACAGCCTCTCCATCCTCATGTGCCGGTAGATTCCCGGCGTCCACACGGAGGTCTAGAAGAACAGCATTCTAGAATGCGCTGTCATCAGTCAGCTCGTAGATCGGTAGTCTCATCTGTCCTGTGCTCGGGGCAGGCTCCCATATGTCAGGCCTGCGGTGGCAGCTCCGGGGCCCTCTGGACTTCCGAGACTCCAGGAGTGTGTACTTGGCCAGACCGGTCCCCAGGGCCTTGAGGTGGGTGAGTAACAGCTCCCCGAAGGGATGTTGACATCACTTGTGTTCTGGGGGCCCTTTAGGTCTCATGGCCCATGTGGAAGTTTGGGCTCTCACATACGAAATCCCTTACTTTCCGGTTTTCCACTCCTCCTCTCATCCATGGGAACGTGGCTGGTTTTGAGTGGGCTGCTGGCTGGCACAGATGTCGTGGGCCGGCTGCGAGACCAGGGCACCAGGGCTGACGGTGACCAACAGCTCGGCACAGTAGCTCAGTCAGGGGCAGAAGAGAGAAGTCGGGGAAGGAGGGGGGAGGGGGGCGCAGAAGAGACAGCCTTTATCTCGCCAGTGGAGAGTCCTGGCCTCAGACCGTCGTCAGCCTGACCTCATTGCCATGCCTCATTCCTCCCCCTATCCAGTGTCAGGAACTGCCACTTACTTCCCTCAAGGACTGGAGAAGCTCCTTGTTCCATAACTGAATCCTTCCTCTAAAATGTCACACACTCCCCACTTGCCTTTTCTTCAAGTGCTTGCTTGCGTGTGGTGCTCACCAGGGTGTGTGGTGACGAGTCCCTTCACTTCCTCTAAACTTGGGGCTGAGGAGAGTGGGAGTTGGAAGGAGCCTCTGTCCCTCGAAGGCTCCCCTCTTTCAGGGGCAGGAGTTTATGGGGAACAAGGCCTTCAGCAGAAGCAGCAGAAGCCAGTGTGCTTCCTCCTCCTTGATGGAGAGGGTAAACCCTTGAACTCCAGCTTCTTTTGATTGGCAATGTCTGCTGGGGGGTGCAGGGAGGGAGGGGATCCCTGGTTAAGGGTCCCCCCCCGAACCCTGGGATCTGAGCATCATGGTGGGGATGCTCTCAGGGCCCCTCCTCCTGCCTGATGCCCTGCACAGCTCCCGCCAGCAGCTGCTGGACCTGGGCTGGGAGGCCGTCGGGCGAAGGCATCTGGTTGGCTGTCCATTTCTGTGCCCACTGCACGAAGCAAGGTGCCTCACGTGGCTGGCCGCCTTGGCCTGCACTGGCTGCCAGCCCATCCCTGGCACAGTGGGGCCGGTGCCTGTCAACTGGCCTCATTTTCCAACCTGTTTTCCAAGTACTGACACACGGCCGAGGTCCTGCTGGGACCCATGGCCAAGTTTCCCCCATGATCAGGAGTCTGGCTCTTGTGGCATGAAGTGCATCCATCTGCCCAGGGAGCCACACTCTCCACCGACCCCCTGTCCCCACCGAATCCCCTCCTCGGTGGACAGGTCCTTCAGCCTCATTTTTGGCCCCTCACCCACCCAAGCCTCCTTCACAGAACCCAGGGGGCTTTGGGCAGAAAGGCCTCTTAGAGGCCTGTCCTCTCCTTCCTCTCTATAGTTATCTGCCGTTTCGCAACCGTACCCACCTCCCTCCGCTTACACACCTCCCAGGACAGGGAGCGTTCTCCCTTTCCAGGTAGCCAGCCGGGGTTTGGGCAGTGTCCTCTGGGAAAGGTGCTTCCCTGTATTGAGCTCGAGTTCAAGTTTCCAGAAGCTTCTATCAGCCGGCTCCTTCTCCCCTCCCACCCCAGTGAGAGGCCCAGCAGTCTCTGTTCCCATCCCAGTCTCCAGCCTTTCCAGTGGCGGATGCTTGGGAGGCACCATGATTTAGTGGTGGTGTGCACATGTCTTTGGCAGCCACCTCCATGAGCTGAGGGCTGGCCAGCACGTCCTCCGTACAGGACGATGGACCTCATGACCTCTCAAGATGGTTTTCTCCCTTCGAGGGCATGCCAATCCCTCCACGTCGCACCCCATGCCGTAGACAGAGCTGCTGAGTTGGGGAAAGGCTGCTTAGAGCACTGGCTCCATTGGGCTGGGTGGAGAAGGGGAATTTTCTTCCAGAATACACAGGGGCTTGTTTCTTCCTGATCTTCAGGAGCAGAGGATATGGGGAGGGTGGGGGAGGCCACCACACTGCTGTGGTTTCTCCCGCCAAATTCCCCAGTCCTAGGAAAGATCCACAGAAAAACCCACAAGAATTTGAATGTCTGAGCTGGGGCTGTGATTGAAATGAAATTTTTTAAAAAGAAAGAAAGAAAAACAAAAACAAAAAGAGGAAAAAAAAGATTAAAAAAAAAACAGCCCAAAGCCCCTAGAGCCTTCAGATGCCAGAAGGGCCCAAGGCGGCAGGACAGGGAGTCCCGGCTGGACAGGGGAGGGGCCGTATGGTGCTTTGCATGTGCCTTCAGCTCACTTCTAAGGCTCTGTGTCCTCAGAACAGCCTGGACGTATAAACCATTCAGTAGGCAATCAGGTCCTGCCCCACAAGGCCAGGCTCGGGTCTTTTTCTGTTAACCCAGACTCTTGCAGAGCCCTTCGCCCTAGGACAGAGCTGAGAGCCCTTTCCTGTCACTCAGATAACTGCAGTTGCGTCCTGCCAGGTCCCTGGGTGTCCCTGTTTCTAGATTTGCCTCCTGATCCCTCTTTCCAGAAGGTGGCAGGGCAGGGCACAGAGGACGGAGAACTCCCGAGAGGACTGAGCTGGCAGCAGCTGCCTGCCACTGGCTCTGGACTCCCTGGGCACCAACTACCCTTCAGCTCCTTCCCGCCTCCTCAGATCAGCAGGTACCAGGGATGGAGGCCTTGGCGGTCTGGAGGCAGATGGGTCGTCAGATATCATGCCAGACTCATTAAGTTCAAGGGCTGTGAGAGATGTAAAGAAATTTGTAAGTGGACAGGGTGGGAAGGAGCCACAGAACCTTCCAGGAAGATGAAAGACAGAGTGGGGGAGGAAGGGGGGGTAAGCAGCAGGGTCCAGCACAATACCAGTGACCATCTACATGGCGCTTTCTACGTGCCAGGCATTGTCGTAGGAATTATTACCTCATTCCATATTCATAGCAACCCAGTGAGGCAAGTGCTCTCATTTATTCCCCATTAGGTGAGGGCAAGAAGGCACAGAGAGGTTGGGTAACCCGCCCAAAGTCATCCAGCTAGTGAGTAATGCGGATGGGCTGGAACCCAGGAACTGCCCTCTATCTACAGCAGCGAGCGTGGGAAACGGGAGATAGAGCCCCGCACAGGGAGCCGGGACGCTCCGGTCCGGGTTGAGTCGCACCCCCAAGGCGCCTCCCCATCCTCTAGAAGAGCAGCCGACCGAGGCCGGAGCGCCCTCTCCTGGGGAAGGCTCTTCCTGACGCCAGCTCGGCCGGGCCCGAAGAGAGCCCCGCCGAGCTCTCCCGCGTCCCGCCCCTTCCCCGAGGCCCGCCTCCTGGGTGGTGCCCAGGCGCGTGTGCAGCTGCGGCCCAATGGGAAGGCGCGGCGGGAGAGGGGTGGGAAGGCCGGCGCGGACCGGAGGGCGGGAGGGGCGCGGGGCTTAGCGTGTGATTGGCAGCCGGGCCGGCCAGTGAGCCCGAGGCGGGGGCGGCCGCGCATCAGAGCGCGAAACATGGCTGGGCTAGGTGGCGGCGTCCGTGGCGGCGGCTACGAGAACGCCGGCGATGAGGGCGACGAGGGCGTGCTGCAGGCGGCCGTGCAGGTGTTCGCGAAGCTAAAGGTGCCGCGGATCCGGGAAGCCCCCCGGAGCAGCCGGGGGCCGGGCGGCGGGCTGGGCAGGGCCTACTGCGGAAGTCGAGAGCGCCACAAGCGCGGCCGAGTCTCTCAGTTCCCGGCCGCGGCCTTGTCCGTGGCGTCTGCTCCTTGGGCGGCCTTGGGCGGCCTTGGGCCGCCGCGCTTGCTGTCTCCGTGGTCCGTGCCTGCTAGTTCCGGCCGACGCCACGCGCGGGCTGCACCTTAACTTACGTTGCGGGAATTCTGCAGGACCTTGCCGGGCGTCCGAAGCATCTGACGCGGGAACGGCACGGGCCCTGGCCTCTGGGAGCTCGTGGGGTCTAGGGGGAGACAGGCAGAGCCCGTGCCACCTTGTCGAGTCAGTGTCAGGTGCCCGTGGTGACAGTAGCCGGGTCAGATAGCCATCCCGGGTGCCGCACGCACAGCCGCTGCCCTGCCTCCCTCCGTCGCCTGTCTCCCATCACTTTCCCCCTCCTCCCACCTCCCCTCCTCCCACCTCCCCTCCTCCCACCTCCCCTCCTCCCACCTCCCCTCCTCCCACCTCCCCTCCTCCCACCTCCCCTCCTCCCACCTCCCCTCCTCCCACCTCCCCTCCTCCCACCTCCCCTCCTCCCACCCCGACACTCCAGATAGGCGCTATTCTGCCTTCTCCCAGGCCTTTCCCTCTGGTCCCATAGCTGGGAGCCTGGCTCAGAATCTCAAGAATCTTGCCAAAGCCTCTAGTTGCCACTAGGTCTAACTAAGTGCGAGCCTAGAGCGGGCTTACTTACAGGAGGTGGGGTGACAGGCAGCTGGGGATGTGGGTTGAGAATGAGGAACACTTAACTCTGGGCAAGATGGAGGGAGAGCCCTGCTCGCCGGGGGTGCGAGCTGTGGAGCCTGTGTATGCTGACAAGCCTGGTGTGTGCTTGGAGGTTAGTAAATGTGTGTGTGAAGGAAGGAGCATTTCAACCCTTAAGTCATACTCACGTTCTAAAGCTTCCTGGTTTTCCTTGCCTTGCTTAGGATCTCAAGTGCCCGGTCCTTGAGGGTCTTTATATCACAGAACCTACGACCATTCAGGAACTGCTGTGTAGTCCCTCGAAGTACCGCTTGGAAATCCTGGAGTGGATATGTGTTCGGTAACGTCTTCGTTTGTTCCTCCCCGTCCCCGGGGTGCACCAGGCACCACTCAGCCCACCTGGGGAAGCTTGGGTGTTCGATACTCCCACACAGCTCCCCACCCTGCCGCAGGCCACCATGAGAGCAGCGGGTTGGGTAAGAAGTGCCGGCCGTGCAAACCATGCTCAGGTTTGCCTTGGAAGTGCTGCCCCCCATCCCCCGGCCGGTGCTTTAGCTGATCCGTTTGCCACCTTGCTCTACTAGTTTCAGAGCTGGCGGGCGCTTCAGTCCTTTTATTCTCAGACTGGACTTGTGACCTGTCTTGCGTCTGGCCATTGAGTGACAGGCAGGGCCAAGACCCTGTTTCCCAGTCCTTCAGGTCAAGAAGTGCTGTGGTGAGTGTGCATAGCTCTGTGCAAGGGAAGCGAAGGCTACCCAGATGGCAAGGTTGGTACAGGAGTCCCTTGGGAGGCCAGGTCTGAACCCGTTCCTCTACAGCCTGGCCCCTCGGCCCTCACAGCTCAGGAGGATGTCTGGGCAGGAGCCTGGTGGAGGAGCAGTGAGCATGCAGCCTGCCCCCAGCTGGCGCACCTACTATACCGTAGGAGGTCAGCAGGCCCGGCCCTGGGCTGGGTGTCCTACGAATGGCTGGGACGGAGTGGAGCATTTTCATGTCCGAGCCTTTGTACTTCAAGCCGCCTGTCCTGGTGTCCTCCAGGCCCTCCCCCAGGGCTCTGCTCAGAGAGCTCTCATACCCTTTTGCTCTCTCCCCTGGAAACATTCTCAGGTCTGTGCATAACCTTTAAAGACCCAGCTCACACATCCCCACTCCTTTTGAAAAGTCTCCAGCCCCCCGGCCCGAAACATATCCCTCTTTCCCTCGGACACCCACAACCTTTCAAGCACACCCTCCCAGAGCCCTCAGCACATTGGTTCTGTCTAGGCCTGCTGTTCTGTCTGGCTCTCCAAAGCACTGGGAGCTGCTGGCGGGCGGATACCAGGCAGGACTCATGTGTCAGCCCCAGGCTGCAGCACAGTGTTGGACATCCTTGAAATGTGCTGCAGGCTGTTGGCTGATAAGCAGGTTCACGGACACATGCACACCCATGTATCATTCCGGGCGCCTCAGGCCCGGATGGGTGTCCTCAAGGAGCGGGGGCTCTAGTGGCTGCAAAAGGCCCAGGCACGAATCCCGGTGTTGGGTGTACCTCTGCAGTCCGAATGTTATGAATGTTGGCATGGGGGAGGTGGCACTTGCTGTGGGAGGGGACAGGTAATGGTGGGTGCTCGTTTCAATAGGAGTGCGGAATCGAGGTATGGGAGGCAGAGCTGGGCAGCTGCGGCCCGACCGGCAGCGTGGGGCAGCTCCTGCCTTGCAAACCACGGGAGGGCCTTTCCCCTTTCTGCTCTGGGCAGGGCAAGCATGGGCCAGGGACTCAGCATACTAAAGTTGGCATTTCGGCAGGGTGACTCAGGGGTTCTGTGGTGGATGGATTTGGAGGGGAGACAGTGGAGGTCGGGAGACTGGTATGGAAACTGTTGTAACAGTCCCGGGCAAAGATGGCAGAAGCCTGGCTCGCATGATGGCCACCGCCAACCCTGGAAGGACCAGTGTGTGGTCCTGCCGTCTGGGAGGAGGGGCAGTGGCGGGGATGCCTGGGCCAGTGCAGGGGTCTCGAGTGTTCCCCCCAGGAGGAGTGGGGGCCACAGCCATGTCTTGGAGAGGCTCTCATGGGAGGGAGCCCAGGTTTGCCTGCTCAGGCTGAGGCTGGGCAGTGGGTCACCCTGCTGAGTGGGAGGGATGGGTGGGAGTCTCTGGGTACATTTTTCAGATGCTTTTAGTACTTTTATAAATACAAGCAGCTGAATTCTTTGAAAGAATACACAGGGAACGTACAGTTACTTCTTATGATCCCAAGCTGGCAAAAGGCCATAGGCCTTTCAAGGTCCCCAAAAGAGGATTGGCTAGAGTTCAGCTTCTCCCACACTTCAGATCGGCTCTCTCTGCCCGTGCCTTCACCCCTTCAGCCCTCGGTCAGGGTCGCCTTGTCCAGCCCGCTCTGGGTGGAATCTGAAAGCTGCAGCCAGCATTGGCCTTGGGGCTCGGTATGCTGGCTCTGGGTGGCCCGGGCGTTGAGCGGGTCCTCAGCGTGGGGACGGGGCAGAGCTGCAGGGCCCCCGGCGTGGCTGACTTGAAGGCGCCTGCGTCTCCTTGACTCCTGCACTGTACTTGCTCTGGAGGCCTTGAGTGCCTGTGCCTTCTGCCCTGCTCCCTGCTGCCTCAGGGATCCGCTTCAACGGAAGCCCTTCCTCAGCGGGGTCACTTCGGCTTTGCTGGATTTGTTCTTCGGTGTGTGGAAGTGTTTTGCCGGGGTCCAGCCTGATGGAGTGCTGACTGAGTGCGCTCTGCTCCTTGGCACCTCGTAAGTGGGAACGTTGCCCTGCGCCCGGGCCCAGCCTCCCAGCGCTTGCCGTGCTAGGGCCTTTTTCTGCCCCCTCTGCCCCATCCCTCTTTGGCGGAAGAGCTGGTTGCCTCGCTGAGTCACGAAGTCACAGGCGGCGCAGCTGAGGTCCCCCCTCCGCTGTAGTCCTGCTGTGGAGTCCTCAGGTCCGGGACAGCCCCGCCTCCTCCCAGGGCCAGGGCAGGTGCGGCCTGGGCGTTCATCCGGAGGCATGGTCCTGGGGAAGGGGAAGCGAGCCCTCTCCATGGGACAGCTACCGTGCCCTCTTCTGCCGCTAGGTGGGCAGGTCCCTAGCACTGGCGGGCGTCCACACCGTGATGGCAGAGTAGAGTCTTGGCCCTCACTGTCCTGCGGAAGGAGCCTCTCGGCTTTCTGTAGGGAGGGCTGGCCCCGGCAGCCAGCTCCTGGGGCTCCCTGGCAAACGGGCAGCAGTCTCGGCTGTGCGAGCGAGGCTCCCACGGCCTAGGTGCTGTGCTGGGCCCGGAGCTCACGTGTGGGGCTGTAGTGGTCAGACGAGCCCTGCTCCCGGCGGAGACCTCCGGGAGGCCTGCCAGGTATGGTAGCCCTTACTGCCTTTGGATGTGGTCTGTGTCTGGAAACGCTTTTGCCCACCACCTCGGTGTCTCTAAGCAAGGTGCTTAGGAGTGGCCACTGTCCCATTTATCTGTCTGGTCTCGCCAAGGCTGGGGCCCCGCTGGACCCACGGGAGGCGGCTCGGATTGCCGTCTCCCAGTCCAGAGGCTGGAGCTGTGATCCCAGAGCCTGTCACACTGGGAGCCCTCAAACGGTTTAAGGCTGTGACCTGGACTGGGATAATCTCCTAGTGACTTAAGCTTTTCTAAAAAGAGAGAGTGTCCTTGTTTTGAAAGAGTGAAGCATGGACGTACACTAACGGCAGATTATTCGGTGGCAAGAGGCCGTGGTGTTGATTTGTTAACGCGCACTGGTTGCCTTGTTTGTGCTGGCTGCCGTGGCATTAGGCCCCAAAAGTATGGAATGGAAGCTTATCGCCTGGCCTCAGCGAGCCTGCTGGCTGGGAGCTGAGAGCCCAGTGGGAGGATAGTGCCCAGGTCCTGCTGGGCCGGAGGGATGCCGGAGGGTCTGTGGGCTTGCCTGGCCCTTCCCTAGCTTCCTCGGGGAGACCATGTCAGCCGTGGGCATCTCGGGATGAGGCCGAGCCAGTGTGCTTGGGTCAGGTGGGAAGAAAGTACTCCAGGCCCAGAAGAGCAGACGTACGTGTGTGCAGAGAAGTGTGAGCAGAGCCCGGGCAGGACACGCAAGGGTGCCGGAGCGGGCAGGGCCTTGGTGGGCATCCTTCAAACGAGCCTGCGCCGTGGTTCCTTCTGAGAAAGAGCTCAGCGCTCCGAGGAATTCAGGATTTTCCTCTTGGGCAGTCGTTTTGTGTTTTTATGGTGAGAATTTAAAGATTTTATTTATTTATTTATTTGAGGGAGAGTGTGCACACGAGTGTGAGAGACAGAGCATGAGCAGGTGTAGGGGCAGAGGGAGAGGGAGAAGCAGGCTCTCCACTGAGCAGGGAGCCTGCCGACAGGGGACTGGGTCCCGGGACCCCGGGATCATGACCTGAGCCGAAGGCAGACGCTTCACCGATGAGCCACCCAGGAGCCCTATTGTGAGAATTTAAATTTCAGTATTCAGATTCACATTTCTGAGCTATGCTTTCAGGAATATTTTGTGTTTTTTTCCCCAGATAATTTATGGAATTGAAATTTACATCACATAAAATTATCCATCTTGAAGTGGGTATTTCAGTGTAATTTAGCACATGCACAAATAATTCACTTTTTTAGAGCATGTGTAAGGAGGGGTCATGAGGAGACCTCTGCTGCCTGCTCAGGACTGATGAATTTTGCTCTTTCCCTGCAGGGTCTGTCCGTCCTGGCAGGACAAGTTCAGCTCGCTAAAGGGGGCCCCAGTCGAGGTGAAGGTCCAAGGTGGGTCTGTGTTACGGGAGTTGGAGTTGGGTGGTGGATTCTGGACAATCCTGAGCTGGTGCGTGGCCTCCCTAGCAAGTTGTACTGAATTTCTTTTTGGATGGTGTTTACTTCTGGCTGGTGCACACCCTGGAGATCTTGCCAGAGCCTTCTAGAATTAGGGCACGCCCTTCCACACACTTACACACTGTGCATGGGCAAGGGGGACGGTTCCTTTCGTAGGGGCGTGCAGATGAGGCCAAAGATGGTCCCCCTGTGCGGCCCATCCAGCAAGGCACCGGAGGCAGAGACCGGTTCTGGCCGATGCTCCCTGTGCTTCTGTCCCCATCTTCCTGCTGTGTGCGCGCTGGGCCGCTCTTCTGGGCAGCCATCCGTAGGGGCTTGTCTTGTAGCGGCTTCTTTTTGATCCTTTGTGGGCAGAAACTGTCTGTAATCTGGTAATGAACATTAGGTAAAGGGGTGGAAATTACAGTCCTCACAATGGGGTCTCTAAAAGTCAAATGTTCTGTGGGCCTGCATTTGGCTCAGCTACTCCAGGGTGGGTGACCTGGATCCTGGAGCCCCAGTGCAGGCCCCCGCTGTCACTGCCAAATTAATTACCCAGGGATATTGCCCCCCGAGGCTGAAATGGGCTGACAGAACAGGGTGTTGTGTCTTGGAGCCTGTAGGCCTGGCCTGTGGGCTGGCCTGGGCTGCACAGAAGTGCTTCCCCCTCTCCCCGGTGTGTTATGTCTGGCACTTTCTTACTGATGGGACCGTGTCAAGGCCAGGTGAAACTGGCCGTCAGATTGCACCGGAATTCTTTATCACGCACCTGCACACAGATGCCTTCTTCCCTCAAGCAGGGGTGATAACCTGAGTCTTGCCTGCCTCTGGGGAGTGCGCTGAGTGTCAGAGCAGGTGGCAGATATGAGTGTCTGTCAGAGGGTATAACCCTCCGAAGAGGATCAGGGCGATTCCTAACTCATTTGAGCAGTGTTTATGGAGCACCTCCTACGCACCCGGCATCATTTTGGGAGCGGCCTGTGCAGCAGCGGGTGGCGCTGCTCACGTGGGCCTTGTGTGCAGGCTGGGAGAGACGGGTGATGCACGAAGGCAGGACAGTTCCGTAAGGGGTGCTGAGAAGTGCCATAAACCAAGCCAGGTGAGGGCAAAGTGGTACGTGGGTTGGGTTGGGAGAAGGGTGGTACTGTTGATCTAAGATCATTGGGGAAGCCCTTTCTTTTAAACACAAATTTGCAGGAAGGGAGGAAGCGAGCCAGGCAGATACCAGGAAGAGGAGTATTCAGGGCAGAGGGACAGCAGGTGCAAAGGGCCCGAGGTAGGCTTGCATGTGCCTTGCAGCTGTGAGGAGTACCAAGGAGGCTTGGGTGGCTGGTGCAGAGTGGAGAGCAAGGGGAGAGTGGTGAGGGCAGAGAGGCAAGAGGGCCAGCCGGATCAGGCCATGGAAGGACAACTTTTATTCCAAGGAAAGGTGTGGCTGGACTTCGGATTTAACAGCGTCCCTGAGGCCACTGAGCTGAGGACAGGAGGCCTGGGCAGAGGCCGGGAGACTCCTGGAAGGCTTTTGCAGTGATGTAGGCAGGACATGGGAGGGGGCAGTGGAAGCGGGAGTGTTGTTGGCCGGATCCTGGATGTATCGTGAGGGGAGGGTTGGCCAGACTCACCAAGACTTGGATACGGGCTAAGTAGGAGAGGAGGTGTGGAAGGCAGAGGGTTTGGCGTTCGGGGTTGTGGGCAGGGGGCATGCTTGAGGGTCTAACTGGTATTCCTTCCGTGTTTCCAAGGTTACTGGTGTTTTCACACAGATACCCTGCTTGCTTCTTGCACCAAACCTTCCAGAGCAAACGCCAGAGTTCCGCCTGTCCCACTGCTGAACGTGTCGGGGGGAGGAGCTGGGCCTTGCCTACGAAGGAGGAAAGACGCTGCCGCGGGGCCAGGTCGGGGATGCTGAGCTGGCATTGGCCACGGGCCTTCTAGCTCTGAGTCCTGGCCTTTATATATCAGCTGGTTACTCAGATGTGGCTGCGCATTCCCTGGACCATGCACTGACTCAGTTTTCCAATCTATAGAATGGAGCTGCGGCCCACCTTCTAGAGTTGCCAGCAAGGTGAAAGGAGGTGATGTTGATAAAGGCCTGTACGAAATTGACACATGGGAGCCATGGTTCCTTTTGCTTTGGCCTGGCGAGTTCTCTGAAAGGGGGGCATGCAGCAACTTTAGAAGGTTCCCTGACCTCTCAGCTCCTCAGGTGGCCGGCTGGCTTCCGCTAGAAGCCAGATTTCCTTCTGTGGAAGAACATCCGGTGTGACTCCTTATTTCAGTGCAGGAAACTCTCACCCAGGAGGTGCAAGTCCCATGGCAAGAAGCTGTCCTGGGCGTGCTGCCCGCCCCCCCCCCCCCCCGCCTCCCTGTCCACGCAGGCTTTCTGGGCCCAGCCTGGCCTCTTGGGCACTGGCCTGCCAGTGCCAGAGCAGAAGCCGTCTCCCCGGAGCAGCACTTGGCACTCTCCGGGGTGCACGGCCTCCTCTCCTGTGCGGGTGGGCGTCTGCAGCAACAGGGTCCTTGTGTTCTGACAGAGATGGTGAAACTCGGCCATGAGCTGATGCTGTGTGGGCTGGATGACCAGGAGCTCGTGAAGGTAAGAGAGGGTCCTCTGTCCCCACAGGCTGGGGGCCTCAGTGAGGCTGGGTCAGGGGTGGGAGGCAGAGCTCTAGTTACGGTGACCGAAAGGGCAGAGCACATGCTGTCCTCGGTTGAAGACATCATACCCACTGGCACTGCGGTAAGTACTTCGTATGCCAGTAGTTGTCACACTCACCTATGGCACTAGGTCCTTGTCCTAGTCCCATTTCACAGGGGAGGTGTCAAACCGCTTGTTCTGGGTCACCTAGTGACAGAGCCTGGCCTCAGTCCCAGGCCCCTGGTCCGAAGCCCCTGCACTTCCCCTTTCTGGCTGTCCCCCTGCAGCTTTCTATACAGAGGTGGCCCGAGCCCCTGCCCACATCAATCAGAGAAACCCTGCCCCTGCCCTTAAAGTCTTTTTTTTTTTATTTTAAATTTTAAATTTTTTATTTATTTGACAGGCAGATAGAGAGCACAAGTACAGCGGCAGGCAGAGGCAGAGGGAGAAGCAGGCTCCCCGCTGAGCAGAGAGCCCGATGCAGGGCTCAATCCCAGGACCCTGGGATCATGACCTGAGCCGAAGGCAGAGGCTTAACCGTTTGAGCCACCCAGGCGCCCCTCTGCCCTTAAAGTCTTGTCAAGCTTTTGGAATCATTAGTTTCACATTTTGGGTAGTATAAATAATGCTGCGAATGTCACTGTATACGTTTTTAACTGAAGACGTGTTTTCCGTTCTCTTGGGTGTATAGCTAGGAGCGGAATCGATAGGTCAGTGTAATAATCATACGTTTAGCTTTTTGAGGAACGTGGTGCCAAACTGTTTCCCCAAGTGACTGCACTGTTTTACATTCCTACCAGCAGCGCGTGAGGCTTCCGTTTTCCCTACATCCTCACCCACATCTGCTCGTCCTTTTGATTGCAGCCATCCTGGTGTGTGGGAAGGGCTGTCTCGTGGTTTTGATTTGCATTTCCCTGGTGACTAAGGATGTTGGGCATCTTTTCATGTGTTTGTGGCCATTTGTAGATCTTCTTTAGAGAAATGTCTGTATTCAGTTCTTTTGCCCACTCTTTCGTTGGGTTATTTGTCGTTCATTGTTGAGTTGTAAGAATTCTTTATATTTTCTGGATACAAGCGATGTCAGACATTTACAGATCGTTTACAGATCTTTTCTCCCATTTCCATACCTGATGTGTACTTTGGAGCACAAAACTTTCTAGTTTCAATGCAGCCCAGTTTATTTACTTTTTCTTTTGTTGCTTGTGCTTTGGCATTATGTCTAAGAATCCACTGCCAAATCCTGAGTCATGAAACTTGACGCTTGTGCTTTCTTCTAGGAGTTTTATCGTTTTAGTTCTCACAGTTAGGCCTTTGATCCATTTTGAGTTAGTTTTATGTATGGTATATGGTAGGGGTCCCACTTTGTTCTTTTGCCATGGCTGTTTAGTTTTCCTAGCACCATTTGTTGAAAAGACCATTCTTACCTTATTGAATTGTCTTGGCATCCTTGTTGAAAATCAATTAACTGTAAATGTGTGGGTTTATTTCTGGAATCTCCATTCTGCTCCACTGATCTGTATATCTGTCCTAATGCCATGCTATCTGGATTACTGTAGCTTTACAGTCAGTTGTAGTTTGTGAATCCTTCAACTTTGCTCTTTTTAGTGATTGTTTTGGCTGTGGGGAATCCCTTGAATTTCCATATGAATTTGGAATCAGCTTGTCAATTTCTGCAAAAAAGCCAGTTGGAATTTTGGTGGAGATTGTGTTGAACCCGTGGATCGTTTTGGGGAGTGTTGCTGTCAACTATATGAAGTTTTCCTATCCATGAACATGGGGTGTCTTTCCATTTACGTAGGTTTCCTTAATTTCTTTCAAAGCTGTTTTGTAGCTTCTGGTGTACACATCTAAATTTGTTCCTAAGTATTTTATTCTTTATGATCTCATAATTGGGATTGTTTTCTTTTTTTAAAATTTTTATTTGGATTCAATTTAGTTAACACACAGGGTATTATTAGTTTCAGGGGTAGAATTTAGTGATTCATCAGTGGCATAGAACACCCAGTGCTCACTACATCACGTGCCCTCCTTGATGTCCATCACCCAGTTATCCCCCGACACCTCCCCTCCAGCAACCCTCAGTTTGCTTTCTAGAGTTCAGCGTCTCTTATGGTTAGCCTCCCTGTCAATTTTCATCTTATTTTATTTTTCCTTCCCTTCTCCCATGTTCATCTGTTTTGT